>NC_085846.1:71943732-72254566 GCF_035594765.1 Anolis carolinensis
ATTTAAAAAGTAATTTATCAAGCAACAATTTGTTCGGATTAACTCCAATCCACTGGTAAGGCAAACCCTGTCAGTTACCCTTCCTGTCAGGAGTCACAAACTCTAAGCAGAAGTGGTGGATTAGAAAAGAACACATTCCAGGTTAGCCCCATCCCCAAAACTTCAACTGATTCTATAGTGCAGTGGTTCTCAACCTGAGGTCCCCAGATGTTTTTGGCCTACAACTCCCAGAAATCCCATCCAGTTTACCAGCTGTTGGGATTTCTGGGAGCTGAAGGTCAAAAACACCTGGGGATCCCAGGTTGAGAACCACTGCTATAGTGATTAATGAAGAGTAATCATACACCATACTGAATCCTCCAGAGCAAGTATGAGCAAACTTTTTTGCCTTGGGGCTGCATTGTAGCTCTGACCGGGAGGGTTGGGCCAGGAGGGAGGGGGGTCGGGCACACCCTGGGTAGGATGGGCCCAGTGGAGTGAGGGTCCCGGAGAGGGTGGGGCCAGGAGGAGGCAGGGCACAGCAGGGCCCGGGTCATCTTCAGGTTGTCCTTCCCACATCAGGAGGGGGATGCTCACCCCATCATTATGCTGGGAAGAAGGCGAGACACACAGCTACTGCACCAATCCTCCTCCCCCGATCCTTGGACTGTCCTCTTGGCATAATGCCACGTGCCTTCCTCAAGCCATCCTTATGATGGGAGGACAGCACGACACACGGTGGCTGAGAGCACTCCAGAGGGCTCTCAGCTGCATTGTGCCTCTCCCCACCCAATCTTTTTAGCATAAGGACACAACACGTCACCATGTTCTTCTGCCAAGAGGACTGGGGAAATGAGAATGGCCTGAGGTTTGCAAGTTTGCAGATGACACCAAACTGGGAGGAATAGCTAACACTCCAGAAGACAGGAGCAGAATTCAATACGATCCATGAGGTCTATTCCAACTCTACTATTCTATGATTGAGGTAAGCACTCAGGTGGCCGCATTCGGCTCCCAGGCCTTAGTTTGACCATGCCTGCTCTAGAGCGTTACAGGGAATGGCTACTGAGCTAGGTATATGCCTCCAACAAAGTAAAAAGGACAACCCCACACATAATTAAATATAAATACTGTAAATAAATAAGTAATTGATTGTTCTACTCATAAGGTTACCACCTGCCTGTTTCCTTTGTAGCTGATCTGGAAGCAGAAAGGGCAATTTCTTTTCAACATTTTTTCTTCACCATTGTAGCTGTGTAAATTTTTAGGGATGGGAGCCATCAGCAGGTGAAAAGTGCAATTACATTTACACACTATTTAGGTTTCTACTAAGTCTGATTGTTTGATTGCCAACCTGTCTCCAAAAAGAAACCTGATCATAAATTGCAAAAAAACCTAAAACAAAACCATAACAGTGTGATCTTTGATAAATAAGTCCTGTGAATAAAAAAGTAATAAACCCAAAGTAAACTACTGCTTCAAAGGAGTTTTGCTGCTCTCTCTGAAATAGATTCAGTGTCTAGTCATAACTGTAAACCAGAACTCCAGAGAACCGTGTTTACTATGAATCAGCTGTTTGCCTCCTCTAGTAAAAAACCCTCAAAACAATCAAGGGCAAATCCTAGTTTGTTAGGAACTGGAAGGAGCCCCAGTGTGGACAATTTGATATGCAGACGTCATAATCAATTGCTGTCTTGAGAGGACGACCATGAAATCCTAATTCATAAAATGCTCAAATGGTAAATATCATGTTTGATAGCTCTTCTCCATAACAAATTTTCTTCACTTGCATCTTTACAGTTTAAAATTCTAGAATACCAGATGCAGAATAATATAAACATTAAACTTCTTTTACTGCAAAACAGCTGAAATAATTTTGCCCAGAAACAATTTTGAAGATGTCACTCCCTTCCTACTGGGTATATTGTTTGCTACTCTATTTTTAGATGGAATTCAACAAGATAATCATCACTTTTATACCACTAAAAAGCTTAAAACCACCCCAAAAGGACCATCTCCCCTTCCACCAATTAATAAATCACTCTCTGAAGTTACTTTGATAACAATTCTAAGGTACAGCTCCTTTTCTGTTACAGTATACCCTCACTCATCGCGGGGGTTACGTTCTGCAAAGTAGGGACACTATATTTATTTTAATTAAAAAAGCACCCTCCCTCCCTCTTTTAATGTTTTGTATTGTATTCCTTCTTGCTTGCTGAGGCGATGAGGCGCAGGAGGGGCCTATGGTGCTGCCTGCAAGTGGCTGAGGATGACAGACGGGACCAGGCCACACGCCTCAGCCTGGGCCCTCTCAGCCTTCTCTTCTGCGGGCTAAACATGCTCAGCTCTTTAAGCTGCTCCTCATAGGGCGTGTTCTCCAGACCCTTAATCATTTTAGTCGCCCTCCTCTGGACACTTTCCAGTTTGTCAACATCTCCCTTCAACTGTGGTGCCCAGAATTAGACACAGTATTCCAGGTGTGGTCTGACCAAAGCAGAATAGAGGGGTAGCATGATTTCCCTGGATCTAGACGCTATGCCCCTATTTATGCAGACCAAAATCCCATTGGCTTTTTTCGCCACCGCATCACATTGTAGGCTCATGTTTAACTTGTTGTCCATGAGGACTCCAAGATCGTTTTCACACATACTGCTGTCAAGCCAGGCGTCCCCCATTCTGTATCTTTGCACTTCATTTTTTTCTGCCTAAGTGAAGTATCTTGCATTTGTCCCTGTTGAACTTCATTTTGTTAGTTTTGGCACATCTTTCTAATCTGTCAAGATCGTTTTGAATTCTGCTCCTGTCTTCTAGAATGTTAGCTATCCCTCCCAGTTTGGTGTCTGCAAACTTAATGATCGTGCCTTCTAACCCTTCATCTAAGTCGTTAATAAAGATGTTGAACAGAACCGGGCCCAGAACGGAACCCTGTGGCACTCCACTCGTGACTTCTTTCCAGAATGAAAACGCATTGGTGAGCACCCTTTGGGTTCGTTCGCTTAACCAATTACAGATCCACCTAACCATAGTTTTTCCTAGCCCACATTTGACAAGCTTGTTAGCCAGAAGGTCATGGGGGACCTTGTCGAAGGCCTTACTGAAATCTAGATAGGCTACATCCATGGCATTCCCCGCATCTATCCAGCTTGTAACTCTATAGAAAAAAGAGATCAGATTAGTCTGGCATGATTTGTTTTTGGTGAATCTGTGTTTGACTATTTGCAATGACCACATTTGTTTCTAAGTGTTTGCAGACCACTTCCTTAACTATCTTTTCCAGAATCTTGCCTGGTATCAACGTGAGGCTAACCAGACGGTAATTGTTTGGGTCGTCCTTTTCCCCCTTCTTGAAGATAGGGACCACATTTGCCCTCCTCCAATCTGCTGGGACTTCTTCCGTTCTCCAAGAACTCTAAAAAATGATTGCTAGTGGTTCCGAAATAACTTCCGCTAGTTCTTTCAATACTCTTGGGCGTAGTTGATCCAGCCCTAGAGACTTGAATTCATTTAGAGCAGCCAGATATTCTTGGATAACTTGTTTCCCTATTTGGGGTTGGATTTCCCCCAATCCTTCATCCACTCCATGTTGCTGAGGTTGAGGCTGGCTTTCTTTTTGTGAGAAGACCGAGGCAAAGAAGGCATTAAATAGTTTTGCCTTTTCCCTATCCCCTGTCAGAATTTCCCCATCTTCTCCTCGCAGAGGCCCTATCGCCTCCTTGTTCTTCCTTTTCCTACTGACATACGCAAAGAAGCCCTTTTTATTGTTTTTTATGTCTTGGGCAAGCCTGAGCTCATTTTGCGCTTTTAGCCTTGCGAACCTTTTCCCTACAGGAGTTGGCTATTCGTTTGAATTCTTCTTTGGTGATTTCTCACTTTTTCCACTTCTTGTGTATGTCTTTTTTGAGTCTTAGATCAGTTAGAAGTTCTTTGGACATCCATTCCGGCTTCTTTGCACTTGTCTTATTGTTATTCTTTGTTGGCATTGTTTGCATTTGCGCCTTGAGTATTTCACTTTTGAAAAACTCCCATCCATCCTTAACTCCCTGGGCTCTTTTTCTCTCCCTTTGGCTTCTCCTTCCTCAGGCTGTAAATTGTAATTTTTAATAGTCTTTTAGAGTTTATTGAAAAATCGTGAAACAGCGAAGTAGTGAGGGAACAGTGTACTTCTTTTTTGTACTTCTTTGTATACTCTCTAACTTGGGAAGTCACATTGGCTTCTATCCTCAAATGAAGCTTGTACTTCTCAGCAGGACTTTATTTAGTTGCTATATCAGAGGTTTTTTTTATGTAGTCCTTGATTAATGTTCTTTATTGTTAGTGCAGTCTTTTTTTATAACTAATACTGCTTTACTAGATATATTAAAAAGTGTTTCCCACTGGTCCAGAGATTTGTATTTAAATGACATAGTGATTTTAATCTGGACCATATTTTCCCAACAAGAACAAGTGGGAAAGCGATTTCAATACTGCCTTATGCAACTATATTTCATTTTATTTCTTACTGCAAGCAAAATTTACTGAAGATGAATTATACAAAAACCGAACTCATGGCTTTTCACAAGTCCCAGTTTCAGAAACTCACTGGAACAGAAGTAATATTTTAAGGCTCTGGAAGACTATTTTAGCAGTCAGGCTTGAAAAAGTAATGTTTGACATTACTGGATTCTATAGAATCGGAAAAGGCTGCTTCATTCTCCCAAATTTAGACATTTTTAAATGAAATTTCTTCTCCAGCTATGGTTGGATTAGTAAATTACAATTGATAGGAGCTTCCAAAATCAATTTCTTGGCTCCAAAATAAAAGTGCTTATTGCAGGCACCTTATCCTTCAGCACTACTAGGTTGTAGCAATACACACCCACAGACATATAAAACAAGCCAGTTATCTTATCCTGGGTTTATTTATTAATTCCTGCTCAAGTTTATAATGTGCTGCTATTGTTATTATTTTAATACAGCATTATGTTTCAATATGATGCACACATGTACAGATTGAGTATTCCTTATCTGAACACCTAGGACCAGAAGTGTTCTTGATTTCATTTTTGGAAGGAGGAGGAGGGTTTCAGAGTGGCAGTATTTGAATATACAATGGACTCTCCGTTAACTGGCACCCATAGGGATTGATAGTTGTCAAATAAACATAATTTCTGGTTGTTTGAGTATTGCTATTAAAATAAATATGCATGCCCAGCATGGAATACCTCTTACCACGTTAAAACAGTGGACATGGCTCTTAATGATACATGCCAAATTATCATAGGATGTCTATGCCCTACACTACTTGAGAAATGACACTGTTTAGCTGGTATTGCACCACCTGACATCCGTCGAGAAGTAGCAGCCTGTAATGCAAGGACCAAGGCATTGACATCTCGGATATCTGTCAGCAAGCCAATGCCTTAAATCAAGAAATAGCTTCCCAAGATCTACAGAGACACTCACAGGAACACCTCAGCAAGTAAGAGTCCAAAACTGGCAGGTTAAAACCTGGAACCTCAATCAGTGGCTGATATAAGATAACCCCCCCCCCCCCCAGTACACAGGAGACTGGACGACTTATTAGGCCCTGAACAGACTGCATTCTGGCACCACAAGATACAGAGCTAACCTTAAGAAATGGGGCTATAACATAACATGCGAGTGTGGAAAAGAGCAAACCACAGACCACTTACTACAATGCAGTCTGAGCCTTGCCACATGAACAATAGAGGATCTTCTTACAGCAACACCAGAGACACTCGAAGGGGCCAGCTTCTGGTCTAAGGAAATTTAGTATACTTTAGTATAATGCCAAGTTTTTAACTTTGTTTGTGGTTTTTCTATACATTAGAAATGTATTCTCAAATTGCTTCTGACTTGATAAATAAATACTATTAAAATAGGCCTAACTTATTATGTCATATCATATTATGCTATATCATAAACTCTGTACTGATATTAATATTGAAATACAGTAATTAAAAGCAAATACAGACAAATACAGATAAACCTAACTTAAAATAGCCCAATTTTACTGTATTATACAGCTGTTTTCATTTTAATTTAATGTCTTATTTTGATTTTTTTTGTTAGTTGCTTAAAATTTCCAGTTCCTTGAGTTCTGCTTAACTACTGTATGTACAGAATGAGGTATCTTGGAGATAGAACCCAAGCCTAAAAATGAAATTAATTTATACTTCATACACAGACATAGCCTAAAGGTAAATTTATACAATATTTGCAATGATTTTGAGTATGAAACCAAGTTTGTGTACTTTCAATCATCAACAAAGGTGTACTATTTCAGTCAACCATGTGAACAATTCTGGATTCTGAAATTCTGCATAAGGGATGTTCAACCTATACATAGATCTGATACTTTATAATGCTGAATCACTGGTGATTCCTCAACATAGTTGCAAATGAGGTGGTGCTTAAAAAGAAACTCCAAGGAAAATCACGAATCATGCAGGTCATTCACATTACAAGGGGGCGGAGCCACATTAAAGCAGAACTCTAGAAGGCTCCGAATAACTGCTGGGCAGGCGCAGAAATAACCCACTTGTGCAAGTCATAGGAACATGAAAAATAAATGTGAGTTGCCCTAACAATCAGCACATTTTATAATGGCAGTTGAAAACCATCTTTACATTGCAATTTTTTTTAATGTAACATTTTATCAAAAACCTTATGAAAAGACTTAACAAAAGTTACCTTAAACTAAACGACTAATAGGATTCATGATCAATTAACCACATATACACTACAACAAGGAGAGAAAACAGACCACTAAATAAAGCAAGTGTTAAATGGGAGAATACTTATTTCCTGAGGAAAAAATATAATTATGAATGGGTAGCCTATTGATGTAAAAGGAAAACTTTAAATTCCTCTGAGAGTATCATTAGGAGAAACGGCCTACAGTTTGATAAAGACTGGATGATACTATAGATAAATATAAGGAGCCTTATATCATCAAAGCCTACTATATACACACAAGGAAGAGCTCTTTGATGATATGTAAACATTAAAAGTGAAAGGCATATTTAATAGCCCTTGTTAGAGGCTATGTAATCTAAAAATCAGTAACATTAAACTACTATTAAAATAATGAACTGGATGATAGGAGACTGGTTATTTGAACCAGATTTGATAATTTACCGGAACCTCAAGTTATATAAACTATAGAACCCATTCTGATCCAGAAAAAGACTGAAGAGGATTTTTTTAAACTGTACCTAGCAAATTAAAGCACTTTAGAAATAAAAAGATACAAAGATGTACAACAGTAATCTGTACATGGTATGTGGGCCAGTTTATAATAATAACGGTAAAATAATTCATTTCTTGTTGTTCATTCAACCCACACACAGACACAGAAGCCAAAGAAAAATACAAAGAAAAAAGAAGATTGAGACTACTATGGTTATATTTCAAGAAATAAAACACAAACTCATGGCTATGTATTTTAGAGTGATGTTCATTATGCAAGCACTAGAACAGCAAAGCTTTGTCTTTTTACAGTTCCGATTTTAACAACAATCCTGACCTTCAGTGGACTTTTCATCTCACCTATGTAAAACAGACTGCAAGGTCACATACTAAGCACATATACTGCATTGTGACTGTTGCAACTGGGAAGGACCTGAGCTAACAATATTTCTTAACTTGGAGATTCAAAGACATTTACCTTGGCATTCTTGGCAACTACAAAATGTCATTAACATTTAACAATTCATTTACAAAGAGATGTTTAAAAATGAGGCATGTTTAAAAGCTGTAAGGACCACATGAAAGACTACTTTTGAAAGAGCGTTTTGCTTCTGCAGTGGAAGTAGTGGCATGATTTCTTGAATCTCATCAATTAATTCTGGGCAAGTGATTCATCTTTATTTTTCTGTGATCAACCTAATTCTGTATTAGCCACCTGCGACTATGACTGTATATGGAAAGAAATGGACTCTGAACTGTATTTCTTAATACCACTGCTACACCGGTATATCATTTTTACACACACACAAAAATTGCACACTGCATTTTTCAGATTGGAAAGTCTTTTCATTGCTTATATGTCTAAATGTTCAAGTCTGGCTTTCACACTTTAAATTATATGAGGCAAAAGCTGTTGATGTGTGCTATTCTGTGTTAACAAAAAATAACCTCTGACATGCTGTTGCTTCAGCCTATTTTGTCCTCTTTCTCACTGTACAATCCTAAAGTAAAACAAAAGGAAGAATCATTATCATTGCACTGCAGATCTGGCCAGGTAATGGTGCCACCTGAAGGCAACTAAATGAGTCAAATGAGACAACTCTTCCTGTGTGCTGGAGATTTCCTTGCCTGACAGAATTATAAAGGCAAACACCACCTTGTCTGGCTTCAAATATACATAACTGTGCACAACCAGCTGGAACTGACTTGTGATGTTGATCCAAACATGAATCATATTCTGCTATAAGTATTTAACTGTTCACAAAAGAATTAACATGGGTACAAAACCCTATTTTGGCTTAGCACTACTACCTTACAGGTAGTAAAGCCAAATTTATAAATGAGCAAGTTGTCATCTGAAGAAATGTTTTTCATGTCACTTGCATATTAACACTATCTGTTTTTGTATAGTTGTAAGCCTTGTTCAGACAGTTGTATATATCTGGTCACTATTATAGAGCAAGTGAGATCTCCTGATTATGTGTATATGTGCCTGCAAGTTGCCTCAATTTTTTTAGACAAGGAATACACAGAGGTGGTTTTCCCATTCCTACCTTTGAAATACAGCCTGGTATGTGTTTGTGGTCTCCTACCTAAATACTAACCAGGGTTGAACTTACTTTACTTCCAAGATTGGAAAGGATACTGGGGCCTTTAAGACTATCCCAATTTTAGATCTTCTAGACCAGACATGGGCAAACTTTGGCTATCCAGATGTTTTGGACTTCAACTCCAACAATTTCTAACAGCTGGTAAACTGGCTGGGATTTCTGGGAGTTGAAGTCCAAAACACCTGAAGAGCGTAAATTTGCCCTTGCCTGCTCTAGATGCTGGACTGCTATTTCTGGTTGTGTTGGCTACGTTCAACATTTGGAGGCCTACACTATGGCCATCTGTGATGCAGAGGGCTGGAAACATGAATGTTTGCATTGGCTTGAAGTTTTCATATACAGAACTCTATTCCTGACCTTGCAATGTTGAATAGCAACAAGGTCTGAAAGGAATGGCCCTTAAAACCATGCTGCGTCAGGGCTGAGGAGGACAGAACTAGTGTGTAAAACCTCTTTGACCTACACACCTGTAGTGTTAACATATTCAGAAATATGACCAAATAGTCTTACAATAACCAAAAGGCTTAGCACAAAGTGTAGGTACAATCCTGCTTGGAAGACAATTCATTTTCTTTATTCCATCCTTCATAATGGAAACTATACCTTAGTGTACAGCTCCACCATATCATGTTTCTTCAAGCACAGCCCTAAATATTTTAAAATTAAGTACCACCTTGTTCAATGGAACAAGGTGGTACTTAATTTTAAAATATTTAGGACTCCAACCTTATTTACTGCTGGAGTGCCTTGAAACCTGATTTTGAATACACCAATTATTACTAGCAGCAACAAATTTCATTATCAAAAAAAAAATCTATACTTTGTCATTCAGAAAGCTTAAACCTTAGTAAGTCTTTTAAAATGTACTTTTAAACTGTATACCAAAATGACTATCACACTGGCATATTTTCATTAACTTTATAACCAAGGCCCAGATTGTAATTATCTAGCAGAAATGCTTTTTAAAAAATCATCAGGGGCACATAAACTGAGAAGAAAGTGACACTGAAGTGTATGGAAACTGGTACACTCTTCAAGAAACAGGTTGCTGTGCTATTGAAGCAACAAACTAAACATAATGCAGGGAGACCAAAGACTGGCCATCCTACTCCTTTCTTCCTTCCCCCACAAAATAAGAGCAGACAGTAGGATGGAAGTTTAACCCTTGTTCCACACCATTTCCTTCAAAGATACAATTTGTTTTTTAACAGAAAATGGACAGCATGACACATAATTCACATAGAAGAAAGTAACTGTCATTTCCCCAATTTGAAGTGAATCACAATTGTTCTAGGAGGGCCTATACACAGAGACATCTACTGCTCGCCACAGGATGGTGGAAATTGGGGAAAATAATGCAGGAGGAAACGTTAAATCCCTTCCACTGTCATTTCCAATAGCTGGAAAAATCTGATAAATCATATTTTGCACTGGATCTAATTTGGTCCCACAAACCTTGCACACTCACAATTTCAATATTTAAACAGGGGATTTTCTATTGCACTTCTCCAATAAAGAAATGTGAAGAACCCCACCTGATTGGGACTTAAATAAGTTCTGACACACATCTGTATGCCACAAACCCTTTTAATATTTAGTATACACATCACTGTAACATCTGCCCACAAAAATGAATTTATCACATTTCTGCTCTCCTCTCAAGAAGTTCCCCTATTATAACCTCACAGTAACCATGTGAATTAGCTAAAATTGAGAGATATGTAACAATGTAAAAAGGATTGTCCAAGATCATTCAACAAACTGCTCAACTGAGCTTGGAAGATCTTCCTTTGATTTCACCACATCACATTACCAACAGTAAATACACACTGATGTAGACTGTGAGGTGGCTTTCCAGACATCTTCCAATGAATTTCTATGTAGCAGTATTTCCAAATTCACCAATCTAAAATATTCTATCTGTACGAACAGAAGCATGTGAACTGGCAAAAACAATAATGAAAACAGATGACCTAATACACCACAGATGCAAGATACACAAATCTCCATACAGCTTGATACATCAATAGAACTGACTCTGCTTATGTGATTGAAGGACACCATCAGAGGCACTGGAAGCTTCAAGTCAAAAATAGGCTATGAAAGATACACTTGTTGGCACATTCAAGAATGACTGCTATCCCAAGAAGGAAAATCTCAATTAAAACTAAACAATCTAGCACATAAGTGTGCAGAAATTATGATTTTCCTGAGATATGATATGCATTCTTAGATTTTCTCTTGTATGGCATACTACATGGGTGTTACACCATAAAATGAGGGGGGGGGGGGAACCCCAGATGTCATGTACTAACGAAGATGTGCAAATAAATCATAATTAGCCTTTCAACCTATTACAAAGCCACAGCACGATTTTACCAGCAACACTCTTTGCATGCAACTCTCCAATTACCTCTGGCGCCCCAAATCCCATTACTGCAGACAGTCTCCTAAGATTTTTGCACAGCACTTTTCCCAAACCTGATGGCAGGGGAATCTAAAAAAACCAACAGCAATGCTGCTTTGCCTTCTACTGGAGTTATATAGTGCCTTTCAGGACTGCAGGGGTGGCTTGGCTGCCATGGTGTGGAGTCCATGTACCCTAAACCTCACCGGGAACAGGCCCACCTGTAATGCAATGCAATGCTCACTTACTCCCTGTCCCCCCTCTCTCTGGGGGCTTCAGAGCCAACGTCCTGTCAATAGCAAATATGAGCAACCTGCAGACCCACTATTATTATTCAGCTATGGACCAAACGCAGTACCCAAACACGAATCAAGGAACATGAAAGGCACTGCAGACTAATTCAATCAGAGAAGTCAGTCATAGCGGACAGAGCACTTGATGAGCCAACCTGGACACAACATATTATTTCAGAAGACAGAAATGCTGGACCACTCTAACAACCACCATGTCAGACCACACAGAGAAGCCATTGAAATCCACAAGCATGTGGACAATTTCAACAGAAAGGAAGAAACCATGAAGATGAACAAAATCTAGCTACCAGTATTAAAAAAAACTCTAAAATCAGGACAGCAATTAAAGAACAATACTAAAAAAACCAGGGAAATTCCAGGCATGAAAGAATCAGGGCCAGCTAACACCTCCCAACAAAGGATTCCCCAGGCTGGAATCAGCTAGGCCTTGAAGCTGCAAGGCTTTTCAATGCTAATCAAGGTGATTAATTGTAACATTCACACTTGCTTCCCACAGACAAGAGTTCTTTCTCCACCCTGAACCTTCCACAGACACATAAGCTTCCAATAACCTCACCTCTGAGAATGCCTGCCATAGATGTGGGCGAAATGTCAGGAGAGAACGCTTCTGGAACATGGCCATACAGGCCAGAAAACTCACAGCAACCCAATAGCAATGCCCTTCCAAACCTTTTTATGCGGGCGCCCTCTTTTTACTCGCTGCTGCTCTTGCAAGACCCACATGGAGGGACGCCCGCCGCCTCTGCCGCAACGGGTGCTGTTGCACAAGTTTGGCTGAAAGGAGCCCAACGAGCCAGACTCTGGGCCCGCCGTCTCTTCAAGTTGAAAGCCTCTGGGCGTCCTTGGCCCAGGAAGGGAAGGCAAGAGGGGCTCGGGGCGCAAGGGGGGAAAACGGCAGCCAGACCTTGAAGCAGAAAGGCTATTCAATGCTAATCAAGGTGGCCAATTAAAACATTCACACCTGCCTCAGACAAGAGTTTTCTCCCACCCTGAACATTCCAGATATATAAACCCCACTTGCCTAGCCTCCACAGACCTCACAACTTCTGAGAATGCCTGCCATAGACGTGGGCGAAACGTCAGGAGAGAATGCTTCTGGCACATGGCCACACAGCCTGGAAATCTCACAGCAATCCAAAGGCAGGGGCAATTCCAGAAGTCCTGGAAATCCCTTCTGGGAAGGTATCGAGGCGGAGGCGGGATGGCTATCCGTCGGGAGTGCTTTGAGTGTGTCTTCTAAGGCAACGCCGCCGTGGGCCTTCCCATCTCCCTACCTTTCACCTACTGAGGCAACTAACTCCTCGCCCAGGCCGCCCCTCAGGCCTTGCCTCCCGCTCTCACGTTCCCAACGCTGCGACCTTCGCCCCAAATTCACCTCAGAAAGAACAAGAGAGAGAGACATTTCCCCCTTCTACTTTCTCTCTCTTTGCTCTTACCAAGGGTCGAACTCGTGGATGATGCTCTCAAAGCGGATGACGGCGAAGAGCCTGGAGCTGAAGCCGGCCAGCCAGGCCAGGAAGAGGATCGTGAAGGAGAGCAGCGACTGCCAGCCCGCCGGCTGCGACAGGCCCCCCGACAGGCCTCCCGTTGGGGGCCCGGCCCCAGTCGCCGTCGCCGAGGAGGAGCTCCTGCTGTTGACCAGCGCTTGGGAGCCGGCGGCGGAGTTGGAAGACGACGACGAGGAGGCAGAGGCGGCGCCGGGCTTGTGCTTCTGGTCGGGGGCTGAGTGTTCCGCCATGTTGCTTGCTCCGCGGGCTCCTCGCTGCCTCTCCCTGCCTCTCTCCGCCTCACGCGCGGCGGAGGAGGAGGAGCAGAGCCCGCCCCGTTCCCTCAGCGCGCTTCAGGAGGAGGAGGAAGAGGAGAAAGCGGGGGACGGGCACAGAACGTCGCCTTGCCTTGCCTTGATGCCTTCCCTTCCCGCGCCCCTCTCACTCCGCTCCCTCCTCTCGACTGACCCGACCGCCGCCTGCCAACATCCCAGTGCGGCGCGAGACAGGCAGGCGGCGCGAGGCAACGTTTGGGCGGGCGCGAGACCCGAGCCGAGCAGAGCGCGCGCGCGAGAGAGAGAGATGTGCGGTAGAAGATAGGGGAGGGGGAAAAGGGGGGGAGAGAAAGAGGCGTGGCTGTGAGAGTAATAAGGTCGGAAAGGGGGCGGAGCCAAGGAGGGAGGGACGAATGAGGAGCTAGGCTGCCTTAGGAATGGAGGCGCGTGCCCCGTCATAAAGGCGCGTGAAGGGAGGGGGGAAGGGGGCGGGGCGTGCGCGGGCGGTTAATTGAGGCAAACCGCTGACATGCTCACGAGGTGGGCGGAGCCAAGGGGAATCAAACTCTCCCAGCCCTCCGCCCCCTCCCTTCCTCCACCCCTGCGCTCGCGCACACACAGTTTGTCAGGAACTCGCCGCTAAACCTGTCAGAGAGCGACAGGTACTTCAAAAGAGGAGGCCGGTAGCCAATCAGGAGAGACGCCTTTATAGAGCGCGGCTCACAGGAGGCGGTGCTTTGGTCGGCCTCCGCCAATGACAAATGGCTGTGCTAAGTGGAAGGATGTGATTGGTAAAGACGTTGACTGGGGAGGCGGAGAAACTTCACTCCTCTCTCTCTCTCTCTCTCTCTCTCTCTCTCTTTTGAGATCACGTGAACTCACTGGGAGCGTTGGGTTTTCGAGCAGGGAGGGGGGCTGCAGTGCTTCCGTGGAGGAACTACAGCGAGGAAACGAGGAGCCGCGTTGCATCCTGGGGCAAGTAGTTTCCAGACTTGCTGCCTTTTCTTTCGTCCCTCAAACTCAGTGCTCTGGGGTTATGAGGTTTGTAGTTTGGAGAGGCGCCAGTATTATATGGCACAGCAACAGAAGTCCTTGTCAAATTGCAACTCTCATGATTCCAAAGCATAGAGCCACGAAAGTTCAAAGTTCAAATAGCGGCTGAGGGAAAAAAGGAAGGGGTCTTAGGCTGTTAGGAATTATGGGAGTTAAATCCAAAAAAACCTGGAGGCCCCAAGTTTGCCCAGGCCTATTCTACAGTGTAAATGCCTGTTAAGAATGTGGTGTTGAGTGTTAAGAGTGTGACTCTGGTGATCAGGGATTGAATTCCTGATCAGCTATATAAACTCACTGGGTTTCTCACTCACTCTCTCATAATAATAATATTATAATAATAATTTTATTTTTATACCCCACCCCATCTCCCCGAAGGGACTCGGGGTGGCTTACATGGGGCCAAGCCCAGGCTAAACAGGCAATATAAAAATACGACAATAAAACAAATCAATCAGCAGTATAATAAATCATAAAACTAAAAAGATCACATAAAATAGACATAGGTAAAGGTAAAGGTTTTCCCCTGACGTTAAGTCCAGTCATGTTTGACTCTGCAGGTTGGTGCTCATCTCCATTTCTAAGCCGAAGAGCCGGCGTTGTCCGTAGACACCTCCAAGGTCATGTGGCCGGCATGATTGCATGGAGCGCCATCTGTGTCCATATATTATGTGATTTGGTTATAGGTGTGGACATTAAAATTGTGTAGATTCATCATATATATATATATTGGTTTAATTTACTTGATACAACTAAAAACCTGCTCTATAACAGTGATTTTTGGAGGAACCCAAGCTATGGACTCATGTCTGACTCTGGGGGTTGGTGCTCATCTCCATTTCTAAGCCGAAGAGCCGGCATTGTCCGTAGACACCTCCAAAGTCATGTGGCTGGCATGACGGCATGGAGCGCTGTTACCTCCCCCCAGAGCGGTACCTATTGGTCTACTCACATTTGCATGATTTCAAACTGCTAGGTTGGCAGGAGCTGGGGCTAACAGCGGGCGCTCATTCCGCTCCTGGGATTTGAACCTGGGACCTTTCGGTCTGCAAGTTCAGCAGCTCAGTGCTTTAACACACTGCGCCACCACCAGGGGCATAGACATACTGTATTTTGATAAAAATCCTGGGTAGGCTCCTAAAAGGAACTGGGCCAAAGAAAGTGTCAGTAGCGTCACAAAGGTGGCCAAACAAAATCTTGCAAGGGAAACTTTGTGATAGGTTTGTTGATAAGAGCCAACATAGGTAAAAACTGCTGGGGATAGCAACCTTCTCAAGCCTCCTCAATCAAATGTTTTGCCTGTTTATTTATTGTGCACCAAAAGCATTGCATAAATTAGTATAAAACTGATAAAAACTATAAGGAGCACAAATGACTATCTTTTGACCAAAAACAGGCAACAGTGATCACGTTGTCAGTAGCCTTAAAGAATTCTTCCTCTATACATGAGGCAGGACACTGTGGACAAGCATACAGATGTGGAGTTGTCTGTTCTGCTCCATAGTCGCAGAAGATGGAGGATTCTTTTAGGTAGTGCCATTATGCTAGGTTGTCTTTTGATTTGTCCACTCCACTTCTGAGTCTGTTCCGGGACTTCCACATTGCCCATTCCTGGTTTGCCCCTGGAGGCAGACCTTTGTGGGGGGCCTTCCAACTGAGATTTCCTTCTTTAGTTGCCCAGAGGGATGCCCTCGCTGTTGGAGGAACGTCAAGAAGAGTGGTGGTCCTCATGAAGCTTTTCCTTGATTTGAGTCTACTGGGAGGAGGCGGATAGCCATGCAGTGGATGGCTTTCACAGTGTTCTCTCACATTTTTTTGCCTGTTCATAAAGTTTATTTCCTGAAGTGTATGTGTATGTGCCCCTGGTGGCACAGTGTGTTAAAGCACTGAGCTGCTGAACTTACGGGCCAAAAGGTCCCAGGTTCAAATCCCGGGAGCGGAATGAGCGCCCCCTGTTAGCCCCAGCTCCTGCCAACCTAGCAGTTTGAAAACATGCAAATGTGAGTAGATCAATAGGTACCACTCTGGCGGGAAGGTAACGGCGCTCCATGCAGTCATGCTGTCCACATGACCTTGGAGGTGTCTACGGACAACGCTGGCTCTTCGGCTTAGAAATGGGAATGAGCACCAACCCCCAGAGTCAGTCACAACTGGACTTAACTTCATGGGAAACCTTTACCTTTATGTCTTCTTTGGTTTGCAGTTTTCTCAGCTCTATGTACTTGAGATAGTGAGAGGGGCTGCAGACCATGTGACTGCTTCAGTGACTGTTTAGAATGCAGTTTTTAAAAGGATGACAGTTGAGGCATGAGTGTTTGAGTACAGAAGCCAATGTTAGAAGTCAGTTGAGGTTTGAGTTCTTTGGAAACAGATTGTTATAAAAGAGAGCTGTACAAAGCAATATAGTTTTGAAGAGACTGATAAAGACTGTAAGTTAAAGATACAAACTGAAACATTCTGAAGTTTAACCTGACAAGAAATGTACCTGTATATTTAAATACATGAAGTTGTGAATAAAAATGTCATTTTAAACAAGCCTACTTGAATTTTTGTCTGCTGAGAGCGTGGAATAGAAACAAGATATGTATGTGCCCAGTGATCATACAATACTCAGTAAACACATCCATTAATAGGAACAAGATATTTACCTGCCCAGTAACCATCTATTACCCAGCAACACTCCTGAAACTCTGCTACCCAATAGGTTATGGTCCTAACAGCTCATAATCCATTAGTCCAATAAAAACAACAACACAAATACAATACACTGGATGAACATCTTTCAGGAATGCTTTAATTGTGTGTTGTTCTTGCATTGCAGGGGGTTAAAACTAAGATCAGCCTTGTTGTCCCTTCCAGCTCTACGATTTTAGGACAGTGATGAAAACAATGGGAAGAGCTATCTATCTATCTATCTATCTATCTATCTATCGCATTCTCTCTCCAGAGATTCAAAGCGGCTCACAACTCAAAACATTTCAATCCAACTTAAAATATATAAACATAAAAATATTAAAACAGTAGTAAACAACATTAGTATTTAAACATTTCAGTTTAAAACCATAATTAAAGCAAATAAAATCAATTAACAAAATCACAGCAGCCTTTGATGGTCTTAAACACCCTCATCCTTAAAAGCCTGCCTGAATAAAAAAGGTTTTAACCTGCCACTGGAAGGACAGCAGGGAGGGGGCTATTCTGGCTTCCCTGAGTAGGGAGTTCCAGGGTTAAGGACAGTCACTGAGAAGGCCCACAGTCTCGTTTCTACCAACCAAACTTGAGTTGGAGGTGGAACCGAGAGAAGGGCCCCTACTGAAGCTTTCCGGGCCTGGGCATGTTTGTTCAAGGGGATGCAGTCAGCCTGGACCTGAATCATCTAGGGCTTTAAAGGTCATCAGCAGCATTTTGAATTGTGCCCAGTAACAGACTGGCAGCCAGCAGAGCTGCTGCAACAGGGAGGTTGGCCGCTCCCTGCAGTGAGCCCCAGTTAGCAACCTGGCTGCAGCTATTTGGACCAGCTGAAGTTTCTGAACGCCCTTCAGAGGCAGTCCCACTTAGAGTGTGGCCAAAACACCTGGGGACACACACACCACTGGGTTAAAGGGAGCCAAATGGAGGAATTAACACCACACTTAGCAGAGTTATTTAATGAAATACATATTAAGCAAAAGGTTCCCCAAACATGGAAGATATCCGAAATTATCACAATACCAAAAAATGGAAGAGACTTAACACAGCCAGGGTCCTATAGACCTGTTAGTCTATGCAATCAGGATTATAAAATATTTACTAAAATTCTGATGAATAGATTGGAAACAGTAATGCCAAGAATAATTAAAGAAGATCAATATGGTTTTGTGAAGGGAGGAAGAATTGGGGACCCAATAAAAATGTGGTAATTGCAACGGATCACTCAAATTCAAACACAGTAGAGCAGTTATTCTAAACCTAGGGTCCCCAGATCTTTTTGGCCTACAACTCCCAGAAATCTCAACCAGTTTATCAGCTGTTGGGATTTCTGGGAGTTGAAGGCCAAAAACATCTGGGGATCCCAGGCTGAGAACCAATGTAGTAGAGTCTTGGTTATCCAACTTCCACTTATCCAATACTTCATATTATCAGACATGCCGGCTGCGTCTCGCCTCTCCCGGCAAGCACCCGACACTTGGAGAGCCCTGTTGCGTGTTGCTGAGAAACAGCTGTTTTTCTAGGCAGCAACGTGCAGCAGGCCTCTCCAAGCACTAGGTGCTAGCCAGGACAGAAAGGTCTTGTCCCTTCCGGCAAGCAACTGGCGTTTAGAGAGGCCCACTGTGCGTTTCTAGGCAGCAGGCCTCTCCAAGCGCCTGGTGCTTGCTGGGAGATAAAAGTCTTGTTCCTCCCCGAAAGCACCTGGTGCTTGGAGAGGCCCGCTGTGCGTTGTTGCCTAGATAGACAAATGTTTTTCAGCAACGCACAGCTTTTCCTTAATCACTCCTTATTAGCCAACATTTTTGTTTATCCAACATTCTGCCGGCCTGTTTATGTTGGATAAGCGAGACTCTGCTGTAAGAAAAAAAATTGTGAATTCTTAAATTTGATGTTTACAAAACTTTTTATAATTAGTTAATCATAAGAGGACACTAAACAGTCTAGAACACTTTATAGTAAAGGTGGAAATTGTAAGTTCCTTCAGTTTTAGGGGTGCATCTAGAACAGTGGTTCTCAACCTGGGGTCCCCAGATGTTTTTGGCCTACAGCTCCCAGAAATCCCAGCCAGTTTGCCAGCTGTTAGGATTTCTGGGAGTAGAACTAATGCAGTTTGACACCACTTTAACTGCCATGGCTCGTACTATGGAATCATGGGAGTTGTAGTTTGATGAAGCACCAGAGTCTTTTGCAGAGGAGGCTAAAGATCATATAAAACTGCAGCTCCCTGGATTCCATAGTATTGAGCTATGACAGTCAACATGTTGCAAAATTGCATCAATTCTACAGTGTAGATGCACTCTGAATGTCTCTGTATGGATCAGATTTCAAGAAGATGTTCTTGTTGCTGGTTTGTTTTCAGACTACTTTAAAGAGAGATTTTCCTCTTTTGTATTTTCAGTTATGTGTTGAGATGGCAATGGGTGAAGTACAGTGAAACCTCCCATTATTTCAGTTTGTTAGCTGTTCATTGGAATTCCTTCTCAAGAGAAGCCTGCCTGGCTAATTGCCTCTCAATCTTTAGAAAACTTGTCAACAAAATCTTCTTTGTGTGTTTGCTTTGTTTATGTCCGCTGCTTCATTCTCTTTCCTTTTGTCTCTGCTAGCTATCTGTGTTGCTATCTTCTTGTTAAGTTTTTATTGTGATTTCATGTGTTTATTGTATTTTAAGCTGCTTATTTTATGCTATTATAGCTTCAAGCTGTAACTAGCTGTAAGAGCCTAATATTAAAATTAATCAAGGAGCATATAAACATAAAATAAGTCCCACTGGAGTCGGCTACTTTGTTCTCCTCCAAATAAACATATGTAGGATCGTGTTAAAGCCTGTAAGTTTTTTAAAAACCGTTTTCTAAATTAATTGGGATCAGTTTATTTGAGATTTAATAGTGGATATGGTACTTTCAATTGAATGAGAGGATAGGTCTGTTCCCCATAAGCAGGATATTGTCTAGAGAAGACAAAAGGAAGACAGCAGATGGGAAAGAAAATGTAATTAGAGTAAAGATCAGCATTATATACTGCAGGTATTACATCAGTTACACTTAGCAAGGCATTCAGAAAGAGAAAATAGTAGGTACAGTATAATCCCCATACCCGCTGAAGATACATTCCTGGACTTTGTGTGGACATGTAAAACCACAGATGATAGGGCGTCTGGCCCAAGAATATCGTAGAGATGTGCTGGAGGACCTAGAAAATGCTTAGTGATTACATATTTTTTGGATCTGATACATGAAACCACAGGTACCAGTATTGCAAAAACATGGGTCATACTATATGTAAAAAAAGATATGAGATATGCCCTTATAGAGGCCTTCTGAGCTGCAGTTCCAGACAAAAGGGAAAGCATGAGAGAATGGGAGGGTTTGTCTAAAGGAGCAGAAGTCAACTAGAGGACAGCAGATAGTGGGAAGCATACAACCCTCCAGATGTTGCTGGACCACAAGTCCCAGCAGCCCTTGCCAGCATGTTGTTGGAGCCAGAGTTTTTGACTTTATTACTTTGGATATTTGTATAATTTCCCTCTTTTCATAGGTTATCTGTGAGCAATGTTTTTTCTCCAAGCTCTGCAAGCTCATATTTCCCAACGACGCAGATGGCACATGGTGCATTGAAGGAAGTCTACCTTGGATTTCCATAGGTCTTATTATAAACCAAATCAACCCAATCTGCAGTTGCATTTTTGTTTTCTTTATGTTGTCATCTGTCACCCTCAATGCTAGAAATGGCATAGTCATGAATAATTAGCAATGGTCCACTTTTTTCCTTTACAAACTATGCAGTAGCCATTGTCATTTTGTTTTTTTAGGTTAGAACATAATTCCACCTTTGGGATGACAGCACATTAGTCACATTTTTTATTCATTTACTGAATGAAAAGTGTATTGTATAATGCCCTTTGTCTTAAGCAGTGGTCTGCAAACTTTGCAGCCCTGAAGGTGGTATTTGACATTCAGATGCTTGCTATTGCAAACAGAAAAACTGAAATCCCATACAAAGGAAACATGGCACATGAAAAGCACTTTGACGGCATGCACTGATTCACAGTGCCATCAGAATTCTGAAAGCATGATACCAAACAACAGTGTGACTTCAATTGTGATGGAAACCAGAACATGTACACCTACTTGGGTACCCTGTGCAGCTATGGTACAGTGGAGAATTGCAAGCAGGCCACAGGTGGCTCATGTGACCTTAAGATATCAGGGCCATATACATAATGTATAAATTCTGCAAAAGATTTCATGTAATTCAATAACCTCATAAAATATCTGGAAAAAAACCCATAACACAGTAGAGAAATAAAACATAAACAAATCTAAAATGCATGTCTAAGTAAGGTTTAACCTGTGTTGTCGAAGGCTTTCATGGCCGGAATCATTGGTTTGCTGTGAGTTTTCCGGGCTGTATGACCATGTTCCAGGAGCATTCTCTCCTGACGTTTCACCCACATCTATGGCAGGCATCCGCAGAGGTTGTCATGACCTCTGAGGATGCATGCCATAGATGTGGGTGAAATGTCAGGAGAGAATGCTCCTGGAACATGGCCATGCAGCCCGGAAAACTCACAGCAACCCAAGGTTTAACCTGTTTTCAAAATACTAGGAATATCCCTGACAAAGGAATCTACAGAGGAGACATCATTGAAAACAATCTTAACATGCCAGCAAGGTGTAGAGGATGAGAGGCTCTTGCCAACTTTTGTGTCTCAGGCTAGCCAGTGTCAATATATATACTTAGTCGGTATCAATGTATGGTTTATTTTGTCTCTAAAGCAGTGTTTCTAAATCTTTGATTTTTCAGATGTTTTGGACTTTTGTTCTCAGAACCTTTCATCATTGACAATGCTGTCAAGCTTTTGGGAGTTGGAACGCAAAGCCATTGAAGGATCAAGGGTTGAGAACTTCTGCTTGCAGGAAACTGACATTTTTCTGTCTCACTGTTGAGCAATGGTTTTGCTGACAGCAATGTTGGGCTTACTCCTTTCACTTTTATGAGACATAGTATTAGTGGCTAATACTAATGGAATGCTGGCAATCTGCAGAGCTTGAAGGGAACTAGACATTTGCTTCTCCTATTTTGTTACTTGTCATTCTAGTTACTTGCAATTCATTCATTTTTCCGTAACTAAGTTTTAACAAAGTTACATTATGATTAGGACTTAATGAGGGATAACATCACTTTATTTTGCAATAGAACTATAAACATTTAATTACTTGGAAAGTTTCAGGATTGCAGCCTCCCTAAATGTTGGAGAACGAATATTGTTTGGTTTGTTGCTGCTTGCGTTCTGCTCTTTATATTGAACAGACGGAGTTGGCAGGAGAAAGTGCTTTGTACCACAAAGCCATGGGTTTGTAACATTCAAATTTTTAAAAAGTAGCTCCAGATATAAGTATTTATTTCTTCTGAGAAATGAGAAATTGCTAAGCTACTGTTTAAAATAGTAAATGGGAACTACTTGGCAGCCCCACTGGAAGAGAGGACTATAATTACTAGTAATTACGTTTCTAAATGCCCCAAGTTATTGCTATCCAGAGTGTTCCTGTCACATGCCAAAGTCATAGGCAAGAATGGGTACTGTTTTTACCAGAAAAGAGTTTTATTTCCCGTTTATTTTTGTCATTGAACTCTTCTGTAATCTGCAGTGTTGGAAGAAGTGAGCCATCAGTCTGATATTGAACAATCTAGAATAAAAAAAATATGATTACCATTTTTAAAAAAAAAACATACTTGAATATATTGTAATATTTTAAAGAAAGACACTGTTTCCTCATTAAGAGAATACGCGAAATAGAAAGATTTTATACCTTTGGAGTTAATACAGTAGAGTCTCACTTATCCAACATAAACGGGCCGGCAGAATGTTGGATAAGCGAATATGTTGGATAATAAGGAGGCATTAAGGAAAAGCCTATTAAACATCAAATTAGGTTATGATTTTACAAGTTAAGCACCAAAACATCATGTTAGACAACAAATTTGGCAGAAAAAGTAGTTCAATAAGCAGTAATGCTATGTAGTAATTACTGTATTTATGAATTTAGCACCAAAATATCACAATATATTGAAAACATTGACTACAAAAATGCGTTGGATAATCCAGAACGTTGGATAAGCGAGTGTTGGATAAGTGAGACTCTACTGTAGTTGCTATATATTTCAGTAAGTTTGGCATATGTTATACAGAATGAAAATAACTATCCTACCTATGTCAGCATTCTTATAACCTCAATACATTATTATGAGAATGAGAGAGAGAGAGAAAGATAGTCTGTTAATAAGATCTAAAAATAGAGGTAAATTTTCCATATCATAAATCAATTCATATTTATTTGTTTTGGCCATCGGCCATAGTGAAATGTAAAACACCAGAAATTATAAAATAAAACAAGTTGGGCAATATACAGAGAAATCCCACAAAGTATTATAGTGCCAACAGATATTCAGAAATAAAGATGATAACAAAGTAAATATAATCACTACTATGTAAACAAGGAACACCCCTTTTTTGTTGGATGATTTAATGCTCTATAAGGTATTGTAGCAATTTCTTTCAAATATTCTTACAAACAAAATGAAACATAGAAAGAAGTGTCTTACATTGTCCTTTCCTCATGAATACAATAATGCAACACAGATGAAATAAGACGATAACATAGATTAAAATACACTTTGCAGAACTGCCCATTTATAATGGCTGAAGGCTTTTGCTAGAATCTCAGTATGACCTTTAAAAAACCTTTACAGAAAACCTTAATGTGTGTTGATTGGGTAAAATTTCCAGTCCATGCTGAAATGTTATCCTTATAATGATTTTACATGGGGCAGTAATATTTTTTTGTAATGAAACAATTATATTTAAAAGGCCCTCGAAACTTCAGTTTAGATTCTGCGAGATTCAATTAAAGTAATTCTAGAGGAAACCATACAATTGAGTGCTTTAGCTACTCAAAATATATTAATATGGGGTCTTGGCAACCTGGTTGCTAGTGTATGATTTATTTTGTACCATTCATTGAGCAAAACAGAATAATCTCTCATCTCAACATGAGAATATCCCTGCCTGTATGCTCTTAAATTTAGAAGCAAGATTAAAACTGTGGTGTTTCCTACTGCAGGCGGTGAACCCGAATGAGGAAAAAAAAGCTGTATTTTGATATGTTTTTTCATATGAATATTTTAATTAATTGAAAAAAAAGGCATACATTGGTTTGCTAGTCTAGACCATTAAATCAGTTGCTGTATAGTAAACCAACACTCGTTGTTGGGACTATTAATTGGATTTAGGCCATACTATTATTTGGTAGAAAGAAGAATGCACACATGTTCATATTTGTTTTCCAATGCTGCAGCTTTGCTATTGAATTACTCCTTTTTTCTGTTGGTTCACTGAAAATCCCTGCTGTACCACCTCCATCAAATTCATATTGTGTGTTGCTGGTGCTTCAGTGATCCAATTGTGTTGTTTTTCTTGGTTGAAACAATAAAGCATAGAAAGGAGTTTGTGGTTCTTTTTAACTCCACCTTTGTATTATGCCATTTTCCAATTGAATGAAACTTCAGGAAGAAATTTTACAGGCATCAATTGTCTGGATATCTATGTCATATCTATATAAATCTATATCTATAATAGAATTAAAGGAAATCAAATGCTTCTTTTAAACTTTAGCATTTGTCAAAAAGGGTTTGCTTAGTAGTCCAAGATAACACACAATGTTCCAAATTGTTCAGCAGTCAATCTTTTGAACCCTTCAGAAGTTGGACAAAAATGTTAACTGCCGCCTGAGTCCCTTTTGGAAGATGGGGTGGGATACAAATAAAGAGTATTATTATTATGACACAAAGACACAGTATGACACAGCAAACGAGATCTATATGCTGGATTTCATATCACAAAATCACAAGTTGAACAAGTGTTTAGGACTGTGTGATGTATTATTATTATTATTATTATTATTATTATTATTATTATTATTATTATTATTATTATTAAAGCTATAAATCTATTAAAAGTTCATGGTTCCCAAGAAGCCTTATCTGCAAACCAATTACCAGACCAGATTTGGCTTTAATTGGCTGAAGACAGGTGTCTATAAACAATGATTGCTGAAACAATCCTTTAGGGATACCTTGTTGTGGTCTTTATGCTTTTCAAATTGTATTGTGACATTAAGCATATTAGATTTCAAAATGTGATCAATCATGTTCTATATCTAGAGCCTAGCATTTTTCTTGGATCCAAGTAGTTAAAAAGGAAGAAAAAAATACTGATGGGGTCATTGACTCCATCCTTTGGTTAGCGGAATATAAATCTTCCTCTGGCATATTTGACTTGATAGATGGATCCTCTGTTCATCTGAGAATGAACCTTAATAGAAAGCTCTAGTCCTGTGAGATTCTGGTATATTTCTATTGTCCTCTGCTCCACTGTTTTTAAATACTCTGGGATATATTTATGCAAGGGTTTCTTTTTCATATTGAATTTACATTATTATGTATTTGTGGACCAAGAGTCTCTTTTGGATTACTGTTCTAAAAAAATAAAGTTCCGCAATGTTCTGGATTTCATGTAGCCTTTATAATTGTCTGGCAATTTATTCACATATAAGCCAACAGTACAAAATAAAACATTTATAAGTAAAGGTTTCCCCTGACATTAAGTCCAGTCGTGTTTGACTCTGGGGGTTGGTGCTCATCTCAATTTCTAAGCCAAAGAGTCAGTGTTGTCCATAGACATCTCCAAGGTCATGTGGCCGGCATGATAGCATGGAGCGCCGTTACCTTCCCGCCAGAGCGGTACCTATTCATTTATTCACATTTGCATGTGTTTCAAACTGCTAGATTGGCAGAAGCTGGGGCTAACAGGGGGTGCTCATTCCGCTCCCCGGATTCGAACCTGAGACCTTTTGGTCTGCAAGTTCAGTAGCTCAGCATTTTAACACACTGTGCCACTGGAGGCATTTTTACGTAGATCCAAATAGGAGGGATTTAAAGATATGTTTAACTCTCCTACAAATTGCTGGTTCAGGTGAAAAACAAGATACTTCCCATCCTTGATTTGACATACAGAAGCTGATCAGACTACTGCTTGAATATTATTCAATTGACAATTACTGGGAGTAGAGCATTTAGTGTGAAGAGCCGGCGTTGTCCGTAGACACCTCCAAGGTCATGTGGCCAGCATGACTGCATGGAGCACCGTTACCTTCCCGCTAGAGCGGTACCTATTGATCTACTCACATTGGCATGTTTTCGAACTGCTAGGTTGGCAGAAGCTGGAGCTAACAGCAGGCGCTCACTCCGCTCCCGGGATTTGAACCTGGGAGCTTTCGGTCTGCAAGTTCAGCAGCTCAGTGCTTTAACACACTTCGCCACCAGGGCTCTGGTATTCATTTTAGATGCATGTTAAAAACTGTCTTTGTGTAAGACTTCCTGGTTTAATCCAAGATGCTATCTAGTTCAAGGAACAAATTAAAAAAAGAAGGCATGATCATTTGTAAACAGTATGACCCCCATTACTACAGGACCAATATCCTCAGTTTTACCTACCTGCATTCTCCAGGTGATTTTATTGTATGCTTTCACCAGAAAGTACCATAGAATATTCCTGCAGGGCTTAGAAGATTCCTAGAGAAGTATATTATCTGAACATTTTCTTGGTCTACAATGAGAATATATTAATTTTCATCCAGTCATTCATTTCAAGAGGGTTTGTTATTATCTGTATTATAATAAATTCAGGAATCCTTCCACATAAGAGGGT
Organism: Anolis carolinensis; assembly: GCF_035594765.1. NCBI lineage: Eukaryota > Metazoa > Chordata > Lepidosauria > Squamata > Anolidae > Anolis > Anolis carolinensis. Next base: position 71,970,500 of record NC_085846.1, read on the forward strand.
CATATTGTTCTTGGATTCTCTTCACACGGGGCAAAATAGCCGTATTTCGCTGCTTTTATTTGTGGCTTGGACAGGATCTGCTGAGTGCCATCAGATGACACACTGCACCATATGATGGGGAAGGAGGGAGAGTGTGCGGGGTGCCATAAGTCACCATGCGCGCCTTCCCTTTCACCAGTGATTACGTGAAGAGGTCCTTTATGTTTATTTTATGTTCTTTGGTGTATACTGCTTTGCTTTTTAAAAATTTACAAATTACATGAATCCATATAAATATACTGTATAAATATACTATAATATTCTCAGTCAATTGGAACTCAAGCAACTGGAATTCTCAAGCAATCAGCCAAATATATATCAAAAAAATGATATTTTCGAATTAAAAAAATATTTTTATAACACAGTAAAACAGTAAAACATTCAGTTATGTTTCTTTTTATTTGTTTTACTTTACTTTTAACGATTGTATATCAATATTAATATCAAGGCAGGAGCCCCCAGATGACGCAGAGGACTAAGTGACTTGAAGGTTGAGTTGCCGACCTGAAAGCTGCCAGGTTCGAATCCCACCCAGGGAGAGCGCGGATGAGCTCCCTCTATCAGCTCCAGCTTCATGTGGGGACATGAGAGAAGCCTCCCACAAGGATGGTAAAAACATCAAAACATCCGGGCGTCCCCTGAGCAACGTCCTTGCAGACGGCCAATTCTCTCACTCCAGAAGTGACTCAAGTTGCTCCTGACACGAAAAAAATACGAAGTTTATGGTACCATATGATAGACTTATTTTTAGTAGTACAGTAGAGTCTCACTTATCCAACATAAACGTGCCGGCAGAACGTTGGATAAGTGAATCCGTTGGATAATAAGGAGGGAATAAGGAAAAGTCTATTACACATCAAATTAGGTTATGATTTTACAAATTAAGCACCCAAACATGTTTACTACAAATTTGACAGAAAAGGTAGTTCAATACGCAGTAATGCTATGTAGTAATTACTGTATTTACGAATTTAGCACTAAAATATCACGATGTATTGAAAACATTGACTACAAAAATGCGTTGGATAATCCAGAACGTTGGATAAGTGAGTGTTGGATAAGTGAGACTCTACTGTAACTCTCAAGACAGAACAAACTTCCAATCCTCTGGGTGCTGAGTAACTGCTTTGAACTAGATTGTACGAGTCTCCACTGCCATAAAATCTGGGATAAGTAGATACAGGTATAGATAATCAGGGATCAGACCCTGGGATATAAGGACAGTGTAGAGGGAGAATCTACTACAGGGATGTCGACTCATTTTCATCTAGGGCCACATCAGCCTTATGCTTGATTGAAAGGGCAATTGAATCCATGGGCAAAGAGTCCATTGATGCAGAGGGCCAACTATAATATTTTATATAGTGGTCAGTGTTCTTTAAGTTTTACTCAGTTTGGGTCCTTTGATGTTCCTGAACAACTCCCATCACTTTTCTGGGGATGATGGGAACTGTAACCCAACAGCATTGTGGCTCTGAGGTTGGGGAAGGATTAAAATAATTTTTAACATCAGGCATAATCTCCACCAGCCTGGCATATAAATTCAAACCTCACTCTCCTGACTAAACATAACAAACTGTAGCCTTCCAAGTGTTACTGAATCACAAATCCCATTGGCCCTAGCCATGATGTCTAATAGGAGCCCCTGGTGGCAAAATGGATTAAACCCTTGTGCTGACAGGACTGCTAACCTGAAGGTCGGGTTGCTGACCTGAAGGTTGCTGGTTCAATCCGGGGAGAGTATGGATGAACTCCCTCTGTCAGCTCCTGCTGGGGACATGAGAGATGCCTCTCATGAGGAAGGTAAAAACATCAAAACATCCAGGCATCCCCTGGGCAATGTCCTTGCAGATGGCCAATTCTCTCACACCAGAAGTGACTTGCAGTTTCTCAAGTTGCTCCTGACACACACAAAAAATGATGAGGAATACAGGAGTTGTTGTCAAGCATCTAGAGCAGGGGTCCCCAAACTAAGGCCCGGGGGCCGGATGCGGCCCTCCAGGGTCATTTACCTGGCCCCCGCCCTTAGTTTTATAATATAATATTTTATAACAGTTTTAATAATATAATATATTGTATATACATATAATATTGATAAAAATATTATAATGTTATACAATATAATACTAATAATACCATATAATAATATTAATTATGTTATATATTACATATACAGTAATATTACAGTATAGTGGTATAGTTCAATATAGTAATATATAAGGCTAATATTGTGCTATGCTAATAATATAATATATTGTATGTACATACAGCTGCTCTGAGTCCCCTTCGGGGTGAGAAAGGTGGGATATAAATGTAGAAAATAAAGGTAGTAAATAAATAAATAAATAATTTTAGACTTAGGCTCGCCCAAAGTCTGAAATGACTTGAAGACACACAACAACAACAATCCTAATTAACCTGACTATCTCATTGGCCAGTAGCAGGCCCACACTTTCCATTGAAATCCTGATAGGTTTATGTTGGTTAAAATTGTTTTCATTTTAAAATATTGTATTGTTCTTTCATTGTTCTTGTTGTATTGCACTACAAATAACACATATGCAGTGTGCATAGGAATTTGTTCTTAATTTTATTCAAATAATAATTCAGCCCTTCAACAGTCTGAAGTATTGTGGACCGGCCCTCTGCTTTAAAAGTTTGAGGACCCCTGATCTAGAGGGTCATATAAAATGACATGGCAGATCGGATTAGGCCCCTGGGCCATTTTGACACATGTGATCTACTGTATAAGTCCACACTAGTGACAGGCCAGCTACTCTGGATGTTTCTGTAAGTACAATAACCAAGGCAGTTTGAGGATCCCTTTGGACTGTTTCAGACCTTCATTCATGCACATTCTCTTGATATCAACTGGCATCTAAATCAGTACCTGCATGATTATGAGATGTTTTATCCTGCCTTTTTAGATGTTAATGCTAGCTGGCTAATGAATTAGGGCCAACATGATCTGGGTTATAGCTCTACTGAATTAAACAAGGCTTATTAATTCTCCCTTGGCTTTGTATTGAAATTTCCATCTTAACTGGGATTGCCTTTTTTGTGTGGAAGGTTTTGAATATTGATACATTTTAATAGATATATGCCATTGGAACAATAGCTATGCCATTGAAATATCTATTTATTGCAAATGAAAATGATACTTCTTTTTCATGTACAGAATGTTGTTGTTTGTGTATTGTCAACTGTTCCCTCAGTAATAGCCTATTTATATTTCAACACAAAAAACTTTCTTGACTGATTTCAAAAAAAGTGTTTTGTAGTTTCTTATACCCCTTCCACAATTAAACTTAATATGTAGGCAAACAACACATGCCGTAGAACAAATAATATCTCTGGGTTGCTTGAAATAGTTTTGGGGCGTGCTTGAAAAAGGAAAGAAAGCCTGTGAGCCTGGTTGCATTTTAAGAGATAGGGATGGCTGTTGGGTAGCCATTTAGACATGATAAAAAAGAGGAAATTCATTATGGGAATAAACCAGATTTGCATAACATTTGCAACTGTAAACCCTCCATTTCCGCATTATGGCTATTATTACTAGATGACTGTCTACTGACTCACTTTGCAGCCCAGGTTCCCTTCTTCACAGTTTCAGTTCTTTATATATAAAACAATTTTGATCTGCACAAAACTTCAGACAAGAGTATCTTTTGCAAAATAGGGCACATGGCCATCATAGTGGAATGGCAAGGTGTTCCTTTTAACAAAAGCGAAATACAAATGATCTGTTAGAGAACCCCTCAAATAGAGGACGTTTTCAAATAGAGGACTATTTCCAGGCAGTACAATCTATGGCCACTCCACCTCCTTTTTCTGTGCTGTAGTTCAGTCTCATTTACGTAACTATGGGAGAGAGAGGGGGTTGGGATGTAGGGTCTGATATGAGTGGCATTATCTCACATTTAGGACTTGACTTATAACACACAATAGTGAAAAATGGTTGTCATCACAACAATCTTACAATCTGTGTTCCTAGTGCTAAGAAATTATTGTATCCTCTCTTGTAGTACTTGAACCTGGGGTCATCCACTGAAGGTGAATGGTGGAAGATTTAGATCTATCTATCAGTCTATCTATTTCTCGAGCTCCCTGTATTGGACACAAAGAATTTACAACAAGTCTAAAGCTAAAGCTAAAAACCAGATGATAAAAATCACAATGGAAAGATGGATTAAAGCAAATATCTTTTTCACACAGGACATAGTTAAATATTGGCATTTTCTGGCTATGAAAAGAGACAGGATAAATCAGCGTTTTAAATGGATTATATACATTCAATGGTTAAAATGGATTCAGTGTTGGAGGTAGGACAGAGTACAGGCAGTCCCCAAGTTATGCACAAGATAGGTTCTGTAGGTTTATACTTAAGTTGAATGTGTTTGTAAGTTGGAAAAGGTACATTTTAAGTGTAACTGTTTGTTTTGTTGGTCTGTGCCCCTGTTCAGATGGTTCACCTTACTTTCTGTCCCTGCGATTGGATTTTGAAAAAGTTGGCTTGTTATGGAAACAAGGATTGGTGAGAAAGCTTCAGTTGAGACACCCTTTTCCAATGATAATAACTCTTTCAAGAGGGAATTTCCCTTTCTAGTGGTAGATTTCTCTCACTTCCTGTTGTTTCACCCCCGTTCTTAACTCTGAGTCATTTGTAAGTCGATTTTTTGTAACTCAGGACTGCCTACACATTTGTCTTGTTTCTGGTCTTTCCATAGACAGCTACCCATGTTTTGTGAACAGAAAATTGGACTTGAAGAGGCTTTGGCTGATTTAAAGTGTTTTAGCATCTACAGTGCTTTTTAAATTGTCTCAACATAATTAACTGTGCTGGTTTTAATTTAGACACACCCAAATGAGGGTGAGGAACACACAGACCTCCAAATGTTGCTAGAAAGCAACTGCTGTTTGCTCATTTAGCACAGTCAGTGGTCAGGGTGAGAGGAATTGTGGTCTAACCACATCTCGGAGGCTCCAGGTTCCCCTTTTCTCTTATAAACAGATGGCCTGAGATAACTGAAGATACAACCATGTTAACATTTACCTGAGAGAAAGTCTGGGTATTTCTGAGTGAATATGAATATGAGTGAACATCCCTTCCTTATGTTTCATGATCTCCAAGCTGATGAACTTTTAGTGTTGCTTTTCTGAGTATATATTATTATGCTGAGTTATGCTTACTTAGGCGATCCCTCATAGCTCGAGGATGATGGTCCTCCAAGTGTAGCATCTTGGCTGTGGATGCGTAGGTGGCTGTGGAGACTTATCCTTGATCCACATGTTCCTCCACAGTGAATACATCAGTTTCCAGACGGAAGACAGTCCCAGTCAGGGTTGGCTTGACTCACCTTCCTCTTGGCACGCTTCTCCCTTAAACCCTCCATTTGTGCCTCCTCAAATTCTGCAGCACTGTTAGTAACAGCTGACCTCCAGTTAGAGTGCTCAAGGGCCAGGGCTTCCCAATTCTCGGTGTCTATGCCACAGTTTTTAAGGTTGGCTTTGAGTCCATCTTTACATTACATTACATTTCCTGTTCTTGAGTTGGGAGTATAGTAACTGCTTTAGGAGACAGTGATTAGGCATTTGGACAATGTGGCCAGTCTAGCGGAGTTGATGGCGTAGGAGCATCGCTTCAATGCTGGTGGTCTTTGCTTCTTCCAGCATGCTGACATTTGTCCGCCTTTCTTCCCAAGAGATTTGCAGGATTTTTCACAGGAAACACAGATGGAATCTTTCCAGGAGTTGAATGTGACGTCTGTAGACAGTCCATGTTTGGGACCCTAAAGGGGCCGGGCTGTGGCGCAGGCTGGTGAGCAGCTTGCTGCAATAAATCACTCTGACCATGAAGTCATGAGTTCGAGGCCAGCCCGTGGCGGGGTGAGCACCTGTCAATTAAAAAAAATAGCCCCTGCTCGTTGCTGACCTAGCAACCCGAAAGATACAGTATAGTCTCACTTATCCAAGCTAAACGGGCCAGCAGAAGCTTGGATAAGCGAATATCTTGGATAATAAGGAGGGATTAAGGGAAAGCCTATTAAACATCAAATTAGGTTATGATTTTACAAATTAAGCACCAAAACATCATGTTGTACAACAAATTTGACAGAAAAAGCAGTTCAATATGCAGTAATGTTATGTTGTAATTACTGTATTTACGAATTTAGCACCAAAATATCACGATATATTGAAAACATTGACTACAAAAATGGCTTGGATAATCCAGAAACTTGGATAAGTGAAGCTTGGATAAGTGAGACTACTGTAGTTGCATCTATCAAGTAGGAAATAAGGTACCACTTATAAAGTGGGGAGGCAAAATTTAACTAATTTACAACGTTGGAATGAGGAAGTGCTGTCAGAGTGGATGATGAAGCAGCTGCTCCCCCCGTGGCCAGAATCGAACATCCCCTCAGAAGAAGGTTAAATTGCCTCTGTGTCTGTCTGTCTCTGTCTCAGTTCTATGTGTATACGGGCAATGAATGTTTGCCCTATATATATATAATGTGATCCGCCCTGAGTCCTCTTCGGGGTGAGAAGGGCGGAATATAAATACTATAAATAAATAAATAAATAAATAGTAATGAAATAGGCAGTTTTTTCTCTTGAATTCCTATCCACATGGTTGTGAAGTGATGTTTCTTCACAGCTGATTGCACATGATTGGGGGGCGGGGAGACCAAGAGCAAGTCATGCCTCTGTTCTATTGACTTATCTGCAAGTGATACTTTGAATAGCCACTCCACACACAGCTACAGAAGTAGGGTTCCTTCTAAAATATGTTTCTCATTTGTCAGAATAGAACTACTATCAATTCTGAATGGACTTGGTTAAAACACTTTAGAAGACTGGCTTGGAAAAGTTTACTGTGCTAATAAGATTATATTTAATGCATTAAGTAATTCAGGCAGAAAAAAATATCAGAGTATCATGTATAGTTAATGTCAGCAAAGAATTCTTCACACTTGAAAAATTACCTTGTCAAGCTATCTTCAGCTCTTTCCATTATGAGCTTTGTAACCTAAATGTTTCTAGCCTAGAGGGACAAGAGGTTATTGTACCCAATATTATTTCAATACATTATACTTACTCATAATTTGGAATCATACTGCCCATCTCGAGATTTTTTAATGATGCCCTTTGACACACAGCTAACAAACTCTGCTGTGCTAATGAATGTGTCAAAATTCTAAGAAAAATCTCTGTGTAAAAATAGTTCAGTAGAATACAAACTTGAAGGTTATGTACATGGAAAGGAAGTATAATTTTAATTTGCAATAAATCTGTCAGAAGGGCGACCAAAAAAATGTCTGAGAATAAAATTCAGCAGCGACTTAAGCTGAAGTTAATATTGGATTTGCATTTTCTAATGCAGGCACTGCACAGACATCATCTAAGCTGTATAGATTCTACTATGCCCAAGAACTGAATCACATCACAAAAATTAATAACCTCCAGACAACAATTTCGTACTGTAAGGGGACTAGCTAAGTTGTGTGGCTGTGTAAAAATATTCCATAATGCTTATCTGTCATTTTTCATTCCAGTTAAAAAAGAAAATGTCAACTCTAAACCAAATCTGCCTCTGTCATACACAAAGTGGTGAAGACAGTGCTATGACTTAGTAATAAACACAACCCTTATTCTGCTTTCCTTGCTGCTACTCTGCACTTTTATTCCCTTTCCCCGATAGAAATATTAAAGTGTGTGTATATTGGGGGGAGGAGGTCACATATATAGTTCATGCTATTAGACTTATGTTATTGATTGGCATTTCAAACTCCAATCCTGCTGCAATCCACATTCCAAAAATTATTTGATGCATAATTTGAAGACATTTAAAACTAGATTTTAAAAAATGATTCCAAGAAAAGAAAGGAAGGGAGTAAATACATCGGATAAAAACAAGATCTAGGCATGGGCCAAATATTGCTGACCATATTTCCGAAAATACAGTTTCTTGAAACTGACATCTATGAGGTACATTGTAAAGAAGTGTGTTTTTTCATTTACAGATGCCATGTTTAACTGTGTTTTTAAAAGGGTTAATATTTCAGTTACTCAGCACTCAAGAGGCTGGTTGCCATGGAGAAGGAGCCAACTGGGTTAGCTGAAGAGAGAGTCGAATTTGGAGGGAAACCCAGAGTGTGTGGTCAGAGAATCACAGGAAAGGTTGATTTTAGTCTGGGCTCTGGTGAAGCTCAGGGAAGGCTGATCCTAGGTTAGGGGATCAGGAATAAAATAAGTTTGGGGACTTATTTTAAGGTAGTCTGTAATTGGAGGAATTGCAGTTAAGACTGATTCTCAGTTGGAGAATCAGGGTGGCTCAAAGGTTGGATTTTGAGTCAAGTTTAAAATAAGTTTGGTGACTTATTTTAAAGTAGTCTGTTTCCAGATAAGGAACAGATAGTCTGTGACTGAAATTCACAGGGTGACTGTAGGTTTAGGCAGTGGAGAAAGAAGTGACAATTTAGGAAGTTTGAATCACCTCATTCTGTTATTGCAACTGTTATTCTAAATGCCTCTGAAGAAGTTATTGTAACCATTAAGCTTGTGCCTCAATAAACATGTAATTGTTCTTTATAACATCTCAGCTTCTGTCATCTATTTTACCATCAAAAGCAAACCAGAAAGAAGAAAAACAAAATGTAAAAGTCTCCTCTCTAAGTAGCCAGTGGCTAAATATTCCTATAGTGGTGGTAAGAATTGATGATCCCCTTGACATCTGGTGGCAGCGTTTTAAATAAAACATCTTTAATAACTGGTGGCAGTGGATATAAAATATATAATAATTAATTAATAAAAACAACTTCCATCTCCACATCTCCGCAATTGGTATAAGAGGTGGGATCTAAAAGGATTTCCCCCTTGCCTGAGTTCCTTAAAACAAGGATAAAAACAAGATCTAGGCATGGGCCGAATATTGCTGACCATATTTCCGAAAATACAGTTTCTTGAAACTGACATCTATGAGGTATATGTTCACACATTGCTAAAGCAGTAAGCTCTCCTGACCCTTGAACAATAGATGGTGAATGTTTTGCCTCCAAGCCTGGAATATATTTCTTTTTGTAACAGTAAAAGCACTCAGATCCTAATGACAGAGTTTCACAGTTAAATTCCATACCATAGGAATATATTTGAAACATGTAAGTTGACAAAGACTTAATACAGTAGAGTCTCACTTATCCAACACTCGCTTATCCAACGTTCTGGATTATCCAACACATTGTTGTAGTCAATGTTTTCAATATAACGTGATATTTTGGTGCTAATTTTGTAAATACAGTAATTACAACATAACATTACTGGTATTGAACTACTTTTTCTGTCCAATTTGTTCTGTAACATGATGTTTTGGTGCTTAATTTGTAAAATCATAACCTATTTTGATGTTTAATAGGCTTTTTCTTAATCTCTCCTTATTATCCAACATATTCGCTTATCCAATGTTCTGCCGGCCCGTTTATGTTGGATAAGTGAGACTCTACTGTATAAAGAAGCCTGTCCCACACAGACTTATGGTCGTTTTAGAATGGAGGAGGCATAGCTTGGCAATTTTATCTGAGGCAGGCTACTTGCCCTTGTCATAAAAGGCTCTGATTATACTTGCAATAAAATATTGTTACAAACTGTCTGGTTCCTTGTGTTGCAAAGCCAGCTCCACAGAGGTATTGACATTCTTCAGAAGGAGGAAAAAATGAAGGTTTTTTTTGTTTGATCTAAATACAAATATAGGTGGCCCTTCATGTTTGTGATTTTTACATTTGCTGATTTGATTGAATTATTTTCTCTAGCAATGTCTAGGTCTTTCAGTGTAATTCTGTGGTCATCTTCCATTTATGATTCCCATACAGTCTTGCTTGAGGACCTAGAAATTTCTAGAAAGCTGTTCTGTTTGGTTAAAAAAAGTAATTAAAATATATTTATTGGGATGTATATAATGCCAATAGACAAGAAACACAATTAAAATTTTTATTCATGTGAAGGTTTGACTATAGATTAGTAGTGCATAGGTGAAAGAAGCAGCAGTCCTATTCTGACTATGTAGATCATGGGGCCATTTCAGCACCAAGGAGAGCTCCAAGAGAGCACCTTGCTCCAGTAATGTTGGGACATTGACAGAAATGTGAAGCTTTTGTGCCATCAGGCTCCACCACTTTCTTGAAAAGTATAACAGTGTATGCCTTCCCCAGTATTATAATGGCACTTTATAACCATCATAGCTGAGTAACCACCCTTCCCTAAGGACGTGATATATTTGCACTTTTAACACTTTGGCCTAGATCCTTTGAACCCAATCCATGATTTTATCATTTTATCTTGTATGTGGTTTTTTATGATTTGCTTTTATTGTCTGATTGATCTGTTTTATTGCTTGTTTTTATATTGTTCTGTCCGGACTTGGCCCCATGTAAGCCGCCCCGAGTCCCTTCGGGGAGATGGGGCGGGGTATAAGAATAAAATTATTATTATTATTATTATTATTATTATTATTATTATTATTATTATTATTATTATTATTATTATTATTATTATTAGGGGACAGATCTTTCAGTTGTATCTTGAAGCTTCTCCTGGTTCTGATTTGTTGCTGGAAGTAATAAGCTGGGAATCTCTCTCATTTGGAGGAGTGGATTCTTTGTGAACTTTAGCTTAGAAGATATAGGATTCTGAGGTGCCACTCAAAGACTCTCTGGATCCCAAATTGATGGGCTTTGTCTCAGACCTGGACATGATTCTGGGCTTTGATTGCTCTCTAGCGTCTCTGATTCTAGACCTATTTGTTCCATGAGGATAGCTGACTATTTTTCACCCAAACTGGTGACCAGGCTGCTGACCTGTATAAGAGTCCTGTCATCTTTATTTAACCAGCACCAGCTCTTTCTACTTCATATCAAGTCCCCAGAGAGAAGCACTTCAGGGTCCTTTCAACTCTCCACTCATTTTCATCTTTTATTCTCTTTTTGTGTCTCAACCCTAGATTTATCAGAAAACTGCTGAATTTACAAGTGTCAGATGCAATGATGGCCAACAATTTGAATAGTTATATAAGAAGATTGCTTCAAAGGAGATAGAGTCTAGCAGTAGTTACTAGTTGTGGAGGACAAATATTCAGTTCAATGCTAGAGATGGTTTATTTCTGGATATACTTTGTTGGGAGGCATGATCAGGAAGATATTCTTAACCTTTGTGTGAGCTTTCTAACCTACCTGTGGAATTTGATTGGTCTTTGGCCAGGTCAACATGGCTTTTTATGTTCCTATGTTCTCAAAACCTTCTGTTTATTTACCTGCAGCCAGTTTATGTGCCTGTTCTATTCTACCATAGGACTTCATTTTTCAAGAGCCCATTGTTTCTGTTTTAACATGCAACATATTTTCAAATATTTCTTAATCATTAGTTCTGGTTGAAGAAATGATTAAACCCATTGTTTCTTTTTTATTGATAGCCCTCTTTGTTCCCAATATGGGACTCAAAGTGGTTAATGAAGTGACATTTGACATCCTTCACAAATCACCTACATTCAATAAAGAGATGACTAATAATCTATAGAAATAAAACAAAACAAATATTTTGTTTAAAAACTGGACAATCAAATCAAGAAAGTATAATAAATGTATAGAATAGAATAAACAGGCTGATTAATTCTTCTAACTCTTCACAAATATAAAGGTTTGTTCCTCATTTCCTTAAAATAATGTTAAAAGATACAGAGAATGGAATCTTTTAGTAAGACTAGCTAAGAAAACTGAGTCCATGGAGTAGTTGTTAAAACTGTAAAATTTTCACCTCTAACTGACTTCTATGATTAAGGTTTGAGTATGTGACCCAGGGCTCTCCTTGGTGACCTTGATTCATGGGAAAGGATGATAATGAGAGTTTAGAAAAGTTAAAATTTGGATTATAATTCCCAGAAATCTCAGTAGTCATCCTCATAAATGGGATAATATGTAAATCTAAACTATCAACCTTCATTCAAGAGGTAAGTAAGAATAGAAAAATGTCAATGTGTATCGAGGCGTGTTTATTGTTCAAAATGCCTTGAGGGTTGCTTCAGCACATGAGAATTTCTTCCCACAAAGATAATATCTCTGTAGGAAAATGCTGTCACTTGGAAAATGAATTGCAAGTATTGATTTTGTTGCCAGTACCTGAGTCGGTATAAGCTGTTGCACATTCCACAATCAATGGTACACATGCTTTCTTCATATATAATATATCAGTATTGTAGAAATGTACATGGTAAACATGAGCTAGAGATTTCTCATGCTCTTAAGTCATAACAATTCTCTAAAAGGGACCCTACATATAGATCCCTTTGGAATTATATTTGTTATTTATTTTTAATTGTTTTTTGTCTGTTTGTCAGTGGTGTGAGGGTTTTATAACTTTGCCAAGAAAAGCTTGTACAGAACAAGCCCTCAAGCTATGTAAGAAATAAGACTCAGAATGTATTTAGAGGGTGTCATAGTGAGCAAAATGAAGTCACTGCAGCCTGACCTTTCTTTTCACTCAATTTTGTTTGGAGCAAAATTCTGCTTCTGTGCATCTAATATGATAGCACAGTAGAACACATTCTACAGCAGTGCTCAGTACTTAAAGGGGAAAAAAAGACGTGTCATATAGTGAAATCCACAGGTTACTTGGTAAGGTGCCACACTTCCATTCTGATATATTTTTCTTTTCTGCTTAGTAAAAGTGTTTCATGTTGGATAGTATATAACACCATGATACGTGACGAGAAAGGTCAATCGATTTAAATCTTTGAGGATTTTTCAGTCAACCTAGATGTGTGTTGGGATTTTACTAATCCCCTTTTTAATGCAAGACATACTTAGTGATTCTGTGCCAAGACTATAACTTCCAAGTGAAGTAGATTTATGCCTACACCTACTCATGCCAGTTGAATATGGTATACTGATGGCAAAATAAATAAAATTACTCAAACATATTAGCCTGTGGTAGAAAAGTCCAACCACTAACAAATAGATTTTCTAGGACTGACATTAGAAATTCTGACTCTTGAGGTAGAACAGCAAATGATGCCCTTCTATCCCCCCAGGTAGTACATGCATAGTACTCAAAGCAAGTCAAATTATTTTGTCTGACATGCCTTTTCCCATCTCCCTAGTAGCGCAGCTGGTTAGTAGCCAGCTGCAATAAATCATTATGACCAAGTGGTCATGAGTTTGATATTAACCCGACCATTAAAAATAGCCTACCTCATTGTTGACCTAAGCGACCTGAAAGATAGTTGCATTTATCAAGTAGGAAATTTAGGTACCGCTTATGCAGGGAGGCTAATTTAACTAATTTACAACACCATAAAAATCATCAAGAAGCATTCGGAAGATTGAGGAAGTAATCCATCAAGGACTCGGTGTCACAGTGGATGATGAAGAAGCAGCTCCCCCTGTGGCCGGAATAGAACATACCCTCATGAAGCCGGAAGCTGGAAAATGTTGAATTGCTTCTGTGTCTTTGTCTCTGTCTGTATGTTGTATGGCGTTGAATGTTTGCCATGTATATGTACATTGTGAACCGCCCTGAATCCCCTTTGGGGTGAGAAGGGCGGAATATAAATACTGTAAATAAACAAACAAATAAATAAATAACTTTTAAAACTAACATTTTCTGCATTAAAAGTTGTTCTGCATGAGGTGCCATCTCCCTCTTTCATAGTGCTGATAGTTTTGGCACATGAACAAAAAGTGGATGGGGCAGATGGATAGCAAGGGTGGGATTTGTGCAGTCTTACATTTGTTGTTGGACTGTGGTTCCCAGTACTCCTCATCATTGATGTTGTTGGCTTTGTTTGTTGGGAGTTGCAGTTCAACAAGATATATAGGGTCTCTAACAGTTACCATCACTGACTTAGGCCATAGTTTCCACTTCTGACAATGATGTGGCATTATTATGAAAAAAATGAGTTAGATTTATTATAATCTTGTTGAAGCCAATGGGCAGTTCCTCAAGACTATGCACTCTCTATTACAGAAGGGAAAAGGAGCCTAAGAAATTCTGCAGCCAAACCTTGCACTAAGAGCACCAGACAGAAAATTAATCTCATTTTTCAAGACACATGTCATGGCGTGGCCTCAGTAATGTTCACAGAATGCAGAGTGTACAAGGAAGAACTTGGTAGTGGGTGGACTGGTGAGAGGGTAACTTGGATATATGCATAATGTACAAATAGCCAAAGTGTTCAACAGAATGACAAAGAGATACAGATAAAGCTTCTCTACTTCATGCCTGCAGATAAAACTACTCACCAGTTATCCTAACTCTTATTTGCTGCTGTAGGCAGGACTGCAAGGACAAGATACTCTACACCTCTGTAACCCACACCAGTGTGTGAAGTACTGTTGTGCTTTTGTATGGAATTTCTGTCCGTTTTGTGTCGTTTCATTTGTGTGGTCTCATTTTCGTATTTGGTTCCCGCTAATGAAAATGGGCCACCTAAACGACACTAATTTTCATCTGGCTAACAAAAAACACAAAAATTTTCATGCCATTGATAACAATGGGAGGGCTTCCGAGACTCATCCCCCCTTCGGTTTTTGGGCTAGAGGGGTGAAAATCGCTACACACGGGGGGGCATTTCGATCCCTTTTAGCCTGTCAACTTTTTAAATGTTTGGGTCTTCCCCAGAGTATTATTGTTGTTGTTGTTGTTGTTGTTGTTGTTGTTGTTATTATTATTATTATTATTATTATTATTATTAACACCCATTGGCACATATTAGATGTAATGCAAAGGCATTCCTCTCCCAGACTCAGCTTACATTCCCAGAGTAGCTATCATTATATATATATATACACACAGTAGAGTCTCACTTATCCAACACTCGCTAATCCAATGTTCTGGATTATCCAACGCATTTTTGTAGTCAATGTTTTCAATACATCGTGATATTTTGATGCTAAATTCGTAAACCCAGTAATTACTACATAGCATTACTGCGTATTGAACTACTTTTTCTGTCAAATTTGTTGTTAAACATGATGTTTTGGTGCTTAATTTTTAAAATCATAACCTAATTTGACGTTCAATAGGCTTTTCCTTAATGCCTCCTTATTATCCAACATATTCACTTATCCAACATTCTGCCGGCCCGTTTATGTTGGATAAGTGAGATTCTACTGTGTGTGTGTGTGTATGTGTGTGTGTGTGTGTGTGTATATATATATATATATATATATATATATATACACATACACACTCATTGGTACACATCAGCTGTAATGGGAAAGCAGCAGTACCTGCTTATTGTTATGGGGCAGAAAACAAAAGGAAAAAGAAAGCAAGCATGATGATTGTGCGGCTTTCAATTTCGTGTCACCTCTCATTTCCTAAGAAAATGTCATCATTCATTTTGTGTAGACGAACAGTTGAAACGAAACAATAGCATGGAGGAAACGAAGTACTAAAATGCCCAAGACTATAGCATGTCTCCATTGTTATTAGGAAAAAAAGATGTATTATATATTTTTTCATGTCAGGAGTGACTTGAGAAACTGCAAGTCGCTTCTGATGTGAGAGAATTGGCTGTCTGCAAAGGGCATTGCCCAGGGGACACCCGGATGTTTTGATGTTTTACCATCCTTGTGGGAGGCTTCTCTCATGTCCCCACATGTGGAGCTGGAGCTGACAGAGGGAGCTCATCCGCACTCTCCCTGGATTCAAACCAGCAACTTTCAGGTCAACAACAGAACCTTCAAGTCAGCAGTCCTGCTGGCACAAGGGTTTCACCCATTGCGCCACCGGGGGTAATTGATTAAATAAATTATCTTTACTGCTGAGGCTGAAGTGGTATCTCCCATCCAGAGACATGGAGTAAATATGCTGGTCGCAGAAAGGGTGATCCTACTGACCCCAGGTCCTGATCAACTGTTGTTGAAAATGTGAAAAGCATCTTTTTTCTGAGTGAATCTTAGGCACTCACACTCCAGCAGTAGCTAATGCTAGGCAAATACCAGGGGACATTTTTTTCTTGCAACACAGAAGTCAGAACATTTACTACAAGGTATACAGCCACCAGAGACCTGGAAAAGAAATAGTGATGGCTTCAAAAAGGTCCATGCTGCAGTCCATTTGGGGAAACATTCATTTTGGTTCATTCATGTTTTCCATTGCCTGGTTCATTCACTGTTATGCCTTTGCCTCAAATGCTTTATAGAAAGATCAAACGCCTCCTTCTAATTTCAAAGAACTTTGCATCTGAAACATGCAATGTTCAAGGTTAATTGTGTCTTTTTAGACTTTTCAATTTGTTCCCATTAGTTGTAAATACAGCATTCAGTAGGTTAACAAATGCTTTTTCCTTTTGAAAATACTTTGACAGCCTCCGTGTTAATGGCTCCAAACAATTGGCTAATGGTACTAACAAAGGCATTTGCAACTTTACCATCAATCTTTGTTTGCTGAGTTCTTTCCATTTGTCTTTCCCTGCAGATATCTGTTTCAAAAGAACACATTAACCATTAACTATCTTCGCCTATGCTGCACCCCTTTCCCCAGCTGACAGGTACCATTGAGCACATTCCTTTCAAATAATATTCATTACATTAAGAAATATCTTTTGAAGCTTATTGGCAAATATTCCATAAGAATAATTAATATCTAGTGATATACTCCTACATCTAGTATTAGTGGAGTCGATATTTTGTCTTTCCTTCTTCTATAGCAGCCCTCAGATGTGCCAAAAATGTGCTCCTGGAATAGATTTTTAGAGTGCATAGAGAGCAATAGGAAGAGAAATAAATTGCCAATTGAGCTGAGATCCAGCAGGAGAACACCACTAGACCCTGGTCATGGTATTACAACTTCCACAATCTTCTATACCAGTGGTTCCCAAACTTATTTGGCCTACTTCCCCCTTTCCAGAAAAAAATTACTCAGTGCCCCCTGGAAAGGGGGCGTGGCTTAGAGGGGTGGGCGTGGCTCCTGCTCAAGGGGCGGGGCTGAGCCTCTCCTCTGGTCAAAGATGCAGGGCGGGGAAGGGGAGGTGGGCAGGGCCACAAATGGGCGGCCAGGACTGGGATGGGCAGAGTTACGAGCTCTGAGGCAGGGCTAAGCTTCTATCCCTGTCCTGTGGCATCTGCCAGGACACAGGGGGCGGGGCTAGAGGAGGGGGTGTGGCTAGAGGAGGGGGCAGGTCCTCTTCCAAAGTGCCTGATGGGGCTGAACCTCTATACCCTGCCTCCGTGTTCTAACAAGCGCCTCAGGGGAGGTATACAGAGGCTCAGCCCTGTCTTGCACTCTTGGGAAGAGGCCCCGCCCCCACCCCTAGCCCCGCCCTTTAGTCCCAAAAGGCTTCTCAGGAGAGGTATAGAGGCTCAGCCCTGTCTCGGGCTCTTGGAAGGAGGCCCCGCCCCCTTCCCTAGCTCCGCCCTCTGTATCCCAACAAGTGCCTCAGGAGAGGTATAGAGGCTCAGCCCTGTCTCCAGTTCTTAGGAAGAAGCCACGCCCACTCCTCTAGCTCCTCCCCCTGTGTCCTAACAGGCACCTCAGGGGCTCAGGCCTGTCTCCGGCACTTGGTAAGAGGCCCCACCCCTCCCCTGGCCCCACCCCCAAATGCACCTGTGGCCATCACCGCTCCCCTGGATTGCTGCAGAGCCCAACAGGGGGCGGTAGTGCCCACTTTGGGAATCACTGTTCTATACACATAATAAAAGTGAAAATATTATGTGTGGCTGACGTGTCCACTTACACAGACAAGCTCCTGCCTCCACAAATAGCTATAGCTCTCACTGCTCAGGATACACCAATGGCCCTCCCTCCAGTAACATTGCAGGTTATAGTGAGCTTCGTGAACATGTACAAGAGCCCTGCCAATAATAATAATAATAATAATAATAATAATAATAATAATAATAATAATAATAAAACTTTATTTATACCCCGCCACCATCTCCCCAATGGGGACTCGGGGCGGCTTACATGGGGCCATGCCCAAGACAATACAATATAACCATAACATAATACAATTAAATAATACATTACATAAAATAAACAGTACAACATAAGATCGAAACAGCAATATAACAAGAGCGGGCCGCATGAACACTACATTTAAAAACTAGATTAAAAATTAAAACTCTGGGTGAGAAAGGGATCAGAATAAAAACCAATGTTTTCTACAAACATCATACTGCCCACCACCCAAGTGAAGGCTATCATATTGTTATCGACCGCGTTTGGGGGATCGGGCCCCTTTAGAAGGAAGCCGATCCGGTCCTGAGGGAACGGACCTTGGCGAAGCCAAAAGAAGAATATAAGCCGCAATACAACCTGAAGCCTGAAATGAAGAAGGTCCGCCAAGTTGAAGGAAAATCCGCCAAGGAGTTTTTATTGAGCAATTCAGCTGAAAAGGACGCTAATAGCGATCATTCAATCTACTAGCGTATCATATGTTTCAAATAAAGTCATATTTATACAATGTTTCGGTCTGACAGCCCTTTGAATTTCCCGCCCCGCTTCCCCGCCCATCTGATCGCGGATAGGCTGGGAGGTTGAACGAGGCGGGCTTTCGTTTCCCGCCTTGCTCTGCTGGCCCAATGGGGAGCCGCTTTTTGTCCCCTCTCGGGCCAATCAGAGAGGAGGAGGCGGGAGCTTTTGAGACAATGAGGTGACCGGACAGGAAATATCTGATTAATTCTGGCCCAGCCGATTTCTAAAGGAATTAATGACACCCATCAAGGATGTCCGGGGTCCTGTCACGTTCACAGATTTTAGATATGTCTTTGGGGTGTCAGACGGGAAGTGGTGATGGGTGGTGATGAGCCATCATTGACGGCCCCACAGGGTGCCTTCCTGCGGCGTCCTGGCCTGCGATATGACAATGTTTGCCTTGGGGGCGAGTCACCTTTAGGAATTTGGTGACTCGCCCTATATTGTCCATGCGATCGGAATGAGATTGGATTAAACTGTGGCAGATTATCCTTTTGTTTTTTGGGAAGGGAGGTCTGAGTCATGGGGCTAGAGTTCAGGTTGGGGTCATAATATTTCCCATTTGATTTCATGATCTGACAATTATATGGGATAAAATGAAAATTAAAAATAAAGTTGGAACATAAACCCAGCTGGGAAAAACACATATTTTCCGGGGATCCCAAAGAGTATAAATACATATTAGCCGATAGGTAGATTTCAAGGAAATAAAGGAGAATCCATAAAGGTAGGTGACATTGCATAAAAGGGGAATCATGAATGATATAAACAATAGAAAACATTTGATAAAAACGAAGTTTACAACATCTGGGGAACCCAATATAGAAGTGGAGTCCTAACAGTATGATTTCACAATTCATGAAGTTGTTATCTCTTGCCTCAGAGTGCAGGGATAATCCACAGTAAACTCCAGTAAAAAGTCCCAATCACCTTCTACTATAAATATATGGAATATAGAACATAAAGTCTTGATTTTTGAACTATCTTTTACAAAGTCCTGGAGGGGAGGTCACCTCGATCACATTTTCCCCCCTTCGGGGCTTGGAAATGGCTATGAACATTTCCCAAAGCCCCGACATTTCACTGCATGCAGGGCCTCTGCCTTGGTAGATCAGATTGTGCCTCTTTGTTGGAGGGCAGGAGCTTGAAGAGGTGAAAGCTGAGGTTCAGTCAGTGGTGGGTGATCCCATGGTGTTGAAACAGATGTCCCTTGGTCTGGAGTCATGGGAAATGGAGCATGAAGGTGGAGGTGGTGAGGGCTGGGGATGATGGAGGCTGTGATGCAGTACTCCCATTTGGCTGCCTTTTCTTGGCTGCAGCTTGGGCCCCCCTTTGTAGTTGGCAGCTGGGGGCAACTGGGCACAGCTTCTGCGCCTCACAGCACGGCGCCTCCTGGTGACTGCAGGCAGGTCCAGCACTCCAACAGAGGAGACGGAAAGGAGAGAGTGCCTAGGGAAACTAAGGACAGATTATAAGCCCCCCTCCCTCCCGTGGTGGGGTTAGTCAGGGAAGTCACTCATACCTTGTGAGGGCTCCAGCAGTCCTGGGGTCCTTCTTTGGCACAGCTCTGGTGAAAGTGGAACATCCTTCCCTCATGGTGGTCACTGGTAGAATCCTGTTCATTTCTTCTGGGACATCTTCTGCCATGGCGGCCAATTCTGTCCCCTGGTGATGTCATGAGGGCCTCCTTGGCAGCGTCAAAGGCAGACCTGCACTCAGTAGCCCTTTGCCAGGGCAGAACCAGGCCAGCTGGAGGGCACCATACGGTGGTCTGGCCATAAAAGCCTGCCATGTGCAAGAATCCTTTCAGCAGTGTCTTAGTCTCTAGCCCCTGAGCCAGGCAGATGGGGCTGCTTCCCCCGTGGGGGTCTCAGATCAGCCACAGGTGGGGCTGTCTCTTCTGGGTGACTGGGGGTCCGGGCTTACCCTCACAGGACCATCTCCAATGGCCTCTGAGTTCCAGCTGCTGCATGAAATCCACAGCGCACTCCGAGAGCCCCTACCCAGGTCTTAGAACTGTTCATGGTGGCAGGTATGGATTATGGGTCTTGCAGTCTGGTCTGATGTCCTCAGTCAGGTGGTTGGGTCCGGTCCTCTGGATCTCTTCAGCTGTGCCTGGAAGGTCCCCTGGACTCTGTACTGACCCCCCTCATAATTAAAGGCAGTTAGAGGGATTTTTTAAAACATTCACACGCATGCACTCAGGGAAAGGGAGGGAGAAGGACCCGAAAGGAAGAAAGGAGATTGTTGGGGAACTGTGGAGAGTGAAAGAGTGCCTTCACTATAAAAGTAAACCAGGATTTTGACTGAATGTTTATAAGGAGAAATGGGGATGCTGGGAAGGAAGGGGGGGGGGGAGCTTTGAAAAAGGAGAATGTTGAAGTGCATTTCGGCCTAGGAAAACATGAAGTGGAAGAGAGAGAGAGAGAGAGAGAAAAAACCCACATATAGAAAAATACATCAATTCTTCCATCCCCCCCCCTTTTCTCTCTAAGATAAGGGAGGCTTGAGGAGAGAGAGACAAGAAAAAGTTAAAACCACAGAAGCAGCAGGTTTTCTCTGGGGGGGGGGGGGTCTCACAAAATATTAGGGCTTGAACCTTTGAAAATAGGGAGGTGAGATGGCACAGAAGAAAAGGGAGAGAGAGAGAGCATAGCACTAAGCTAGTCCATTCCAGCCCTCCTTCCCAGAAAACTATATATCACTGGTGGCTTTTAAGGCAAAGGGATGAGTAGAGAAGAGTTTACAGCCCACACATTACATAAACACACAAAATTTAATCAACACTTTTCTGGGAGTCCCCTTCCCCCACCCAAATCCTTTGCCATGCTTCCCAGATGGGAAAGAAAGAAAAAGGGGAAATTAAGAAACAGAAGCGGCTAAAGGAATGGCCCCCCTCCCCCCTTTTGTAAGGACCAAAGGAAATATAAGACAACACTGAGGTAAAATCTTAGGGATAGTGTCTAGAAAATGGGAACAAAGGGAAATAAGGGATTTTAAAAGGTGAGAAGAGAGGAAGGAGAGGAGAAATGGATTTGAGATTTGAGGGAGAGAGAGAGATTTTCACTCAGGCCGGGGAAGAGAGAGAGAGAAAAGAAAAAAAGGGTACAATTTGAGGGTAGGCAAGGCAGAATATCAAGTTGGAGAAGATTTGATTTGAAAGAAGGAAGCAATCCTTGGAGAACTATAGATCTTGGTGGCAGGCTTCAGGACTGAATCTTCTCCCCCCTTTGCCCCTCCAAAAACAGGAAGAGGAAAAAAGTGTCCTCTTTGCACAATCTCCCCGCGGCCCCTCCTTCTCCTGTCTCTCCAAGAGAGGAATGAGCGCAGAGAGAGAGAGAGAGAGAGAGAGAGAGAGAGAGAGAGAGAGAGAGAGAGAGAGAGCCTGGTGGGGGCAAGAGAAGGAGGGGGATGGTGGGGCGATTCTTCCCATCTGAGGAAAACTCAGAATGTGGCAGGAGTTGAGTGGCAGGGGCAGATACAATTTGGGGGGGGGGCATCAGGCTTCAAAGGAACGGCTGGGATGGGGGCTGAGAGAGTGTGAACAGTGTTTTGGATCAGGTGTGTTTCGGGGTGAGAGGGGAGGGGGCTGGGAGCCCTCCTTCACGTTAGACTGGGCTGAACTCTCTGGAGGGGAATTTCTTGGGGGGGGGGATCCCTGAAGTAAGGGTTCCCTTGGAAGGCCAATTTGGGAGTCCTGGATCAGTGTAGGACTCAGGGTGAGGAGAAAAGGTGGGGATGGGGATTGGAGGAGGGGGCTGATGGGGTGGGGAGAAGGCAAGCAAATGTGTCCAGAAAATCCTCTGGAGGAGGGGGTAAGGGGAAAAGGGTCTAGGGGGGAATCTTTGGGGGGCTGTTTTTGGAGCCCAAATCTCTGCATGGGAAGACGTGGGCCCCCCTCCCCCCCTCCGATTCTCTCCCTGGCTTAGGGCCATGAACATTGCAGCATAAGCAAGTTGGGACCACTTGCCCTCCCCCTGGCGAGTCACCTTAGGTCAACACTCCGAATTCGGCGACTCGAGCAAAAGGGGGGGGGCAAGCTGTTCCCCCTTCAAGGGCCACAAGGGGCCACTTATGTGCTCTGAGTTAGCCCAACCTGGCCTGCACCATGTTTTTCGATGCAAAGCCCACCCCAATTGGCCAGGATCTTTCCCAATGGAGAATCCCTGGGGATGTCTGCTGGGGTGG
This sequence comes from Anolis carolinensis, assembly GCF_035594765.1. Taxonomy (NCBI): domain Eukaryota; kingdom Metazoa; phylum Chordata; class Lepidosauria; order Squamata; family Anolidae; genus Anolis; species Anolis carolinensis. The sequence goes on from NC_085846.1 coordinate 71,993,189, forward strand.
GACACCCTAGACGTGCTTGAACAAACACCCATCCTTGGCTCAGCCCCTGCCCAGTACCTGACAGTTAATGGAGTAACGACTCACCCACCGGCTGGATGCAACTCGTCCTTTCAAGAGTTCTCCCTACACCAAGGCTGAATGGCTGGCGTTCGTGGGATCCGCAGGTGCCCCGGGAACACAATCGTTCCCCTACCCCACGATCCTAGAACCTGTAATCTTACAAGCCAGACTGTTCTCACACACCACCGGGCGCCAGATGTTCCCGCGTTTCACCAGGAATTTGTTACCGAGCCCTGATCCGAAGTGCAATACCTCCAGAACTCCGCCCACCTGGGTCTTAACAACGGGGCCGGTTCCCTTTTATTTTTTTTACAGGGCGTCCCCTGTTTCACGTTGGCGCCTTTCCTTCGAGGAGCTAAAAATCTGCTTCCTCCTATCTGGCTCCTTTGTTCAGTACCCTGAATCAGATCTAGAGAGAGAAAGGGACTGCCAGAGAAATTTGGGTGTGAAATGAGGTCAAATTGTTGGTCGGAGGGCCCTCCTTGCAGCCGTTTCTCTCCCCAACCTGTTCCAGAATATCTGGACCAAGGTCGCCGCTTGGAATTTTAGCCTAGAAATTGATCTTTGGAACTTCCAAGCAAGTCCCTTCGTGGTCGCCAAATTATGTTATCGACCGCGTTTGGGGGATCGGGCCCCTTTAGAAGGAAGCCGATCCGGTCCTGAGGGAACGGACCTTGGCGAAGCCAAAAGAAGAATATAAGCCGCAATACAACCTGAAGCCTGAAATGAAGAAGGTCCGCCAAGTTGAAGGAAAATCCGCCAAGGAGTTTTTATTGAGCAATTCAGCTGAAAAGGACGCTAATAGCGATCATTCAATCTACTAGCGTATCATATGTTTCAAATAAAGTCATATTTATACAATGTTTCGGTCTGACAGCCCTTTGAATTTCCCGCCCCGCTTCCCCGCCCATCTGATCGCGGATAGGCTGGGAGGTTGAACGAGGCGGGCTTTCGTTTCCCGCCTTGCTCTGCTGGCCCAATGGGGAGCCGCTTTTTGTCCCCTCTCGGGCCAATCAGAGAGGAGGAGGCGGGAGCTTTTGAGACAATGAGGTGACCGGACAGGAAATATCTGATTAATTCTGGCCCAGCCGATTTCTAAAGGAATTAATGACACCCATCAAGGATGTCCGGGGTCCTGTCACGTTCACAGATTTTAGATATGTCTTTGGGGTGTCAGACGGGAAGTGGTGATGGGTGGTGATGAGCCATCATTGACGGCCCCACAGGGTGCCTTCCTGCGGCGTCCTGGCCTGCGATATGACAATGTTTGCCTTGGGGGCGAGTCACCTTTAGGAATTTGGTGACTCGCCCTATATTGTCCATGCGATCGGAATGAGATTGGATTAAACTGTGGCAGATTATCCTTTTGTTTTTTGGGAAGGGAGGTCTGAGTCATGGGGCTAGAGTTCAGGTTGGGGTCATAATATTTCCCATTTGATTTCATGATCTGACAATTATATGGGATAAAATGAAAATTAAAAATAAAGTTGGAACATAAACCCAGCTGGGAAAAACACATATTTTCCGGGGATCCCAAAGAGTATAAATACATATTAGCCGATAGGTAGATTTCAAGGAAATAAAGGAGAATCCATAAAGGTAGGTGACATTGCATAAAAGGGGAATCATGAATGATATAAACAATAGAAAACATTTGATAAAAACGAAGTTTACAACATCTGGGGAACCCAATATAGAAGTGGAGTCCTAACAGTATGATTTCACAATTCATGAAGTTGTTATCTCTTGCCTCAGAGTGCAGGGATAATCCACAGTAAACTCCAGTAAAAAGTCCCAATCACCTTCTACTATAAATATATGGAATATAGAACATAAAGTCTTGATTTTTGAACTATCTTTTACAAAGTCCTGGAGGGGAGGTCACCTCGATCACAATATGGGGACAATTTCATCCTAGATTTTATGTGTTTCTTCCATCACAGACATCCCAGTGTTTCTTACTCTCCATTGGTGTGGAATTTGCATGACCCCACCCACTGCCTCTCCCTTAACCCTTTTCATTTCTATGGCACATAGCAAACAAAAAAATCAGCAACTGAACATATTAAAGAGGTTTGGGGAGAATTCATCATGATTTATGGGAGTTGTAGGTACTGGGATGTATAGTTCACCTGCAATCTAAGAGCACTCTGAACTCCATCAATGATGGATTTGGAACTAACTTAGCACATAGAACCCCTAAGACCAACAAAAATTACTGGACGTCTTTGGAGGGATTTATAGGAGTTGTAGTTCACCTTTGTCCAGAGCGCACTGTGAACCCAAACAGTGATGGATCTGGGCCAAACTTGGCATACATACATAATATACCCAAATTTGAATATTTGAGGGGAATTGGCTTGACATTTTGGAGTTGTAGGTACTGGGATGTATAGTTCACCTGCAATCAACGAGCACAAGATGGAATTGAACCAAACTTGGCACACAGAGCCCCCATGACCAGCAAAAAATACTGGAGGTCTTTGAGGAAAATTCACCTTGTTTTGGAGGAGTTGTTCACCTATATCCAGAGAGTACTGTGAACCCCTTGTAGTTCCCCCACAACTAGAGAAACTGACTTCCACTGATGATGGACCTGGACCAAACTTGGTACACAGAACCTCCATGAATAACTTGACTTACTGGAGGAGTTTGAGGGCACTGACTCACCATAGTGGGAGTTATAGTTTACCCTACAGCCAGAGAACAAACTGAACCCCACCAATAATGCATCTAGAGTAAACTTGCCCAAGATAACAAACATTAAGTACAGATGGAGTTTTTCAGTGTTAACCTGGGATGTTGTGAGTTGTAGTTCACCCACAACCTTATGCATTTTGTACAATTAAAATGACTTTTTCAAATAACCTGGGCAATGCTGTTTATGTTCTCTTGAATCAGACTACAGTTTTATCTAACATAATGTTGAGTCTGGGCCCATTCCCACTTTAGAATTGTAGCATTATGTTTCCACTTTAAGGAGCCCCCGGTGGTGCAGGGTGTTAAAGCACTGAGCTGTTGAACTTTCAAACCAAAAGGTCGTAGGTTCGAATCCAGGGAGCGGAGTGAGTGTTCCCTGTTAGCTCCAGCTTCTGCCAACCTAGCAGTTCGAAAACATGCAAATGTGAGTAGATCAATAGGTACAACTCCTGTGGGAAGGTAACGGCGCTCCATGCAGTCAGGCTGGCCACATGGCCTTGGAGGTGTCTATGGGCAATGCCGACTCTTCGGCTTAGAAATGGAAGTGGGCACCAACCCACAGAGTCGGTCACGACTGGATTTAACGTCAGGGGAAACCTTTACCTTTTACCTTCCACTTTAACTGCCATTGTTTTGTCCTCTGGAAGTCCTGGCACCTGCAATTTAGGGAGAAGTATTTATAATTTACAATGGGAGAGCATTGCTCACCAGACTTCAAGTCTCATGATTCCATAGGATGCAGCCATGGCAGTTAATGTGGAAATAGTGCTCTATAACTCTAAGTATGAAAAAAACCAATTGATTAGACATTCCATAGCAATAAGGAGTAAATATAGATGATTTCTTATTTCATGCTCCCCAAATACACTACATCCAAAGCTAGTCATCTGGAATAGATGAACTGCATTCAATGGATCTTAGAGTTTCTAACACATCCCATGCACTTCAGTAAAACTGATAATAGGAAGTAGTTCAGTGGTTACCATTAGAATTTTACAACAACAGTTAGAAACATAGACATAATATTTAAAAAAACTGATTGAGACTCAACCCTATTTTTACCATCCAATCATACATTTGGAAATAACATGTTTGGCTCAGACTTCACCTTCATCATCCATAGTTAAGATTTCCCTATTAGAATCATAGAATCATATAGTTGGAAGAGACCACATGGGCCTTCTAGTCCAACCCCCTGCCATGTAGGAAAAGCACAATCAAAGCACCCCTGACAGATGGCCATCCTTCCTCTGTTAAAAGCTTCTAAGGAAGGAGCTTCCACCACAGTCCGAGGCAGAGAGATCCACTGCTTAACAGCTCTTACAATCAGGAAGTCCTTCCTAATGTTCAGGTGGAATCTACTTTCCTCTAATTTGAACCCATTACTCTGAGTCCTAGTTTCCAGAAAACAAGTCTGCTCCCTTTTCATTATGACATCCTTTCACATATTTATACATAGCTATCATGTTTCCTCTCAACCTTCTCTTCTGCAAGCTGAACAGACCCAACTCTTTAAGGGGCTTCTCATAGGGCATGGTCTCCAGACCTTTGATCATTTTAGTTGCCTTTCTCTGGACATCTTCGAGCTTCTCAATATCTCTTTTAAATTGGACACAGAATTCCAGGTGAGGACTAATAGAGAATAGAGAGGTACCATGACTTCTCTCAATCTATATGCTATGCTCCTTTTGATGTAGCCCAAAATCTCATTGGCTTTTTAAGCTGCTGCATCACAATGTTGGCTCATGTTCAAATTGTTTTCCACAAAGACTCCAAGATCTTTTTTCACATGTACTGTTGCCAGGCCAGGTATCACCCATCCTATATCTTTGCATTTCATTTTTCTACCTAAGTGTAATATCTTACATTTGTCCTTGTTGAAATTCATTTTGTTAGTTTTGGCCCAGCTCTCAAATCTGTTAAGGTCATTTTGAATTCTGATCCTGTCCTCTGGAGTATTAACTAATTTGGTGTCATCTGCAAACTTGATAAACATGCCCTCTAAACTTTCATCTAAGTCATTAATAAAGATGTTGAACAGTACTGGGCCCAGTACTGTGGCAATTCACTAGTCACTTCTTTCCAGGCTGAAGTTGAACCTCCAGAATGAAGTGGAACATCACATTGCACATCACATTTTAAAAAGCTGTGTATTTTAGAAAAATTCTTTAACTTATTGGCGTCATGTTCTATCTACAAAGTACCCTATACTGAGTCTATACCCTATAAAGAGGGAAATATAGAAAACTGATGAATTGATAGGCGGATTTTCCTTTCATGTTACCTAGAAACGCTTCATCTAATTCCCTAGTTCATAGACTATTAATGGAGTCCCTTTTATGATCCATCTCTGCGATTATTAGATGTAACTGTGAGAATAGTTCGCTCTCATTGGATTCTTTCCAGTAATTTTTCACAGGGCACTAAATTTCATAACCAGGTAATTCAGTTCTTGTACTTAAAAAGGCCTAATTTGCAGATATTGAGATCAGAGTGGCACACTGTTTTTGTCTCTTTAGAAGCAGTGTAATGAAGTAAGACTCAAAGAGTATATATTGAAAACTAAAAATGCTATCCTTTTAGTGGGGAAAAGATCACTTATATTATTTTTTATCCATTTGGCTGTATATTCTGAAATAGATTTGGCTAAAAATACTTAAGTAGGGCATGATTTTTTAAAATTTCAGGTTTGGGGTCCTTTATTTTATATAGAGTCTATTTCTCAAATTCGGAAGGAATTTGTTTGTTTTGAAGATGCAGAAAAATATGTGATACAGTACTTTCTTCGGATTGTGCTGCTGTTGGAACAAGTGGGTCACGATTAGCCATGTGCATTCGGGACTTACCTTGTTCTGTTTCATGTCCTGGCTTTGATGAGGCCCTGGTCTGTTTTCGTCTGATCTCCCGAAATTGGGAGGTCAGACATTTGTTTTGTTTTTGTTTTATTTATCGGGTTGAGGGGTCAGCCAAGGCAACAGCAACAGCCAGTGCTGCTCAAACGCCCAGTAAGGAGCTGGACAAAGGGGGGGGGAGGTGCAGGATGACTCAGCCATCCCAACCTCCCCCCCCCCCCCCCCACCAGACCTGTGTGTGTAGGCCCAAAGCCTGCCTCCATAGGCCCGGGCAGCTGGGCCTACGGGTACAGGCTTTGGGCTGTGCCTAGCCATGCCTCATTGGGCCTACAGCTAATTGCCGAGTCAGGAGTGATCCTTACTTAGCAATCGACTGTAGGCCCTGCAAGCCTGGGAGCTTTGGGCCTACGTGTCTCACCTCAGGTTAGCTTCACCTTGCTAATTACACCAGGCTGCACACAGGTTGAAGTCTTTTGTAGTTTATTAAGAAGTAGGAAATAAATAGTTCTTAAAAGCAAAAGTATAGTTCCAAAAGATTGTTGCAAAACAAGGCTATAATGTATAATCCAAGAAAACATGAGACATAAAACAAGGTTCCATTAATGCATGACAAAGTCCCATGAACATGAGTACACCAAGGCTGCAAGATAATCTAGGAAAGCACAAGCTTGCTTCTTGACTCAAACGAGAAGTTGCTTTGACAAAGGTTTCTCTCTCAGCACACTCTTTTAATACTCTTTGCATAGCATGAAAGCATTTCTTTGGCCTCTGACCTCCCTCTTGTTTGTTGTTCTAACACTCCTGCAAACCCAGAATTCCAAACAGCCAGCTTGATCTAAAGATTCCATTTTGTCAAGGCCAGACAGCTCGTTAGCATTGGCATCTGTCTGCATGCTATCAGACTGGGAGCTATCCTCCCTTCCTGAGTCAATTTGCACCTGGCTAGCTTCAGTATCATCTACAGTATCATCAACACCATTCCCTACCATGGGAAAGCCTCCTTGTTCCTCATCTTCCACAGCTGGAACACTCTGAACCTGAATCCCATAATTCCCATCAGAGTAATCTTGAACCTGAATCCCATCATCTTGAACCTGAATTCCATTATCTTGAACCTTGAATCCCATAATCCCCATCAGAGTCACTCTGAGGCTCCAGCTGAATCACAACACTATGGGTGCAGGCTTTGGGCCTACACGCCTGGGTCTCACAGGGCCTACAGCTGATTGATCCGAAAGTCAGGCTTGGAGCCGATACCTGCTCCTTCCTTCCTTTCGTTTCAAGTCAGTTTTTGCTTCGTTTGGGGTTTTTCCGTTTCATGCCATCCGAATGGATGATATGAAATGGAAGCATGAATGAAACAAATAGGACAAATACTATGCACATCTCTAGTCACAATGGCTGGTTTGAAAGCTCTACTACATCAGAGTATGTCCCTATGTGGAAAAGTTACTTGTTGAGGAATAAGCACAGTTGGTGATTACTTTTAGAAAAGGGAATGTCTACATGTTCTCTTGAGATGTTATGCATATGAATTAGTAGAAGGAGACTGTATCTCATGCTTTGGTATGGAAATAAATCAGTTGTTCCCCTGTGTACAGGTTATACTCATCAAGGGCAATTACTTGTGGCTATGATTGTCTTCCAGAGTAGAGCCTTATGGGTGGATCCCTAAATGCCTGTGAAGATCTATTCTGGATCCACATGGTATTTCACATTGAGGACATATTAGCTCATTCTAAAATGGTACATTTTTTATCTTGCTCCCAATAACTTTTCCCTAGGAAAGTCTAGTACAGCTTGAGTAGCCTTCAGTCACCTTAGGAACCTATCTAATGTATACAAATTCCATTGTTTGCATTATTCTCACTGTGCCGTCGCGCCTGGGGCTGTAAACTCTTAGTGAAAGAGGCATGGACGTGACATCTTTCCCCAGGGGATTGCTTCTTGCCCTCCTTTAGGGAAACTGGAACTCCCAAGGACCAAAACACTGTAGTTAACTCAAAAACAGGGTTTATTCTTCACAAAGGGGGTAAAAGAAAATATACATTACAGTCTTTGGTTGTTTAAGTCCATGAAGCTTGTCCAGATCCCTCTTTCTCTGGCTGTGAATGCCGGAGCAAACTCAGCCTCAGTCCAATGACCTATATCTGAAGACAAGAGTCTTCCTCTGTTGCCAAAGGACTGATGTGAAGGCGCTTGAGACTCCTCAACGTTGTTCAGGTTGGCCCTGAACATGAAGTGTGAGTCCCAAGGGTAAGAACCTCAGAATTGGTGCTGAGAGGTAACTTTTGAAGGGCTTTCAGAGCCAAGCCTCTCTTTCACGTCCATCCGATAGAGTGGAATGAAAAGGAGGAAACACAGTCCTACTCCAGGAAGAGGTGGAGCCAAACAGTTTTGCTGAGTGAGCAATATAACAGGTACAAACAACATTGATTGACAGATATAAATAACCAATCCAACTACATTTACAGGGTAAGGGCAAAATCAGGCATGATACAGCAATTCAAATCTTGAAACTTATAGTTTGACATATAAATGGCGCCACTCGCGCCGTCACACTCCCGGCCTAGATTTCCGGACTTTCGGAAATCTAAACAAAATGGAGTTAAATACCTTTAACTCTAATAACTTTTAAGACTGTACGTCTTGTGAAAATAACTCAACCATGTCGCTGATAGGCCTGTCAAACAAAGAAACCTTTTCGTTAGAGATGACCTTAACCTGGGCCTTGCGCACTCTATTGTCAGAGCTAGGATATAATTTTGACACAATACCCTTAGCCCATTGGTATCTAGGAGCATCTTTTGTTTAAGTAACACCAAATCCCCAACCTTTACAAGCATTAACAAACCAAAACCCATAGTTTCTTAGGGCAGACTCAGTAATTGACCTTCCTTGGTGTTTGACTTTTGTGCGGAAATGCTGTGTCAACAGCAGAGCTATGTGGCTATGGTGTGGCAAAATAACAGGATTTTTAACACAGGATCTAATCTTTGCTCTTTTTAGTCTACCTCCAACCCTAAGGAGACCCTCATTGTCCAGGAAGGGGTTCAAGTCCTTTAAACAACTATTTTTGGGCAAGGATGCTTTTCTTTCTAAACAAGCTATTTCTTCTGAAAAACACTGTCTTTGAGTGGATCTCAGGATGACTGTTGAGGCTTTCGAAGGATCTTGGGGCTGAATTGCACCACTGTTTTTTGTAGTGATGTAATGTATGAGCCTGGCTATGGCTGCCTGAAGTCTAGTCCATTTTGAAAATCTTTCGAATTTGGCTGGATTTAAACCTTGCCTTGATAAGTCTTGGCCATCGATGGTAGATTTGCAGGACTGAATTTCTGGCAATTCAGTGTCTTTGAGCACGGAGATGCTTTCTGGAAAGGAAGGATTTTGAAGACATTTGGGTCCAGTGATCCAGGATGACTTGGACAACTTTGCGGCTGATGTTCCTCGGGATGTCACATCTGCCGGATTTTCTGAAGTGGATATGTAATGCCACTGCTCTTCTCCCTCCGCACACACGCTGGCTGGTTCAGCGTAGTTGCTTCTGAAGAGGTCTTCCACAAACTGGGTGATCTGGGTCTTTACCTTCGGATCCTTTAGCATCCTTCTTCTTAAGGACAGGAGACGATGAAGGGCAACATCTCTGTTGTTGGGTAGAGATGGTCTTTCCGGCTTGAAAGGTAAAGGTGCTATCCAATTACCTTCAGGGTCTTGAGTGACTTGGTTGTTCATCATCTCAAGAAACTTCTGATCATTTTTAGAGAAGGCTGTTTGCTCATCTCTCTCTGTGACTTCGATGATGGAAGAGTAATCGGGCATTACTCCCTGGCAGCAAACTGAGATGTGGCTGGCACATCCTTGCATTAGTGAAGGCCTTTTAGTGACAGGCTGGAACATCTTGTTCAGGCAGACTGGGCCTAACACCGTCCATCCTAAAGGCAACTGCTGGGCCATGGGTGATCCCTTAGGACCTTCAATCTGGTTGCTAACACGGAACAGTGTGGGACAATCTGCACCGATAAGCATGACGATGTCTGTTTCCAAGTCTAAAGCTGGAATTAGATCTTGAATACCTTTGAGATGAGGATGGGCTTGTACCACCTCCTTCGTGGCTATCTGTTCTTTGTTCCTGGGAATCAGGCTGCATTCTATAAGGTCAGGAAGATCGTACCTGACCTTTTGTCCGACAGGCGAGATTGTGAACTTTGTTGCAACTCTGCCATTCATCTTATTCTTTCCAGAACAAGTGGATATGGTGTAATCTATTGTCTCGGTATGAAGGTCGAACATGTCGAAGAACTCTGGGGTTGCAAGAGATGCGTCACTTTGGGCATCCAAAGCGACGTAGACCCTTTTCTTATTCCACGGCTGCTTGTCTGGATACACCTCTGCCAGGCAGATTGGGTGGCAAATCCTTGGCTTGTTGCTATTTTGACAAAGCTTGGTGCAGGCAACTGCAGGAGCCTTGAGGGCTACCTGAGGTTCTGTAGGCTTTTGGTCTTCTTTGGTTTCTTCTTTGGCAGGAGAATTTGACTTTGCTTTGAATTGAGGGGAATCAAAGTTGTGCATTGCAGAGCAATGCTTGATGCTGTTGCAGTGTTGGCATTTAACCTTTTCTTTGCAGTCTTTGGAGAAGTGAATAGTGGCGCCGCAGCATCTAAAGCACACCTTGGCCTTTTGAATTATTTGGAGTCGTTCTTTGTAAGGCTTCTTTGCGAACTCTCTGCATTCAGCTAGGCTGTGTGGCCTTTGATGAATGGGACAGGATATGCTGTTGTTGCTGACTGGTTGAGCAGAAGTTGCAGGAGTTGCGTCTGTCATCTTGACACTCAGGTTCCTTCTAAGATCTTTGCCCTGGGCTTTGTCTTCTTTGGAGGTCTTTTCAGGATTTAAGTCTTGGTACAAAGCGATAAGACCTGTCTGAGGGTCATTTCTCTCACGGGCTGCTCTAGTGACGAAATCCACCAAAAAGGTGAAGGGCGGGTATACATTTGCATTCTCCTCTTTGTACTTGAACACCTGTTTCCCCCAAGCTTCTCGAAGAGGAAAAGGAAGTTTGCAGAGAATGGCACTCTGTGACGTGTGCTGGTCCAGACATGCTAAACCTGGCAGCTCTGGATTTCCTTTGGCTGAAGCTAGCTCTAGTAAAAGATCACTAAAGTCCCAAAGCTGTTTGCAATCTTTCATCTTCAGTGATGGGAACCTGTTGAGTCGATCCATGAGGGATGCTTCTATCTCAGTGCTCGCACCGAAGCGCTGGTCCAAGCGAGACCACGCTGTGGACAAAGCTCTTTGGGGGTCTGCTACATGAGCAGCATAAAGTCTTTTTACTTGCTCAGCTGAGCTGGGTCCAAGCCACGCCATAAGAAGGGACAGTTCTTCATCCGCTTCTAGCTTGAAATCTCGAATGGCCCTCATGAAGGTGATTTTCCACAGAAGGTAGTCATCCGGTCGGTCAGTGAATTTCTGGACGCCTTTGTCTCTGATGTCTCTTCTTGGATTTCTCAAGAGGGAACCCAATTGAGACTCCAGTGTGTAAGGGTACATCTGAGGAGTGTGATGTGGCGTGACAAACTCAATGTTCTTCGGTTGAACACATCTTTTCGCGATGGTAGGCGATGCTGGGTTCAGCAGATTGCTGGCAGGCAGCACCTCTGAAGCCTTCATCTTCAGCGATGGGAGAATTGACTTGGTATGCAGGGATGAATGTGGTGGTTCACTCCCGGCCATGCCTTGCCAATGTGAATGGACATCTGGATGTTGTTGAAAGACGTCATCCTTTCGTTCCCAAGTAGACAGGTGGTATCTCTGAGGCCTAAGTAGAGGAATGGACTCTGACAGAGATGGCACTCTCCCGGCCGTGCTTTGCTGTACTTCTGAGGAATGGGCTGGCCTTGAAGTTGCGAACACTGGAACAGGTGAGCGATCTTCAAGGTGGCAAAAGGAGATATGACTCTGCACTACAGGTGATTCCAGTTGCAGATGTGCTGAAACCTTTGCTGTAGGCTCTTGTGTTGGCAGGAAACTAAGGTTTTCTTGTGTTAGTTCCTGTGATAGGGCTTTGGCTAGAACGTTAGCTCTGACTATCTTTTGTGCTGTGTCTCTTTTTACTTGAAGCAGATCTAGATCCCGTTGCAGCTCATCTTGCTTGGCTTCAGCCATTGCAAGCTCTATTTCTCTCTGGGCCCTGGCCTGTGCTAGGTCAGCTTCTTGTTGGGCCCTAGCCTGCGCTAGATCAGCTTCTTGCTGGGCCCTAGCCTGAGCTAGGTGAGCTTCTTGTTGGGCCCTAGCCTGCGCTAGGTCAGCTTCTTGTTGGGCCCTAGCCTGCGCTAGATCAGCTTCTTGCTGGGCCCTAGCCTGAGCTAGAAGCAGTTTCTGCTTGGCTTTAGCCTGTTGAAGGAGGAGTTCCTCTTCATTGAAGGCAAAGTCTTGCCTAGCCATTTCTGCAGACGCCTCTGCTTCTAAAACCTCTTTTCTAATTTTCAAACGGACAGCCTCTCTGTTGTAGTGGGCTGCTTTGGAAGAAGTACTGATGAATGAGTGTGTGGATTGGGAGGAACTGCTATGCCTAGATGAATGCTTGGATTTAAGGCTAGCATCAGATGGAATCTTGAGCAGACTGGATCTAAGGCTTACACATAGGGAGCCTTGAACCCTTTCTTCTGCACCTTCTACAAGGGGGGATTTGACCCTTGTCTGCAAAATCTCATTGCTATGACTTGACATTCTGTAATTCAAAAGGAAACTTATCCCAAGTTTCAAACAGTACAAAATGCAATACTATATAACTATACAATTAAAGGCACACAAAAGGGCAATGCAATACTTTAAACAAGACAATTGAAACAGCTGCTTAACTGGGAAGTTAAGCCTGGGCTTTCATAAACTTGCAGCAGGCTTTGAAAAAATGGCAGGAACTGCAGAAGGTTGGAATGTATTGCTTTGCAAACTGGTTTCTGGAAGAGGCTTGGTAGAGCTGTAAAGGCTGGCTTCTGGAGAAATGTATCTACTTTGCAAAAAGCTTGATCTTGTGCAGTTGCAAGAGCTGAATGTAGCGATTTGCTGGCTTGCTTGATAAACAGAAAAGGCGGGGAACCTAGCCAATGTTTCAATTTTGCAAAGGCTTGGCTTCTAGCAAAATGTATCCACTTTGCAGAAAGCTTGATCTTGCTGCAAATGTCTCAATTTGCAAAGGCTTGCTTCAGATGCAAAAAGGGGGGGAAAGCTTGCAAAGTCTCAATTTTGCAAAGGCTAGGCTTCTAGCAAAATGTATCCACTTTGCAGAAGGCTTGAACTTGCTGCAGCTACAAGAGCTGAATGTAGCAATTTGCTGGTGGCTTGAGATGCAAAAGAGCGGGAAAGCTTGTAAATGTCTCAACTTTTTGAAGGCTGGGCTTCCTTTGACTTCTTTATCTTTAGGAGACTATGGGCTTGGCAAATTTAAGGCCCTTTCACTCCTTCTTTTCCCTTGGCACTTCTGGAAGGCTTCTTTCAGCAGTTCTGGAAAAGAAGGCTTCTCTCTCAGTACTTCTGGAAAAGAAGGCTGCTCTCAGCACTGTGCCGTCGCGCCTGGGGCTGTAAACTCTTAGTGAAAGAGGCATGGACGTGACATCTTTCCCCAGGGGATTGCTTCTTGCCCTCCTTTAGGGAAACTGGAACTCCCAAGGACCAAAACACTGTAGTTAACTCAAAAACAGGGTTTATTCTTCACAAAGGGGGTAAAAGAAAATATACATTACAGTCTTTGGTTGTTTAAGTCCATGAAGCTTGTCCAGATCCCTCTTTCTCTGGCTGTGAATGCCGGAGCAAACTCAGCCTCAGTCCAATGACCTATATCTGAAGACAAGAGTCTTCCTCTGTTGCCAAAGGACTGATGTGAAGGCGCTTGAGACTCCTCAACGTTGTTCAGGTTGGCCCTGAACATGAAGTGTGAGTCCCAAGGGTAAGAACCTCAGAATTGGTGCTGAGAGGTAACTTTTGAAGGGCTTTCAGAGCCAAGCCTCTCTTTCACGTCCATCCGATAGAGTGGAATGAAAAGGAGGAAACACAGTCCTACTCCAGGAAGAGGTGGAGCCAAACAGTTTTGCTGAGTGAGCAATATAACAGGTACAAACAACATTGATTGACAGATATAAATAACCAATCCAACTACATTTACAGGGTAAGGGCAAAATCAGGCATGATACAGCAATTCAAATCTTGAAACTTATAGTTTGACATATAAATGGCGCCACTCGCGCCGTCACACTCACACTGTTGGTTCTACCATTGAAAACCAGCTAAAACCCAAGGAAGAATGATACACATCTTCCATGTCAATTGCAAGTATTTAATCTCATTAGAACCACTGTATTTGATCCTATATATAAATCCTGGGGAGTTATTTGTCCTCCAGATGCTTTAATTTTCAACTCCCAAAAGTGTCCGTCACTGTGTAAGGGACTATATGAATTGTTGTCCAAAGCATCTGTATCGCCATAGGTTCTCCACTCCTGCTACAAATTAAGGGCCAAATTAGCAAACATCTATGGATATTCACATCCCGCCCTCAGGAAAAGCTGGCACTGAAGAGATTGCATAATTCTTTCTGCCAGGACTACAACTTAAAGGTTAACTTTTGCAGCCCTAAATTCTCACACAGAGACTTACATAATGCATTTTCTTCTAATGGAACAGAGAGAAATTGTTATTAAACCAGTCACAGATGAGCAGTGAGCACTTTGAGCGATCGCTAGTGGCCATCACAGCCAGCATACCATAAAAACCTAATACCAAGTGTTGAGAAGGAGATGCCATTGTGTGTGTCTTTCACGTAATGCCTATTTTATTTTATCTTAGTTGAGATAGAAAGTATGTTACAGAAGATCGGCCAGATCCTCGAGAGTATTATAAGCACTTGTTGCCAGCATAATACAATTACATTGCAGAGTACTGGAGGGAGTCCTAAAAATTCTGAAAGACAAGGTCAAACCCTGAGAGCTTCCAGGGAAACAGAGCAGAATCCCATTAATTTATGATTGCTGAGTTTACTGTCTTTCCTCAACCATCTCTGCTCATCCAACTTCCTTTATCAGTTACCATTAAGGATAGTCTTAGGGACCATCTTTCTTGTTAAGATTAAAATGAATGGTTTCAGTATTTTAGTCCCTCATCAATCTCTAATCATATTTTCATGGGGAGGAGTAAATAGGATGACATTTAATCTTCCCTTGACAGGGGAGACAACTCTGTTATCTCAGGTCCCAAGGTCAAGGCGGGTGCTGAAAAAGCACTGTTTATCTATCCAACCAACCATCCTTTATTTCTATCCCTTCTTTCTCCTAAGGCGGCTTACAAGAAAACAGAGAATAGACTAAAATGCATATAGGTTTTCAAGACTATAAGTAAAGGTAAAGGTTTTCCCGTGACATTAAGTCTAGTCGTGTCCGACTCTGTGGGGGTTGGTGCTCATCTCCGTTTCCAAGCCGAAGAGCCGGCGTTGTCCGTAGACACCTCCATGGTCATGTGGTCGGCATGACTGCATGGAGTGCCATTTTTAAGACTGTAGTAAAATAGTATTAAGAACATAATACCTCCTTTTCAGAAGGTACCTATTTGAGGTTTCTAACAGCACCCCTGTTTACATCTTTTGGGATTCTTACACCCGCCCCCTCCCATCTTAGGAAATTAGCCATACTTATGCTTCATTTCACCGAGGCACTGTTATGCAAATCACGTTTATGCATTGCTTAATTGGGAAATGGAATGTGAGAGGAGGCTTTGCAATATTACAAACAATGAATATTTAAATTAGCCTGAAATGCATCTTGTGGCGCTTATGTGCCTATTAAAAATGTCAGATGTGAATCGCTTGTTTGCTTCAAGTTGAGTAATGTGTGTGTTCAGGTATGGCCTCCTTCTCAGACTCTTGAGTTGTGAATAGCATGCTATCAAACTGGCTTCACATTGCTTGCAAACGCTCCCTACAAAATAGCTCCCAGCCAAAAGAGGGGATGTCTCTGTGCATATTAAAAAACACAGTTCATGAGCCTCAGCAATGTTTCCTCTTTAAAGGCATACCATGTTTTCACATATGACACTAATAGCACCTGAAGCTACTCTCTTAGCATTTGTATGCATGTATGAGTTGAATGATGTTTGTGGGACAGAAGTACAAGGGAGACATTTTCAAAGTGCATATGTTTTAGCTATTGTACCTTTCTAATTAGCATTATAAATGAGAGGGTGACAAATAGCATTTTCAATAATACGGTTGAAAACATTCATGATGCCTCCCTGGAATGTTGGTAGATTGGTTTTGATCTTACTCAAGTAAATCAATAAAGAGTAGAAAATAACTACAGCTGAGCTCAAAAAGTGGGTATGTGAGGTTTTTTAGCCTGTTGAAAACATTCCTGCTTCAATTTCATATTTGTTTAAGGTGGGAAATGCTTTTTACATTACAAAGTGAGCTCCCCCATTTCTTGCTGTACTGACGAATTCCCTTTTATGAGAGAATTGCATTACTTTATTATTGTAACTTCAAAAGGAATAATTGCACTTATTTTGAGGCATAACAAATGTTTTTGTTGCTTTCATAGTCACAGAGCGTGGTTTCACAAAATAGCAAAAGAGGAATATTTCAATATTATGCCAGGTCCTACTGTCTTTGGTCATGATGAGGTGGATAGTAGGAGAATGTACATGCCAGAGCTTTCTATTAGGGCTGTGCAAAACTTCATTTTTTAATTTGTTTGTCTTATCTATTTAGTAAGATTTGTACATCCGACTCTATTAAGAAACCGAGAGATGGGCAAGTAAAAAATGGAAGATTCAAAACATGGATCTAGACTTTCAGAAGACATATGTAAGTTTTGTAAATGGCCCTAGGTCTCTGTTGCGGGCACCACTTCTCCCCCAAAAGGACTGGGTTTGGTTTCCCCAAAGGGTCCTGAGGAGGATTGCGAGGCCGGAGTGGAGGGAGAAGCCCTACTCTTTCCGCAAAGGGGGTGATGAGGAAGGGCCAAAGTGGGCGGGTTGAGTGCCTGGAAAAGAGACCCAAAGTAGGCTAAATCTCATTCCCAGCAAATTTGCACCATTTCTCTCTGTCCCTTGGAGAAGATGGTGGTGGACCAGATTCCGCTGTCTGCCCACAATTTTGGAATAATAAAGTGTCTCTTATATAGCATATTTCTGCTGATGTTGCCCCAAAAGTTGTAAATGAATGACAGGCGTTTTCCAACTAAGGCAGTGGTTCTTAATCTTTGGACCCGCCTTCAACTCCCAGAAATCCTAACAGTTGGTAAACTGGCTGGGATTTCTGGGAGTTGTAGGCCAAAACACCTGAGGACCCACAGGTTGAGAATCACTGAACTAAAACATCCTGATTCTAATCAGTTTCTGGACAGATGTTGGCTTTTCTTCCTTAACTGATAATTGGTTTTCCTTCTTAAGTAAGGAACCTTCGTAAACACTTTCTTAACTTAAAAGAGCCATTGCCTCTCATAATGTAAACATGTTGTTTTCCACCAAGAGTTAATCATTTGTCTCTGGTGGTGTAAGCAGTTCTCATCAGCAACTTTTAATTACAGTTCATGAATTCTTTTCTTTTTATAGTTTTCCAGGCTTCAATTTTAGGATGGCAGATTCTCCAGCCTCTATAAGTCCCAACCAGAGGCGGTTCAACTACCAGGCCAACTAGACAGTTGCCTGTGGCGCCATCTTGTTGGGAGCGCCATCGAGGCAACTCCTGTCTCCTGCGGCCTGCCTCCGCAAGGTGTTGAACTGCTTTTTCTGTTGATTTGTTGTAAAACATGATGTTTTAGAGCTTAATTTGTAAAATCGTAATGTAATTTGATGTTTAATAGGCTTTTCCTTAACCCCTCCTTATTATCAAACATTTTCGCTTATCCAACGCTTTTATTTTTCAGTGATTGGTTTGGGGGGGGGGGCGCCAAAATTCTGTTTGCCTACACTTGAAAAATACCTAGGGCCGGCTCTGGTCCCAACCATACATCTTTCATACAATTTCATTCCATCCATTCATCATTGTGATGGTGCACTGCAGGCTCCGTCCTTGCTACAATTAAAAGCAGCAAAATGGGGCAAAAATGCCCTGAGGAGGTCCATGGGAAAAAAAAATCAAGGATATAGCTCTTGTTGTATTTTTTTAAAAAAATGTTGTTCATAAAAACTTTTTAAAATTCCCAAAAATCTGTGGATGTGTGAAATGTACTGAAACTTGGGAGGGTAACAGTGGAACATGTGTTCTACCATTGTAGCAAGTTTGCTCCCGATAGCTCTAAATATGAGGAAAAAAGGAGCCTTGGAAGCTCCCCTCTTGCATAATTACATAATGAAAAAGCAACTAAACTCATTATAGTTACAATACGGACCCCTTACTATATTAAAAACACTTTAGGAATGATTCACTGTCCCCTCTTCTAATTTATTAATGGGTATTGAAACCTTTTTCACTGATCGCACAGGCCTACTTTCAACTATTCAGATTTTTTTAAAGTCATACAAAGTTGCTCTCTTAGTTACTTTTGAGAAACAGAAAATAAATAGGATATTTCCCCTTAGCCATGGGAGATAGGTTCCAACTCCTCCCTGGATACCTGAAATTGTGGGTAAGAGTGATAATAGTATTTTGAATATACTTGGACAGGAAACATACCATAAAAATACACTGGAGGACCCAGAGAGGCCCACAACAATTTCTGGAGGCATATATATTTTTTGGAGCATGGGTAAATGAAACTGTGGATATGGAAAGGAGGTCATACTGTAATTATAAATTGTAACTGTACTGGTAAGAACAGCTGGCAAACTGGTTGGGATTTCTGGGAATTGTAGGCCAAAACACCTGGAAATCCACAGCCTTAGAGGAAGGGAACAATCTTGCCAAGAAAGGCTTGCCAACAGTCAAAAATGATTTCAAGGTGTTCAAGAGCAACAATGATCATACTAGTGGTTATAATTATAATTAGCTCCCCTATTAGGAACTCTGGAGGTATAACAGGTCTTTAAAAAAATAAATATGTACATTTGTGCATTTTTGTACATTTTAAAAAATGGATTATTTGAAGTGGAGGGGAGAGCTGGAAAGTTGAGGTTTTGTTTTGCAACTGCCTCCATTTCTTGCATGGGAAGGAAGCTTTGTGTTTTTACTGTTTCCTTGCAAAAAGTGTTGTTTTGTATAAAACCTAAAGAAACATTGTCTTTCACTGTAAAGTCCCAAAAGATGAAACAAAAAACAGAAGCACATCAAAACATTTTAATGGTTTTTTGTTGTGCCAGTGCTCTCATTCTTGTCAAAAATTAAGAAAGTGTGAGTTTTCTCTAATACCTTAATGTCACCTTGCTTTAACTGTGATGATACACATCCAGATGCTGGAATATCAAGTGGACATAATTTTCTTGTTCATTTTCCTTTTAGCGAAAATGGAGTTCTTCCTTGTAGTCAGATAAACCTGATTCAATCACACTGCAGCCCTTGAGAATTAGATACTTTGAAGAGGAAAATCAGACGACAACAAGAGAATTTAGTTAAGAGTTTGATTGCAGATTGTAATGAACAAATGTCCCTAACCACCCATATAATAGCTCTTAAAATGTTTTCTTCAAATGCATTTTTGTGCTAGGTAATTCTGCAAATCAGTGTAGTGTAAAGTGAGTTGGACTGGACTGAAAATACTCTAAATCAGTTTCCTGGGTAGTTGTGAAATTGCCTAAGTGGATGATGGTAGTGTACCTGGTAGCTATGAAAGGTATAATGTGTCATATCCCTTTATCGCAGGCTGGATTTGAACGGCCATATAATGCAGTTTGAAATTGCGTTAAATGGTCAGTGTAGAGTCATATAATGCAGTTTAACTGCATTGAACTGCAGTATATGTATCTACACCGACCATATAATGTAGTGTTTCTCAAACCCTGCTCCTTCAGGTGTTTTGAACTTCAGCTCTCAAAAATCCCAGCCAGTATTTGAGCTGTTAGGAATTGTGGGAGCTAGAGTCCAAAATACCTGAAGGAGCAGAGTTTGAGAAACATGGATATAATATGTTATTGTTGGACTAATGGATTATGACCTAATGGATCACAACCTGTTGGGGATTTTGACCTGTTAGGATCATAACCTACTGGGTAGTAGAGTTTCAGGAGTGTTTCTTTAGTTTGTTGGGTAATGGATGATCACTGGGCACATAAATACCATATATACTCGAGTATAAACCTAGTGTTTCAGCCCTTTTTTAGGGCTGAAAAAGCTCCCCTCGGCTTATACTTGAGTGAGGGTCCTGACCGGCTTATATTCAGGTTGGCTTATATTTGAGTATATACGTAATCAGAGTTGGATAGTCTTATCTTATTAAAGTCTTTTTATTATCTTAAATTACGGTTTTATATAAATATTCAAAAACATTTAACCTACTGATGCCTCAATTAATGTAATTTTATTAATATCTATTTTTATTTTTGAAGTTTACTAGTAGCTGCTGCATTTACCACTCTTATACTCGAGTGAATAAGTTTTCCCAGTTTTTGTGGTAAAATTAGGTGCCTCGGCTTGTATTTGGGTCGGCCTATACTTGAATATATGCGGTATCTTGTTTCTATTCCAAGCTCTCAGCAGACAAAGATTTCAGTAGGCTTCTTTAGAATAACATGTTTCTTTTACTCACGCAAATATACAGGTACGTTTCTAGTCAAGTTAAACTTCAGAATGTTTCAGTTTGTATCTTTAACTTATAGTCTTTATCAGTCCCTTCAAAACTATATTTTTCTGTACAGCTCTCTTTTATAATAGTCTATTTCCAAGGAAACTCAAGCCTCAACTGACTTCTAGCTTCTAACATTAGCTCCAGTACTTAAACAGAAACAAGCCTCAACTGTCATCCTTTTTTAACTGCATTCTAAACCATCACAGAACCAGTCACATGCTCTGCAGCCCCTCCCACGGTCTTAAGTACATAGAGCTAAGAAAACTGCAAACCAAGGAAGACATATACTTCAGGAAATAAACTGACACATTATAAACAGGCCAAACATTAGATTGAGGAGACTTGAGAAGGTTGCGATCTTCAAGACTTACTTGGTAGTGTAGATGGGAGTATTTGGGATTACCAGCTGGTCCAGAGCTGCAACAAGACATTAACTGGGATTGACTACTTGGAACATACAAATTCCTTGTTGTAACAGCTCTGTTTCTGGAAAAATTCAAAGTGCTGGTGATGCTCTTTAAGTGATATATGGCTCAGGTCTAGGTTATTTGAAGGGTTATATTAACCTATATTAACTTTCATGTGTTTTGAGATCTTCTGGGAAGGCCACTCTCTTTTTCTTATTGTCATTACATTAGGTAATGGAACCCCTTTCCCAGAAAGTCTAGACTGGTACGTTCTATCTTCAATAATAATAATAATAATAATAATAATAATAATAATAATAATAATAATAATAATACACTTTATTTATATTCCACCCTTCTCTCCTAGGGGACTCAGAGCGGATTACAGCATTTAACATTCAATGCCTTTACAATCATATACAATGGGAGAGACAAACACAAACAAAGCTAGAGGCTTCTCCTTTCATTTCCAGCTTCTGGAGGTGGTACTCATCTCTGGCTCTGGAGAGGTGCTTTTTTTTCTCCTCCATTTTCAAACTGAGGAGCCTGTGTTGCTACTTCCTGGTTGTATGGCTGGCAAGATTACTTGGAGCATCTCTTTGCTTGTTTCCACTGAAGCGGTACTTATTTATCTATCGCATTTGCATGGTTTCAAATTGCTAGGTTGACAGGAGCTGGAGATTACAGACAGGAACTCACTCCATCTCACAGACTCGAACTGTCAACCTTCAGGTCAGCAGTTCAGCCAACCTTCAGGTCAGCAGTTCAGTGCCACCGCAGACCCCAGTATCTCATCACAAGCAGGTAAAAACTTTCTGCATTCCTATCGACTCTTGATAGTTTCATTTTTAGGAGCAATTCCTTTGTATGTTCTACACAGGTATTCAATAGGTCTTTTGTTACTCTACACAGAGAAGGAAATTGTTCCTTTTTTGATTAAAGTTAAGGTACAGTATTAATTCCTATATAAAAAAAGGAACCATCTGCCTTTCTGAGTATAATGAAGAAAGATTAGCGCTTAGTATGTCTCAGGAGAATCTTAAAAAAACCACCAACCCTACTATTCTCTGGGCACTTTTTTGTGGGAAATACTAAAGAGTTGCTGCCATCACAATTTTCCCACCCACACATTCAAAAAGGCTAGAAGCACAGTGGCAGAGAGGTAAAGGCGATTGGTACTTCTTTTATGTTCTCCTGTGATAGTCTAAGCAATCATCTTTCTTTTTTCTACTCAGAGAAGGGGATAGTTCCTATTTTGGTAAGAGTTAAAGTGCAGTATTCACATTGACCTATGGATAGGTTGACTCCGTTTTTGGGGGTAGGTTTCTCCAAAGTTTCTAGTCTTTACATGAGTAATTGAGTATATATAGTAGTAGTGCATGCACATGTGTATTCTATGATATATTACACGAAATTGCCTTTCCAGACTTTGCTTTTGCAGGCTCAATATAAATGATGTCATCCAGTCACCATTTCTGGACAGAGCATACACAAATACATACATAAGCTTCTGCCATTTTGAATAAGCTCCACATTCTTTGCAAAAACAGCTTTTTATAAAGAATAGGTAGGCATGAAAATGGCATTTAGATCAGGAGCATTAGTTTGTTTTACATTTAGGGGAATTAGTTAGTAGGTCAAATTATTCAGCCTTATTATAGAGAAGCTAAGAATATTTAAAAGGTGCTGGTTTAATGAGTGTTTGTTTTTATTATCAAAATAATTTCATCACTATTATATATCATATGAATCGCAGAAATTAGAGAGGGAAGAAACATATTAGGTGTTTTATCTTATTTCTATGGCAGAAATATCCCCAAAAGTATATTTTCCACCCTTTTATCCAATCTAATTTAAAAGTATCTTATATAATAGTGTTTCCACTAAATCTCATGGGAAATTATTGAATATATTGAACAGTGTCACCACAATTACATTTAAACTTTTCCCTATGCTGCTTTACATATTTTTATTACTATAATATAAAGAATTGATCAATTCAAAAAATGAAATCAAATACCATTGACCTATTTCAAGAGCACTACTCATTGAAGTCCTTTTTGTTGTTTTTATGAATTTATAATAATTTGCTTCACTTTTAGAAAAATATTCTTTCCCCATTTTTAATATGCACAAATGGTATTTTTGAAAAACAAGAAATATTAAAGAAGTGAAAATGAACAAATAAAAAAGAACAAATAAATATTTCCCTTGATTAATAGGACTTTTTCATTCTATTAGTAATGTGCAGTGGTGTGTATTTGGATATATCAGATAAAAAAGGCTATTGTTTGCACATAATCTTCTACATTTTTTCAATATAATATCTTATTATGATCCCTGGAATTAACCCGCAGGTAAGCTTCAAAAAAGATTGTAATCTTATGCTTGCAATTTGTTGAAAAACATTTAAAGTAAATATATATTACCTTTTTATTATTGATGACATCTAAATTCTATATTCTTTTTAATAGATAACATTTATTATTGTCAATCTTGGGCAGATTTTTACCAATGGGTAAGTGATGTCGAGGGAAACGGACATGTCCTAGACTATTCAATTGCTTCAAAACTGAGTAATGTTGGAAGGTATTTAAGGGTTCCCAGTGCCAATACTGTTGCCCAGAACATCCTGACATTTGTTTTGCTTACAATATCAGAGTTACTTCAAACACCAGGCATTTGCTGAGTACATAGGAAGGTGCATAGCTTATGCATTTAGTGTAGGGAGACCACTTGTTCTTCTTTGTGATTTCTATGACTCACAAAAGTAGGCTATGCGCACTTGTGGATTGCATTGGGCACCTTCAAGAGCTATTATGCTCTTAGCAAGCTTACATTTATAGACTTACTAGCTGTGCCCGGCCACGCGTTGCTGTGGCAAAGTGGTGGTGGTATTGGTTAAAAATTGTTGTGTAATTTTTATTTGACATTATTTGCATTTTTTATTAATTTTATTGTAAGTTATATTTTTATTTATTATATTTTATTATTTTCTTGTATTATTTTTAGTTATTTTCTGTTGTAGTATTTTATTGTATCAATTTTAGTGTTTTTTATTATTTTTTATTGGGTTGCTAGGGGACCAAGTTGGAGGAGCTTAGCCTTCTAACTGGCAGCAATTGGATAAAAGCAATTATTCCTCTCCCTCTAATTAGGACTTTATTTTTCTTTTCTTTTTGTTGTATCAACCTAGAGGCGTGGATGATGGGTTGTGTTGTCAGATTTCGAGGTTGGGGGGCCTGTAGTTTTGTTGTTTTGTGGGTCGCCGTGATGCCATCACTCTTTTATATATATAGATAATGATAGAATAATAGAGTTGGAAAACATCACATGGGCCATTTAGTCCAGTTCTCTACCATGTAGGAAAGCACAAAGTATCCCTGACAGATGGCCATCCAGCTTCTATTTAAAAGTTTCCAAGGAAGGAACTTCCACCACACTCCGAGGCAGGGAGTTCCACTGTTGAACTTATAGGATATAGATTGTGGTGGAATGAAAATCACACATACATAATTCACGTTTGACCAATCCACACACTGTCTTCCAGAGAGATTTAAATAGTTCTTAGGTGTCCATGTTAGTGGTCTTCTTCCAGCAGCACAGAAGCAAACCTCTCTTGATAAGCTCCTGCACAGAAAAACTATATGTAACTGTTGCCAAAACTATTTTATTTATATACTAGCTGTGCCCGGCCACACATTGCTGTGGCGAAGTATGGTGGTATGGGAAATAAAGTATTGAATTGGTCGTAGTTAAGGTAAAAGGTAAACGTTTTCCCCTGAAGGATAAGTCCAGTCATGTCTGACTCAGGGGGTTGGTGCTCATCTCCATTTCTAAGCCGAAGAGCCGGCGTTGTCCATAGACTCCTCCAAGGTCATGTGGGATGACTGCATGGAGCGGCGTTACCTTCCCGCCGGAGCAGTACCTATTGATGCACTCACATTTGCATGTTTTTGAACTTCTGGGTTGGCAGAAGCTGGGGCTAACAGTGGGGGCTCTCTCCGCTCCCCCAATTCAAACCTGCAGCCTTTCGGTCCAGAAGTTCAGCAGCTCAGCACTTTAACACGCTGCGCCATCAGGGGATATTATTTCCTAAAGATTGTGAATATACAATATTTCTGATTTTTTTTTTGTCTGTTGGAGGCAAGTATGAATGCTGCAATTAGGAAAAATGATTAGGATGTTAATGGCCTTGCAGCTTTAAAGCCTGGCTGTTTTCTCCCTGAGTGAATTTTTTGTTGGGAGGTGTTAGCTGGCCCTGATTGTTTCCTGTCTGGAATTCCCTTGTTTTCAGAGTGGTGTTCTTTGCGATATTTTATGTGCTTCTACTGTCTGTGGCCCTGAGAAAACAGAGGATTTGCCAGACTTTGATGATGGGAATATTTTGTTGGGAGGTGTTAGCTGGCCCTGATTGTTTCCTGTGTGGAATTCTCCTGTTTTCAGAGTGTTGTTCTTTATTTAGTGTTCTGATTTTAGAGATTGTATTGTTCTGTTTTATTATACCACATGCATTTTTATATATTCTGATTTTAGTGTTTTTGAATACTTGGAGCCAGATTGTATTCATTTTCACAGTTGACCGCAACACAATAATAATAATAATAATAATAATAATAATAATAGTAATGATAGTAATAATAATGACTTTGGTAATACACAGTGCTTCACTCCCTTCTCA
Source organism: Anolis carolinensis (assembly GCF_035594765.1). Taxonomy (NCBI): domain Eukaryota; kingdom Metazoa; phylum Chordata; class Lepidosauria; order Squamata; family Anolidae; genus Anolis; species Anolis carolinensis. Next base: position 72,018,594 of record NC_085846.1, read on the forward strand.
GCTTCCTTTCTGGAAGAATCCTTTCTTGGGAGGTGTTAGCTGGCCCTGATTATTTCCTATGTGGAATTTCCAATTTCCTTGCTTTCAGACTGTTGGTCTTTATTTACTGTCCTGGTTTTAGAGATTATATTGTTCTGCATTATTCTATCCCAGTAATTATTTCATATTAAAGTAGAATCTCACTTATCCAACATTCGCTTATACAATGTTCTGGATTATCCAACGCAGCCTGCCTTTTCATAATCAATGTTTTTGTAGTCATTGTTTTAAATTCATTGTGATATTTTAGTGGTAAATTTGTAAATACAGTACAGTAGAGTCTCACTTATCCAATGTAAACGGGCTGGCAGAATGTTGGATAAGCGAATATGTTGGATAATAAGGAGGCATTAAGGAAAAGCCTATTAAACATCAAATTAGGTTATGATTTTACAAATGAAGCACCAAAACATCATGTTAGACAACAACTTTGGCAGAAAAAGTAGTTCAATACACAGTAATGCTATGTAGTAATTACTGTATTTATGAATTAGCACCAAAATATCACGATATATTGAAAACATTGACTCCAAAAATGTGTTGGATAATCCAGAATGTTGGATAAGCGAGTGTTGGATAAGTGAGACTCTACTGTAATTACTACATAGCATTACTGCGCATGGAACTACTTTTTCTGTCAAATTTGTTGTATAATATGATGTTTTGGTGCTTAATTTGTATAACGATTACCTAATTTGATGTTTAATCGGTTTTTCCTGAATCCCTTCTTATTATCCAACATATTCACTTATCCTGCTGGCCTGTTTATGTTGGATAAGTGAGACTCTACTGTATCTTGATAATCTTATATTATCTGCTTAGAACTGGATTATATGAGGCCCCTTCTTCACAGTTGTATAAAATGCACACTGAAGTGGATTATATGGTAGTGTGAAGTCAAGATAATCCAGTGCAAAGCAGATAATATAAGATTATAAATTGGTTATATAGCTGTGTGGAAGGGCCTCGAGTCTACATTTCCATATAATCCAGTGCAAATTAGATAATCTGTGGAAGAAGCCTAAGTGAGGCCTAAATCTGCCTGCCCCCTAACTGAACCCTGGCTGTCCCTTGGCTGAGTGGGTTGCTAGGAGACCAAGTGGGCAGAGATTAGCCCTCTAAACTGGCAGCAATTGGATAAAAAGAATTATTGCTCTCCCTCTATTTAGGACTTTATTTTTCTTTTCTTTTTGTTGTATCAACCTAGAGGCGTGGATGATGGGTTGTGTTGTCAAATTTCGAGGTTGTGGGGCCTGTAGTTTTGTTGTTTTGTGGGTCGCCGTGATGCCAGCACTCATTTATATATATAGATTTACAGCATTTATATTCCGCCCTTCTCACCCCGAAGGGGACTCAGGGCGGATCACATTACACATATAGGCAAACATTCAATGCCTTTTAACATAGAACAAAGACAGACAAACATAGGCTCCGAGCGGGCCTCGAACTCATGACCTCCTGGTCAGAGTGATTCATTGCAGTAATTCATTGCAGCTGTTCTCCAGCCTGCACCACAGCCCGAGCCCTGGTTCAGTTAGCTCCCCTGATGTAGCCCAACTAATCAGCTTTGTGCTTTGCATTTTCAGTTAACACACTCACCAACTGATTTTACATGCTCTAACATGGATGAGCAGAAGTTTTTTTTCTGTTTTAGGAGTGACTTAGTTGTTTCTGGTGTAAGAGAATTGGCTGTCTGCAAAGATGTTGCCCAGGAATGCCCGGATGTTATACCATCCTGTGACCGGCTTTTCTCAAGTTCTGATGATATTCTTTTTCTTTCTGAAATTAACAAATAAAAATATTTAGATTTTGCCTAGAAATGATGTGCAGGGCCGGCCCTGGGTAATTTTCAAGTGTAAGCGAACAGAATTTTGGCGCCCCCCCCCCCCAAACAAATCACTGAAAAATAAAAGCATTGGATAAGCAAAAATGTTGGATAATAAGGAGGGATTAAGGAAAAGCCTATTAAACATCACATTACATTATGATTTTACAAATTAAGCACCAAAACATCATGTTGTACAACAAATCAACAGGAAAATCAGTTCAATACATGGTGATGTTATGTAGGAATTATTATATTTGCGAATTTAGCACCAAACATTGAACTAGGATATAGGACAGTGTGGACTCAAATAACCCAGTTCAAAGCAGACATTGTGGGTTATTCTGCTTTGATATTCTGGGTTATATGGCTGTGTGGAAGAGCCCTAAGGGTCCTTCCACACAGCCATATATCTCAGAATATGAAGGCAGATAATCCACATTATCTGCTTTGAATTGGATTATATAGAAGTGTGGACTCAGATAGCCCAGTTCAAAGCAGATATTGTGAGAAACTGATAACTTCAATTTCCATTTCCAATTAAATGTGGCTTATTGTTATGACTTTTCCAGAACAGTGATTAATATTAACTATGATTTAGGGCTGTGAGCCAGGAACATAACTCACGTCTGAATAGTTTTTTAAAACTAATTTTTCCACCTTGCCTGCGGAGACTTCTTTCCATACCCACAAGGTCTCAATCTCTTCAAATGTGCCCCCATATTTTAAAACCATTCTTTGATGGCACAGCTTGAAAGCTAAACACTGGCAAGGTTCCAGCTGCCCATCTTTTTAATTTCTTGGTGAGCCCAGTGGTGTACTTTGGAAATTGAATATAAGAGCAGCTGGAACTTCACTGGCATTTAGCTTTGAGGCACATTCCGATGACCTGTAACAATCTTCTTGAGAAAGAAACAGAAAAAGCAACTAGTACCATAACACTGAGTAAGTAAGTGGATAGGCAAGTAGTGTGGAGACAGGTTAAAATAGCAATAGCAAAAAGCAAGGAAGCTCAAAATCAATAGGTCACTTCTGTGTCCATAAGGTAAAGGTAAAGGTTTTCCCCTGACATTAACTCCAGGCGTGTTCAACTCTGGGGGTTGGTGCTCATCTTCATTTCTAAGCCGAAGAGCCGGCGTTGTCTGTAGACACCTCTAAGGTCATGTGGCCGGCATGACTGCATGGAGCGCCATCTGTGTCCATATATTATGTGATTTGGTTATAGGTGTGGACATTAAAATTGTGTAGATTCATTATTATATATATTTTGGTTTAATTTACTTGATACAACTAAAAACCTGCTCTATAACAGCGATTTTTGGAGTAACCAAGCTATGGACTCTGGCTCACAACCACACATACTATTAACCATGGGTTATTTAGACTGGGAATGATAACAAGCAATCCCTGTTGGTTTGAACTGGTAATTAATATTTCCAGCTACAGTAGAGTCTCACTTATCCTACACTCACTTATCCAACGTTCTGGATTATCCAATGCATTTTTGTAGTCAATGTTTTCAAAACATCATGATATTTTGGTGCTAAATTCGTAAATACAGCAATTACTACATAGCATTGCTGCGTATTGAACTACTTTTTCTGTCAAATTTGTTGTATAGCATAATGTTTTGGTGCTTAATTTGTAAAATCATAACCTAATTTGATATTTAATAGGCTTTTCCTTAATCTCTCCATATTATCCAACATATTCACTTATCCAACATTCTGCCGGCCTGTTTATGTTGGATAAGTGAGACTCTACTGTACCTTACAGCCATTTTAGAGAATGAGGAGGAGACTCATTAGTTGCATTACAGCCAGATACAGCCATGGAGAAAAGAAAGAGTTGTTTGGCTCCAAATGAATAGAATCATCTGTAAAAACAACTCCTTTGTCTTTATAATCAAGGCAGAAGAATTCTCATCCTTAATTTGGAAAATATTACATTTTTATACACCCCATCTTATACATTTGGAAAATGGGATGACTTTCTCTCCAGGTGGAGCTCTTCTTTACTAGGGTTATCTCCCCAAATAAATATTGATAGATGGCCATCACAAAATAATTCGCTTCCAAACATCCAAATCTGTCAACCTGAGGATTTTTTCTGTTGTTGCATATCACTACCAAAGTATGAAAATAAATGTCTTTCTGCAATGTTTGAGCCATTATTCAATAATCATTAATATACTTTTCTTGAACACGGGAGAACATTTAGCCATTATGAACAGCAGCTGTTGATAAAGCTGTCCCTTGGGATTTTGTTTAATTCTCCTCATTGAAGGCATTTAAACCAATAGCAGCCATCACATCTTATTACTTAATGTCCTGTTGTGAAATTGTGCTTCTGAAAAACGTATGCCATGTTTGTCTTCTCAAAGTGAAACAGTGTCTTTAAAATATAATATGTGGAAGTTCTTTGCGTTAGTAATCCCAGACTGATAATTCTGGTGTAGTTGCTTCTTCAATATGGGTCTCTTTGAAGGTCTGGTCTTAATCCTTTTCCACACTGACATTCCCTTTTCTTGTGTGTCCTATGTTATTTACCATAGATTGTAAGCCCAAAGAAAATAATTTTTCACATTAACAATTTGTAAACCACTCTGAGAGCTTTTGTGGTTGAACAGCAGGGTACAAATAGTCTAAATATACAAATAAAGAGCCCTTGAAGGGAGGAAGAGAGAAAGAAAAGCACAAGTACCATACTCCTCATATGCAGGCTTACCTTTTGTGAAGGCAGCATCACTGGAAGCGGTGGTGCATGCCGCCGCTTCTGGAGAAGCTGCCTCCCGCTGGGTGAAGTGGCTGGTGAGCGCGCGGGCCGCCGCTTCCGGCGAGGCTGCCTCCTGCCGGGTGGACACTGGGAGATAATGGTGGTGGCTGCGGAGAGTGAAGCTTCCAGGGGATCCCTTTGTGGTGCAGAGGTGGAGTCGTTGGGTGAAAGTTGTCCCGGGGGACCCTCAGCGATGGCAAAGACCACAAACTTTGTTAGAAGGCACCTCAACTGCGACCCCAAGAGGATGGCGCCTACAGCAACTGCATAGTTCGCCTACCGGTTGAACCGTCCCTGATGATGTGCTAAGCGGAATAAGGACCAGCTGCTGTTTTCTCTCTTATACAAATCCAAAGGCAATAATTATAAGCTCTGAATGCAGTGTGGATGTTCTCAGCCCTGGCTAATTCTCCTCCAAGAAATTCCTCTGTGAAAAAAATGAAAAGCCTTATAATAATAGTGCTTTTATGCCAATTTGGAGTGGTCAGTAAACATGCTATGCATGAGAAAATGTTAGTTCACTTCCAGTTGCTGAGAAAGTTTTAACCTTTTTGTCTATCGAACAAAAAAAACCCTCACACTATTGCCAAATGACTTCCTCACCAGCATTGGAGTTTGTCAGAGAAACCCCTCCTTTTCCAACCCAATTCTGGAATCTCTGTCATTCTCTATCTCCCTCTCACAGACTCTCACACCAGAAATGTAAGTGGGAAAGTGTCTTATTGCTTCAAAAAAGCATTTTTAATTAACCTATTAAATCTTGCTTTCTTCTAGCTTCATAGTTAACTTCTCTCTGGCAGAGGAAAGCCAGATTTGGGATAGATCAGTAGCTGTTTGTTTTCATCTTCCAATGATTACTTGTTTCTGCTCTAATCAGGAAACCATCTTCTACCAGTGGAATGGCATTTTTGAATTGAATGGGTCGCATTTAGCACAGCGGGTTAAACCACCAGCTGCAGAAGATCTTGCCAACTGAAAGGTTGGCAGTTCAAATCATGGGTCGGAGTGAGCTCCCACCGACAGCCATAGCTACTGCTTACCTAGCAGTTTCAAAACAGCAATGTGAGTAGATAAATAGGTACTGCTTTGGCGGGGGAGGTAAAAGGAGCCCCTGAAATATGCCGGCAATTTGATCAGGAAGACGTCCATGGATAACAAGCTCCTCAATGTGGAAAAATGGAATAACATGGCTGAGTCAAGCACAGCCTCCAGATTCTGGAGATGAAAGAGGGAAGCCTTGTCACTATCAATGTACTGTTTGTTTTTGTTAATTGTATAACGGCATTGAATGTTTTCCATATTTGTATTCTTCAATCCGCTCTGAGTCCCTTCGGGGAGATAGAGCGGAATATAAATAAAGCATATTATATTATTATTACTAAGGCTGTTTTCATTTATTTTTAGGAGGAGGGGTTGCTATCTGTATGTGTGCATGTGCTGTATGTACTAAACTAGGAAAAGAGGCAAGGACAATGTCATGAAAGAGGTAATGGATAATACTGCACGGGCAGTCTTTCTCATAGGAAGTTCAGTAATACCCCCACAAACTCTTTTAACAGCACTTTTGAGCGGTGCTATGTTTTTATCTTTTCTATTATGCTTACATGGCATATGCAAGTTTTAAAGTGGTAGAATTAATGCTTTTTAACAGAATCATGCAATTGTGGTTCGTGCATAGTCCCAAATAAAAGTACAATGTGAAATGAAAATGGCAGAATTTTGAATGCTAAATGTGTAACAGATACCGTTACACATATAATTATCCCAATTACAGTTTTCTGTTGCAGACAATGGACTATCTAAACGCTTTCCCAGTACATAGTGATAGCAGCTCAACTAGCATGGCACCATTCTATAGACTCCTGGAATTGTTAACTTCACGAGTTATTTAGCAGTCTTTTCAAGAGAACTCTATTGAAGCTTGGATAAGTGAGACTCTACTGTAGGTCAAAGAATTTGTCTGGGTTCTTTTTGGCCTGGCAGCCCAAACAGGCTACCTATAGCACATTTTTACCAAATAGATATTATAGCCTTCAAGTTCTTACCACACCTCGTTTTTACCAATATAGCTTTATGTTCTTACCTATAGCACGTTCTTATCACAAAGATTAGAGAATTTTACTTTAGCCTTAAACTGTGCTTACCAATTTATGTTTTTACCATACCTTGTGCTTACCATTATAGTAGAGTTCTTATCAATATAGCTTTATGTCCTTACCATTATAGTTTAATGTACTTACCTATAGCCAGTATCAGCTATTATAGATCAGAGTATTTACCATTAGAGCCTTAAAGTACGTAACCCATAGTTATTATAATTTATACTTACCTCATTGTCTTTATAGCCTTCATTCACAATCAATATAGTTCTATTTTATTATAATTTGGAGTGTTTTACCTCACAACATTTTAGTTTAGTGCTTTGCCATTCATTTTCTGGATTGTACTTATATATAAGAGACATATCTCAGCGATTTTACCTCATATTATTTCAAATACCGTAAAAGGTTTATTTTCTGTGTGATTAAGCTCAAACAAGAATCTTTGTTTTCTATTATGTGTTATTCTGATTCATTATTCTAGAATCCTGATTGAACTAACCTTGCCTTTGTTCAATAAACATATTTTGGTTATATTTATCTGGTATCAAGAGTATTTACTTTAAAGGTTTTGAGGTACATTAAAGGGTAAACTGATCGCCGCTGGGTAGCCAGACACATAGCCTTCCTTTCCCCCCAGCGTGCCTTCACACAGCCTCTTCCAACTATTTGTGCTTCATGTAGCCTCTTCCAACTTTTTGTGCACCCCTTTCCCTCAGAATCTCTTTGGTGTCTAAGTTTACCACTGTCCCAAACCCACTGACAGTACAATCAGCAGAATAACTATGTTGTCACACCTCAGGATAGCTTCACCTTGCTGAACACACCAGGCTGTACACAGGTTGACGTCTTTTGTAGTTTGTTAGGAAATAGGAAATAAATAGTTCTTGAAAGCAAAAGTTAAGATCCAAAAGATAGTTGCCCAAACCAAGGCTACAGAATAATCCAAGAAAATCTTTGGCATGAAACAAGGTTCCAATAATACATGACATAGCCCCATGAACTTGATTACAGGATAATCCAAGAAAGCAAGAGCTACTTCTAACTCAAACGAGATGTTGCTTTTGACAAAGGTTTCTCTCTCAGCACACCCTTTAATATTCTCTGCACAGCATGAATGCATTTCTTTGCCCTCTGACCTCTTTTTCTTTTTTGTTTGCTAATCTGACATTCCTGAGAACCCGAAATTCCAAACGACCAGCTCGATCTAGAGATGTTGTTTGGTCAAGGCCAGACAGCTCATTAACAGCAGCCTCTGTCTGCATGCTATCTAGCTGGGAGCTATCCTCCCATTGCACCTGGCTAGCTTCAGTATCACCTCTACCATTCCCTGCCATGGGAATGCCTCCCTGCTCCTCATCTTTCACAACACGGATACTCTGAACCTGAATCCCATAATTCCCATCCGAGTCATCTTGAACCTGAATCCCACAATCCCCTTCAGAGTCACTCTGAGACTCCAGCTGAGTCACAACAAATGTTTTCTCACACTCATCTCTGCGCCACACTTTCCAAATTGAATTCCTGTTGCTGACACAGGTTGGTTCTTCTGGGTAACAAGAGGTACACTCCTAACATTTCTTGTTGACTGGTATAATCGCTGGGGTATGGGCAGGATGAATATGTGGGCCTCCAGAAGATTATCTATGGGGCAATACAGTTGTCAGTTCCCCAAAGCTACCCATTTCTGCCTTAAGATATGACAGAAATGCTAGTTCACTAGCTTGGCAACACTTAAGAGTCCCCCCACCCTGAGAAGATTCATAAATGAGGACTACCGTAGCAAAGGGATTGGGCAAATCAAACTTAATGGGAAGCCTTCTGGCTGTTGGGAAATCAGTCCAAATCTTCACTCCATTTAACATGAAAGCAATCAAGACATACTTGCTTCAATTTTTCACAAGATGCTCACCAGCCTGACACTGGAGAGAGATTTATTTTGAGGAATATCAGCTTTTAACATACTTAGCATCTCTCCAAGGATTGTACAAACATCCAGAAACCATCATCTGTGAACTAGCAAAAATGAAGCTTCATTTCAAGCGAGAGGATGCCAGCAAATAAAGACATTATTTAATACTTTTCCTTTCCTGAGCACTGTGAAATTCAGGGCTGCCTTGATAGGGTAAATTTCTTGTGACGGAATAATCGCTCCATGAAGCCAAAGTGGGGAGCAATACAGAGCTTTAGAAAACAGTGCAGGGAATGAGTATTCCAGCTGGAAAAGTAGATTGTTTTTTTAAACTTTATCTGCTTTGCAGTTCAATCATACTGCCTGGGAAAGAGTCCCACAGAACTCAGTAAGACAGAAAGAACAATCTACTTACATTATTGCAAAACTGAATACACACTACTGTTATGCTTCTGTAAAAGTCAGCAACTGGTGCCAGAAATGCTCATTCTAAGGACCAACCATGGTTTTTACTGGCAGTGACTTAGAGCTTAGAAATAATAAGCTATCAGTAATAAGCCACTTGCATTTTCCATTTTTCTAACAATAAAAGAATAAATAATTGTAATGTAATAAGGGATAACATTACTTATTAGTACTTTTTATAGTTAGGGAATGTGACCTTAAGGTGGGGGAGAAATATCTCATTATTCCTGAGTTTGCTGGTGTTGTACCTCAGACTGCTGTTGGTATTAAAGCAACAATAAGGTGGGCAAGGCATAGAGGGTTTTATTTTTTGCCATAGGCAAGATGTTTTTTTTTGTAGTCCTTGAAACTAGAATTGTAATAATTATGTTACTTCCTTTTAACAGGTTCACATTTTCTTAAAGAGAGCTGACAAGCAGGGTGCCACAAAGTTCCATCCTGGGTTGGCATTCAAAACTATTTTTATAAATGACTTGGATGAAAGTGTGGAGGAGTCTGTTCATCAATCTGCTGGTAAGATGAAACTGGAGGGGTATCATCTACCTCAGTTGATAGAATCAAGATTTTTTTTTCATGTCAGGAGCAACCGGAGTTGCTTCTGGAGTGATAGAATTGGCCATCTGCAAGGACGTTGGCCAGGGGATGCCCAGATGTTTTGATGTTTTACTATCCTTGTGGGAGGCTTCTCTCATGTCCCCGCATGGAGCTGAAGCTGATAGAGGGAGCTCATCCGCACTCTCCCCGTGTGGGATTCGAACCTGGCAGCTTTCAGGTCAGCAACCCAACCTTCAAGTCACGAGGCTTTTATCCCCTAGGCCACCGGAGGCTCCAGAATCAAGATGACCTTAACAGATTAGAAATCTGGACTAAAAGAAACAAAATTAGTATCAGTAGGAATGACTGTAAAATTTTGATTTAGAAAAACAATAAGATGCACAAAATAGGATGGGAACTACAGTAGGCCTTTGTACTGTGAAGGTACATGTTATGTGGTTCAATCATACTAAAAACCCTTGTGGTTTGTGTGCTAGCTCATGTTAGTATATATTTAGCATTGATTGGCTATCTACTACTAGTCTGTTAATTGCTTGTGGGATTGAAACAGTCATGATGGTGAAGAGTTCATGGTGGTGAAGAGGCCATGTTATTTCATTATGCCCCAAAGCTGGCAATCCAAATGAGCCAAAGAAAATCCACCTTCTTTAAGCGAGAATGTGGAAGTTCTGGACTTGATTAAAAAGCCTGCTTTCAGGTTCTTAATAACTATGGAAAGAATGAATTTCCCATCGATGAAATTATAAAGATGGAAAAATAAATTTGTAATATAGAGTGTTTCAAAAAGGTGGACACAATTTGAAACTGCTCATGAATGAAACTCTTACCACTTGAAAGAGTTGGAGCATATGAGAAGCTTGGCCTCTCATTGAACATCGAGAAAACCAAAGTACTCTTCCAACAGGCACCAGCTAACCCCTCTGTAATGCCAGAAATACAGCTTAATGGTGTAACATTAGAAAAGGCTGACAATTTCCGCTACCTTGGGAGCCACCTCTCCACAAAAGTCAATACTGAAATACAACCCCGCCTAAGCTCTGCAAGCGCAGCATTTTTCAGAATCAAGCAGAGAGTGTTTGATGACTGGGACATCCATAGAGAGACCAAGGTGCTTGTTTATAAAGTCATTGTCCTCCCAACCCTGCTCTATGCCTGCGAAACGTGGACGGTCTACAGACATCACACCCAGCTCCTGGAGCATTTCCATCAGCGTTGCTTCAGAAAAATCCTGCAAATCTCTTGGGAAGACAGGAAGACAAATGTCAGCGTACTGGAAGAAGCAAAGACCACCAGCATTGAAGCGATGCTCCTACACCATCAACTCCGCTGGACTAGCCACGTTGTCCGAATGCCTGATCACCGTCTCCCAAAGCAGTTGCTCTACTCCGAACTCAAGAATGGGAAATGTAATGTTGGTGGGTAGGAAAAGAGATTTAAAGATGGGCTTAAAGCCAACCTTAAAAACTGTGGCATAGACACTGAGAACTGGGAAGCCCTGGCCCTTGAGCGCTCTAATTGGAGGTCAGCTGTGACCAGCAGTGCTGTAGAGTTCGAAGAGGCACAAATGGAGGGCTTAAGGGAGAAACGTGCCAAGAGGAAGGAGCGTCAAGCCAACCCTGACCGGGACTGCCTTCCACCTGGAAACCGATGTCCTCACTACGGGAGAACATGCAGATCAAGAATAGGTCTTTTCAGCCACCTAAGAACACACCCCCAAGGTGGAAGACAATCATCCTCGAACTACAAGGGATCGCCTAAGTAAGCAAGAGTTTGATTACCACAAGATGCCTCTTCCAGTGCATAAACAGCCCCTAGCCTTAGTCATTCACTGAGTGATTCATCTAGAGTGCATAGTAGATAGTAAAAATAGGAAATATCTTAAATTTGTGGGTGGAAGACATGAACAGAAAACATGTTCTCATTGGTAGCAAAGCCTCTACAAAGGCTTCAGCAGGATATCCCCTGAAATAAGTGTCCCCAAGCCATTCACTGCAAGTAAGGGATGGTTGCATAGATATTGAGATAGGTATGGACTTAAAATATAAAAGTGACTCTAGAGACTGTGTCTGCCAATTAGAAAGCTGCTGCTATATTTCCAGAAGAGTTTAGTAAGTTGATTGAGTAGAAAGGATATTCCCAACCGAGTTCAACCGAGTGTTCAACCGAGATAAAACTGAGCTGTTCTGGAAAAAATGCCCAGCAGAACCTCCATTCATAAAATTGCAAAGTGGCACCAGAGCACGATAAAAAATCAGAGCATAAAGCATAGAAGAATAGATTAACACTGGTCCTATGTGGCTACTCTGTAGGATAAATGATAAAGCTAGACATAGTGTGCCAATTGAAGAACCTACACATTTTAAAAAACAAAATCAAATTTTATCTGCCCATATTCTGACACCATAATGTTTGTGAGTAACAGACATTTCATCTATCGAATGGTATCCACCAGTGCTTCAACCCAGAAGTAAAAATATTGCAACAGGAAAGCTTGTAATTTAGAGTCTTTATAATAATACACAATTCACCTGGTCATTCTGAATCAGTTTGTTATGGAAATGAAAATATTAATGCTGTCTTTTTACCTCCCAATATAACCTCATTGATTCAATCCCTTTACCAGAATATAATTTGATTTGCAAGGTCACAAACATCCATCTGGTACTTGAGTGGACAAAATACAGTACAGTACCTTCACAATTGCTGTCACAGTAATGTTAATCAAAGCTGCAATTGATGAATTAAAAGCAGAAACGGTTATTGTGGACATCAACAGAGAAGTAGGGAGAATTAACTGATGTAGCAAGACAGTGGAGAAGAGTTTTGCTAACATGCTAAATGTGGTGGTGAGGGAACATATTGATTGCCATATGGAGGTGTTAAACAAGGAGGAATTGGAGGAACTTGTTCAGAAGAAGAAGAAACAGAAACAGAACCAGTCATGTGAATGTTGGAGAAGTTTTGAATTGAACAGGCCTATGATCCTTGGATGGAAAAAATAGCATTAAAGTCACTGCTATGATCACTTTAGAATTTCAACCTCTGCAGCAACACTTTGATGAGTTAAAAAGAAAGAGACAATAACTTTCCATTACCGTAGCCTTCCAAAAGGTTTCAACAACTGAAACTTCCTAACCATGTATATATTTTACTCTTGAGATCCAGCCATCTCCAACATCTGTTCCCCACAGTGGTATCCAAAAATCCACCATGTCTGCTTCCAGAATCAATACCAAACTATCCACATAGTCCTGGTGCTACAATCCGAGACCACCTTCTAACATCTCTTCTTCTGATGAAGTTTCCTCTTCTGAAGATATCTCTACATTACAAGATCGACATTGCCTTCATTGTTAATTTCAAGTAAGAAAAATAGCTTTCCAGATATTATACAAACATTGTATTATCCAAAGGGTCTCGAAATCCTCACAAAATACATGGGAAATATTGTAGTGGCAGGAAAAAACCTGAATGCAGTTTCGGGTTGCATTATCAGAAATTTATTGTTCAGATAATAATATTCTATTCTGTCTGGTCAGAGGTCACCTAGAATACTGGGTGCCACATTTAAGAGTGATAATGATAACTTGTAAGTGTCCAGAAAAAAAGCATTTGAAATAGTAAAGTTTCGGTAAATACAGTATTCTGAGAAATGGTTGAGGGAGCTAGGTGTGGTGAGCTTGGAAAAAAGGTGACTGAGAGATGACATGATAGCTATCTTTAAATACCTGAGAGGATATGATGTAGAAAGTCGAGCAAGCTTGTTTTCGTCTGTTCCAAAGACTAGAAGACAAGACAATGGAATCAAATTATAGGAAAAGAGGTCCCATTTAAACATTAAGAAGAATATTTTTACTGTAAGACTGTTTTAACAATGGGATGGACTGCCTTAGAGAGTGCTGTATTCTCCTTTGAAGGTTTTAAAATACAGACTGGATGAGCATCTTCTGGTGTGTTTTAGTTGTGTTGGTTTGCTAGCAGTCCTCAAATAGTCAAAGGACTATCACACAGAAAACGATGCAGCTTGTTTTCTGCTGCTAAGAGAAATAACTGGATTCAAATAAGAAGGAAAGATATTTTAACAAAGCTTTAGGCATAATTGCCTGACAGTAAGAGCTCTTTGATGGTAGATTAGACTATAATGGATCCTCCTGATTAATGAGATCCAGATTTGTGAATGTCTCATCCCATAGCAGTAAATGGTGGAAACATGAATATGGACACAATGAAGCACTCATATTCATGTCACTGCCAACGATCATGATCGTTGATTTTTTTTTGTATTTGTGTAAGTTTTTGGAACTGAACCCCTGCAGATTTAGTTTACTTTGAAAAGTGAGGGCTCACTTTTATTGGAGATTTCTAAGCAAAGGTTGGGTGCCCTTCTGTGGGGAATGCTTTAGGTCTGGATTCTTCAAAATAATTAAGAGAGGTCTGTGAAGTTTCTGAATTGATTAAGCACAAACACATATATTTAGAAAAGTCAATACTTCAGATTCACTGTTTCCCCCCTATTATTATCTACATCAGATTCTCAGCTTTCAAACCAAACAAAAGCCAGTTTATTTGAAGGAAATAGAAATAGACCCCAATACTCTCAAAGTCTATGCAGAAATATAGACTATGCAGACCCATGATATCGATATAGGTTTAAACTCAACTCTGACAGGCAGGCAATAGAACGAATCATTAAGTTGAAGTGGTCTTGCCAAAGTAAAAAAAAGACTCTTCACTGCAGGATGTGAAACACATGAAAAGAATCACTGTATGCACTTGTCAAAACATTGAATCATATTTGCTTGAGGCAAATACTAAGACCTAAAGCCAACATATCTTCAGTACAGGTATACCTCAGGTGACAGCTGATATGTTCCCGAGCATTAATAGTTTAAGAAAATGTTTGGTACCAGAGAAAGAAATAAAATGGAGAGAGGGATAGTTTCCCCCCTCAAAAGGAAGGGGAGAGGGAGGAGGAGGAATTGTTGTTCAATATGTTTCAGTAAACATTTCATTCAAAGCTTTAAAAAATGCATATGTGAAACTTTAGATAAATCTTGGATAAATCATTAAAAACATTATAGACCTAGAGATCACTTGAACATTTTAAAATGCATTCAGAGATGGTTGTTTTCTCTTTACTTACTTCCAGTTTCCTCATGGTGTTTGTTTTTAATGATACAGCTTTACATTTTTAACATACTGGATGTATGCCAAGACAGGCTTATTTGCCTGCTCCTTATTTCTCTATTTTATTACTCATGTATGCTCAGGAAGGGATTTAGGAGGCAGCTGTCATACACCTTGCCAATTGCAGGGGGGTTCACACAGTTACAATAAGATCACCTAGAGCAGAATCCCATTCTTTCCCAGCTTGTTTTTTTTGCTAAGGACATGCCACAGCAACCTGACACTGTGCCCCCATCTACATGGATACAAAACCCTGAAGCAGGTGAGAAGTTACTCTTTAGCATCCTCATGATGCTCAACAACTTCTTGCCCCCAACACGGGGTAAATCCAGTTAACACACACATTATTTATTTATTTATTTATTTATTTATTTATTATTGCATTTCTATAACACTTTTAAGTGTGGTGGAGGCTCCTTATTTGGAGGCTTTTTAGCAGAGGCTGGATAGCCATCTGTTGGGAATGCTTTGAATGCGATTTTCCTGCTTCTTGGAAGGGGATTTGGACTGGATGGCCCATGAGGTCTCTTCCAACTCTATGATTTTACGATTTTATGATTCTATGATTTTCTCTCCCCTGGGGGACTCAAAGCAATGTACAACATAATAGATGGCAAAAATTCAATACCAGACACATATATAAAGCAATACATAGCATATCTAAATCAATAACATATAACTATGAATTAAAACCATTAAAACTAACAAAACACATGAAACATGGACATAAAACATTTTAGACCAGGCATGGGCAAACTAAGGCCCGGGGGCCAGATGTGGCCCTCTGGGCGATTACCTCAGGACCTCCTCATTTCACCTGTCCTATTCACATGTCCTGCCTTCTTCCCGGCATAAGGAAAGGGCAGCCCGTCACATCCTAATGCCAAAAAGATAGGGGAGGAAGGCATGCAACACCTGAGAGCCCTCTGGAGCGCTCTCAGCCACCACGTGCCTCACTCTCTTCCCACCATAAGGATGGTACAAGTGGCCCTATCCTTATGCTGGGAGGACAGCTCAAGGAAGGCACGTGGTGGCTGAGAGTCCTCTGGAGAACTCTCAGCCACTTCCTGTCTCACCTTCCTCCTGGTATAATGCCAAGAGGACTGCCCGAGAATCGTGGGAGGAGAACTGGGGCTGTCCCCACATATCCTGCCTTCTTCCCGGCATAAGGATGGGGCAAACATCCTTATGCTAGGAGGACAACCTGAGGATTACCCAGGCCCTCCCCTCCCCCCTCCTGGCTCCACCTTTCCCAGGCCGTACCTCTCATGGGCCTGCCCCACCCAGCATGCAAATGGCCCCCCTCCCTCCCAGCCTGGCTCCCCCATCTGGGCCTGCAATATGGCCCCAAGGTGAAAATGTTTGCCCAGACCTCTTTTAGACACTGGACGTTGCACCAAACCTGTAGTTGTCATTTAGCTGCTTCAGTAGTATTATCACTCACCAAATGTCTGCTTGCATAGTCAGGTTTTGAATTGTTTTCTAAACACAAGGAGGGAGGGTGTTCTATCTTCAAGAAGGGAAAAAAGAATGACCCAAACAATTACCGTCTGGTCAGCCTCACGTCGATACCAGGCAAGATTCTGGAAAGATCATTAAGGAAGTGGTCTGCAAACACTTAGAAACAAATGCAGTCATTGCTAATAGTCAACACGGATTTACCAAAAACAAGTCATGCCAGACTAATCTGATCTCTTTTTTCGAAAGAGTTTCGAGTTGGGTCAATACAGGGAATGCCGTGGATGTAGCCTACCTAGATTTCAGTAAGGCCTTCGACAAAGTCCCTCACGACCTTCTGGCAAACAAACTAGTAAAATGTGGGCTAGACAAAACTATGGTTAGGTGGATCTGTAATTGGCTAAGCAAACGAACCCAAAGGGTGCTCACCAATGCATCGTCTTCATCTTGGAAAGAAGTCACGAGTGGAGTGCCGCAGGGTCCCGTCCTGAGCCCGGTTCTGTTTAACATCTTTATTAACGATTTAGACGAAGGGTTAGAAGGCACGATCATCAAGTTTGCAGACGACACAAAACTGGGAGGGATAGCCAACACTCCAGAAGACAGGAGCAGAATTCAAAACGATCTTGACAGACTAGAGAGATGGGCCGAAACTAACAAAATGAAGTTCAACAGGGATTAATGCAAGATACTTCATTTCGGCAGAAAAAATGGAATGCAAAGATACAGAATGGGGGACGCCTGGCTCAACAGCAGTATGTGTGAAAAAGATCTTGGAGTACTTGTGGACAACAAGTTAAACATGAGCCAGCAATGTGATGCGGCTGCTAAGAAAGCCAAGGGGATTTTGGACAGCATCAATAGGGGTATAGCGTCTAGATCCAGGAAAGTCATGCTCCCCCTCTATTCTGCCTTGGTCAGACCACACCTGGAATACTGTGTCCAATTCTGCGCACCGCAGTTGAAGGGAGATGTTGACAAGCTGGAATGTGTCCAGAGGAGGGCGACTAAAATGATTAAGGGTCTGGAGAACAAGCCCTATGAGGAGAGGCTTAAAGAGCTGGGCATGTTTAGCCTGCAGAAGAGAAGGCTAAAAGGAGACATGATAGCCATGTACAAATATGTGAGCGGAAGTCATAGGGAGGAGGGAGCAAGCTTGTTTTCTGCTGCCCTGCAGACTAGGACACGGAACAATGGCTTCAAACTACAGGAAAGGAGATTCCACCTGAACATCAGGAAGAACTTCCTGACTGTGAGAGCTGTTCGGCAGTGGAACTCTCTGCCCCGGACTGTGGCGGAGGCTCCTCTTTGGAGGCTTTTAAACAGAGGCTGGATGGCCATCTGTCGGGGGTGCTTTGAATGCAATTTCCTGCTTCTTGCAGGGGGTTGGACTGGTCTCTTCCAACTCTACTATTCTATGATTCTATGATTCTAGGGGGCCGAGCTAATCTCACTGGGTAGGGAATTCCACAGCCGAGGGGCTACCACCGAAAAGGCTTTGTCTTTTCCCCCACCAGTCGAGCTTGCGACGGTCGTGAGACTGAGAGCATGATGTTCCCTGCTGATCTTAACATTCGATTTTGTACCATGCTACCCTGTTTCCCCGAAAACAAGACATCCCCAGAAAATAAGATCTAGTAGAGGTTTTGCTGAATTGCTAAATATAAGGCCTCCCCCGAAAGTAAGACCTAGCAAAGTTTTGTTTGGAAGCATGCCCGGCACCTGCCAAACAGAACACCAGAGCATGCAGAATTAGTAAATGTACATACCAGTTGTACATGGAAATAATGGTAGTAACAAGAAATTCTTGATAGGATTCACAGTTTGTCTGGTTATGTTGGTTTGTGATGACAACTACCGTGTTTCCCCGAAAATAAGACAGTGTCTTATATTAATTTTTGCTCCCAAAGATGTGCTAGGTCTTATTTTCAGGTGATGTCTTAGTTTTCCATGAAGAAGAATTCACATTTAATGTTGAACAAAAAAAATGAACATTTTATATACTGTACAGTAGTTGTCATCACAAACCAGCATAACCAGACAAACTGTGAATCCTATTAATAATTTCTTGTTACTACCATTATTTCCATGTATAACACTCTATGATACGTACATTTACCAATCCTGAATGTTCTGGTTTGGCGGGCATGCTTCCAAACAAAAACTTTGCTAGGTCTTACTTTTGGGGGAGGCCTTATATTTAGCAATTCAGCAAAACCTCTACTAGGTCTTATTTTCTGAGGATGTCTTATTTTAGGGGAAACAGGGTATGTACAGTATATAATAAATGTTCATTTTTTTGTTCAACAATAAATGTGAATTCTTCTTCATTGAAAAATAAGACATCCCCTGAAAATAAGACCTAGCATATCTTTGGGAGCAAAAATTAATATAAGACACTGTCACATTTTCGGGGAAACACGGTAGGGAAAGTCAGAGGAAGTCAGTGCTTGTTTCCACAGAGGGATGGAGACAAGCACTGAAGCTGCCTACAGATCTAGTCTGGAGTATTGCCATTCTTGCCCAGTTCCCTTTTTATGTGACCTGTGTATGTGGGTCCTGAAAGTTTTCTACTTTCCTTCAGCATCATGTCTATGTCAATGCAGGTAGAAACTTGCAGGTAGACAGAAGATGACAGGCAAAAAGGGGCTGGGCAGGAATGAAAAGACTCTTTGTCAGAGGTTTTGTTACTGAAGTATAGGGTTGTGCTTCTATTCTCAAGCAAGTGAGCACAAATAATTAGGATTAGTTTTGAATAAGGATCCAAAACAATAAATTATTATTTGTCTTTCTTTTCTTTTCTTTTTTGCCAAAAGAAAAACTTGTTTGTGTATGTGGGAAAATCCTGTCATGTATGGCTGAACAATTATGATTAATAATTTTCTCTCTTCTGAGGTTATTAACTTTGGAAGAGAAGTACCACTGTTTTTCATCTTTGATTTTCTATTGAAGTTGTTCCTTTTAAACTTGCTGCTGAGCAACTTGGTGATTTAGGTATCATGTTTAAAATCAAAAGAAAAAAAATGTTCCATACATTTAATCTTTCCTTTAAAGTGTTCTTTCCTTACTGTGTTAATTATCTAGATCCAATCAGGTTCTCTATTTATAAAATGTTATGACTTATTTAAATTTAGCAAAGGACATTTTTTTCTACATTAAAAGTAAGTGTATCCAGAAAGAAAGAAAAATTCACTACATGTGAAGCTCTGCAGGGATAGAAAAAGCCTTACAGCTGTGGCTGTTAATAGCATGAAACACATAGAAAGCATTTGTACAATTCTTTAAGGATGCCACTACAAGAGTCACATAGGGCACAACCTCATTTTTCATTGTCATCCCAGTTGCAGCCCATCTGTAACTTTGTAAAGGTTTTTATTTAAACACAGCAAGTTTGATATTTTCTTTAAATTGGGACATTTTCATAAGGCAGGGATGAGAAACCTTTGGTTCTCCAAAAGTTTAGGTCTACAACTTCCATCAGCCAGCACACAGCACGGCCAGCGATTGATAAGTGGTTACAGAAACTTTAGTTCGGTGAGTTTTGATCTCATCCCTGCCCCAAGATATTTTAAAACATTCATGCAGTGTTAGAACGCATGCATTAATGTCAATTAAAACACATTTAGGATTTATTGCATAGAGGCAGCAAGTTGGCATAGAAGCAGGATGTTGTGTGATACATGTTGCCAATCAGCTACAAAGCTATTGTTATGGTTGAGCCTTATGGCTCCGATTCTGGGAGACGTGGGCGTAAGACTCCTCGGGAGTCAGACTCTCTTGAGGAGCGAGAAAGGAAACGGTTGCGGGACTTATTTGCAGAACCAACTGACGAGGACTCCTTTGAGGGTTTTACCGAGAGAATGGAGGAAGAGATGGTTAGCTCAGAGGAGGATGACATGGAATGGACTCGTGTGAGGGAGGATTTGGGTGCCACCGGCAATAATAGTATGGGAGGCGATTGGGGGGCTTCAGGATTAGACCCGTGGACGGGCTGGAGGGATGGAACGGGATCCACAGCTGGGGATGCTGTGGGGCGTAGTCAAAGGTGTTTTAGTTCTGATGAGGAGGATGATGATGAGGCACCTGGAATTAGGGTAACAGCTGATAGCGATGAGGAGTTGTAAACTGGCATAAAATGGGGTTTGGAATCCAGGGCTAATTGCGTTGGGCAAGGTAATCTGGACGAACGCTTGGGCTCTTGTTGGGAACTTCCTGAAGACGGGTGTGATTCGTTTGCTGAATACGTAAGTTACCAAGGACACTGGGCATAGACGGTGGGAGGAACTGTGTGGGCTTTTCCTGTGCAACTTGTGCTTAATCTTAATAGCTTGGACCTCCGTCGTCTTCTTGACGGACACTAATTGCCTACTCTGGACTGACTGACTGACTGACTGACTACGACCTCGGACTATCCTTTCTGTGGCTATCGTTGGAACTGGTGAACTAAAGGCATCTGTACCTGGCTTTCGACCTTCGGACCGGATTGGGACCTCGCTGACTGCTGCTGCCCTGATTGATGTGTTTGAACCCGGAGTTCGCTTGCTGCTCGGAGGAGTAACTTCTTAGTTACTCAATCACAGCTTTTGGTAGCAGAGAAGTATCTGCTGCCAGTTATTTGTGTTTCTTTGAACCTTTGTTTGCCGTTGTATTGTGGAATCTGCCCTGAGTCCCCTTGGGGAGATAGAATGGAATACAAACAAAGTTGTTTATTATTATTATTATTATTATTATTATTATTATTATTATTATTATTATTATTTTATGACACAGCAAACAAGATAGACATGCTGGATTTCATATCACAAAATCACGTCGAACACTTCCCAAGTGTCTAGGACTGTGTGATGTATTTTCAGATGATGCGTGCAGATCCCAGTAGGGTGGCCTTTTGCAGTTGGTAGATCGTGATTTTGTCAATGTCTATTGTTTCCAAATGCTGACTGAGATCTTTTGGCACAGCACCCAATGTGCCGATCACCACCAGGACCACCTGTACTGGTTTCTGCCAGAGTCTTTGAAGTTCAATCTTGAGGTCCTGATAGCGGCTGAGTTTTTCCTGTTGTTTTTTGTCAATGCGACTGTCACCTGGGATGGCAATATCAATGATCCAAACCATTTTTTTACTGATCGTGATCATCATCATCATCATGATCATCATCATCATGATCATCATCATCATCATCATGATCATCATGATCATCATCATCATCATCATCATCATTGGGCAGGAATATCTGGCCCACTCCTTTCCCCAATAATCAATTTTTTTTTTACGAAATGTTGCAAAACTGCAAAATTCCTAAAAAACCAAAACTTAGATATGAAATTGTAGGAGGATGAAGTTCTCTCTCCAACAGTAAGCCCAGAGTGGAGATGTGGCAATGTTGCGGCATCATGGAGACATGTGGTAGCAAAGGTGACCAGTCCTGCATGTTCTGGGATCATTGGTTGTACAAATGCTGGAGGATGGTGGCTTTGTGTGATAAGGTAAATACGGACATAAGAAAATGTTTGTCACTGGGGATATATTGTATGTGAATGTTACAGAGTTTAAGTGTGTTTTAACATTCATATATTTCCCTGCTAAATTCCCATTAAATGCAGAATTAATACCTGCTTCCCCACTCCCTTCGGTTTCTCCCTGACTTGATTTCCAAGCAATAAAACAAACTGCACATTTACACCCAATAAGCCAAACACTGAAGAAATTTTAACAATAAGAAATGTCATAATTTCACATACTAGCCTTAATCTAACACTGTGTGTGCATTCTGCCAATGCAGAACAATCAGATTCCCAACTGGAAGAACGGAAGTCCAGCTAATGCTTTTCCAGGGTGGTCACTGGTGGTCAACCTTGGCCTTCTAGATATTGTCGGGCCGCAACCTCCATCACCCCAAGCCAATATTGTTCATGGTGAGAGCTAATAAGTGCTGCACTCCAACACTTACAAGTCTGTAGTTGCAGCCTTCAAAAGCTACTCTGTGTTATTGTCTTTTATTGGTGGTAGCGGCGGTGGCAGCGGGGATGTCTAAGCACTCTCTGAGATGCTGCATTGGGGAAGAACAAAACTAGGTATGGCTTTCAGCTGGACTGTCATATCTGGACTGTCGTAACTTATTATTTCTAATAAGATCCTGGAAGAAAATCAAAACTGTATTGCAATCCTAGCCAATAAAGTAGGACCTGTAGCAGACAACAAATCACAGAAGCATCAACATAAACAAGCTGCAAATTCTTATTCAAGTTTAATCTTGTGGAAAGTACAAAACAACTAGTTCTCATCAGGAGTAAATTAGTACCTATTTATTGAGGAGTTCATCTTCACCTGAAAAAGCAAGAAATAGAACACTAATTAAAGCAGGGTGATGTGTGGACTCTGCAAATCATTAGTGATTTTTCAAGGTATGCACAATAAGAAAAACTGCCATTCTGAGCAAACTGCAGGCCTTTGCTGGTTATGTTATCTGGCTACAGATGTGAATCTTACCTGGGTTGCTGCATTTTCCCCTGTTATTAGAATTTATAACTGCTGTTGGACTAATGGGAAAAAATGTGGAACAAAGGATTAAAATTTACATCATTTAGCAGCTGGTTGTACTTTTGTTATTATCCAGATTGAAACAGCTTTTCCTAAAACATAGTAACCAATAATTTTAGTTAAGAACAGTTCATACAGATTTTGCTCTGAGAATGTCTTGAATCCTAATGAATGGCATAGATGTTATGCTTATTTTACACTGGTTGCCATTTGAATATACAGTAGATTCTCACTTATCCAAGCTAAATGGGCCAGCAGAAGCTTGGATAAGCAAATATCTTGGATAATAAGGAGGGATTAAGGAAAAGCCTACTAAACATCAAATTAGGTTATGATTTTATAAATTAAGCACCAAAACATCATGTTATACAACAAATTTGATAGAAAAAGTAGTTCAATACACAGTAATGTTATGTTGTAATTACTGTATTTATAAATTTAGCACCAAAATATCATGATATATTGAAAACATTGCCTGCAAAAATGGCTTGGATAATCCAGAGGCTTGGATAAGTGAGACTCTACTGTAGTTCTATTAGCAATGAAGTTGAACCTCAGAGTCACATTGCACTATTTTTGAATGTATATGTTCTGATTGTATATTAGATTGTCTGAGTCAAATAATCAATAAAATAAAATATTTTTTAAAAAATTATGTTATAATTTGAATTTGAAAGAGAATTTTTGTATCAATGGTATATGACTACTGAAAAGCTTTCTAAGATGTCTAAAGGGGTTTTCAACACTTGCTGTAATTGAGTCATTCTACCATATGTGGTGGACATGTAAACATGGCAAAAAATACTGGATTCAAATACGTAAGGTTATCCAGAAAATTATGGGGGAAAATATCTAGTCTGACTGATACAAATGATAAACTGTTGTACTACATGACCACAGCAACCAGATTGCTCTACATGTGGAATGGATGAAGTCAGCAACACCCACAATAGAGGATTGGGTGACAAAAATGATGGACTTGTCCGAGATGGACATATTAACTTATTTACTAAAAGAAGGGACATTGGGAATTTTTTTTTGAAAGACTGGAAACCAATTATTTACTTTTTTCATGAGGAAGACAAGGATTCGCCAATTTTGAGTTTTGAAGAATAATTTGAGGGGTTGTTTTTTTATTCTAGTACAGAGTCAAAATTAGAGGGTGAAGCTTGTGTTGTTTTCTTTTGGTAGGTGAGAACATCTACTTTTTTCTATTTTTTTCTTTCTGTTTTCTTTTTTTCTTGGCATTTTGTGTGTGTTTGTGTTTTGTTGATTCATTTTTTTAAACTTTTAATGTAACTTTTAAAACTTTTAAAATAAAGTCAATTTAGAAAAGAATGCATAATTGTGTGTTAATCTATTTTGTGTTTTAATTAAAATATGACATGTTTAAGTGTATTTTAATAGCAATTATTACAACATTTCTTGGGCAAACTAAAATGCATGAATACATCATGCCAATGTTTGAAGCTTCACTGGCTTCCTCATCAGGCAAAAGATGTTGAAAATCATGCAGGCGGGAATCAATGCAGGCCAAGCACAGCACCGTACAGAGATGTTTTGGGAAATTCAATAAGAAATGGGCAGTCAGCCACACAGCAGAAGGAGATAGCCTAGATCTCAATGGAAGTAACTTTTCTGCTGCTAATGGATTTGAAATTTTATTGCCCTTTTTTTTTTTACTTCCTTTGTCTTTGGTTCACAGGTGTCCAAGAAGGGGAGAGGGCTTTGCCTAAATTGATATCTCTCCCTCACACCCCAACTGACAATTGAAGGTGCAGGTAAAAAAAAAAATTGGCCTGTGGCTCCAACTGTCACCTTTCTTCTACTGTCTGTTATTAAAAATATATTTCTCTGAAAAAAAACTAGTGAAGCTTTGAAAGTCTGCATGCTATATTTATGCTTTTTAATTGGGCCAATAAAGGTATAATTGCTTTGTGGATTTTGTTGTAGTTTTGTGCATAATCAACACAACTACCTATGAATAATAATAATAACTTTATTCTTGAATCCCACCACCATCTCCCAAGTGCCAAAAACAGAAGAAAAAACACGATTTATTTATTTATTTATTTATTTATTTATTTATTTACAGTATTTATATTCTGCCCTCCTCACCCCAAAGGGGACTCAAGGCGGGTCACATTGTACACATATAAGGCAAACATTCAATGCCATATAACATAGAACAGAGACAGAGACAGACGCAGAGGCAACTTAAACTGTCTCCAGCTTCCACCTTCCTGAGGGTATGCTTGATTCCGGCCACAGGGGGAGCAGCTGCTTCATCATCCACTGCGACGGCACTTCCTCATTCCAACGGCGGCTGGATGATTTTTATGGTTTCATAAATTAGCCTCCCCACATATAAGTGGTACCTAAATTTCCTACTTGATAGATGCAACTATCTTTTGGGTTGCATAGGTCAGCAACGAGCAGGGCCTATATTTTATTTTTAATTGTTGGGTGCTCACCCTGACATGGGCTGGCCCTGAACTCATGACCTCTTGGTCAGAGTGATTTATTGCAGCTGGCTGCTAACCAGCCTGCGCCACAGCCCGGCCCCAGGTGAAAAAAACATAGACATATTAAATGACAACTTAAACATTCAATTAAAATAGTGCTCATCAACCGGTGGTGGTAAGCTACTGTAAACGTGACCGGGCTGTAAACGATTGGACAGAGAGTGGGATAAGTGCAAAGTTGTAACCATGAAGGCCCACTCCCTCGTCCCCACCAACCACAAATATGTGCCATTTTTGGGGAACGAGAAGAAAGGTGTGGTATAGGTCTAAGAAAATGGATAAATAACTTTATACAATGTAATACAATACAATAACATTATTGTCATTGTGCATCGTACAATGAAATTTAATGCTTTCCCCAGGAAACACCACAAAACAACACAAGTGATCAAGGGCTGTAATTATTGCTGCATAAATGAAGTACAGGTATTGTCCAATACAAGGAACTGTTTGTAGATGTAAATCCATTGACTTTTGTTAGTTCCAGCTCTAAGGAATTAAGATAGGTTTCCACCTCTTACATATACACTGGTTTGTTCCCTCTTAATGTGCTGCTCTTTGAAGCACTGAAACTTTAACATCTTACAACAGATTGGGCTTGAAGAGATGATTCCTTAGTTTAAAATGTATGTAGATTGAACAATTTGACAAATATTTTTTAAAGGCAAGTTTAAATCCGATCTCTCTTGATCTTAACCCTGCTGTGCTCCCTTTATCTTTACCTCTTTGCTTTAAAACTGATACCTTCAAACCTTTCCAGTAATGCACTGGGTAAGCTCGCTAGTATAAAAATAGAGCTTCTTGTTATTTTAGGGAATCAGTTTGATCTCTGTTATCAAGAAGACAAGGTGACGTTTCTTTCTGGTGAGAATATTAATAATCTAATGGGCAAAACTTCAGGTATGATTAATCAAAATGCTGGAGTTTTAATTCCCTAATGGGGAAAAAAAGATAATGGACCAAGCAAATCCCTTCCGTAACTTCATTGTGATTTTACTGTTCTTCTACTCCCTTAGTAATTATATGAGTGTAAGTGTTGTTAGAGAAACCTTGATTACTACCTCTAATGAGACCTCATTATTATTCTCAAATGCAAAGTCCCACTTCCTTTGACTTTATTAAAGTGTGTGTGTGTATATGGAGGGGGTGAAAGGGAAAGCAAAACGATTAATCTTGATCTTTTCAGTTTTGCTACAGAAAACTTGGGTGTTTACAAATATGCATGAAGTATTTTTACCTTTATATGATGTAAACTTCTCTCCTCTTCCCCCCATATATAAACACACACATATATACTGGCCATGCCCGGCCACGTATCGCTGTGGCGTAGTCTGGTGGTGTAGAAAATAAATTAATGAGAAGCAGCCAGAGGTTGAAGCTGCTTCTCATTCAATATTCAGTGCGATTCAAGCTGGCCAACCAAGGATTCCCCTAGGTAGGAAGCAGCCAAGCTTTGAAGCTGCAAGGCTAGTCAATGGTATTCAAGCTGGCCAACAAATTATGTGAGTTGGAGTCCAAAACACTTGGAGGCCTATGTTTGTCCAATCCTGGTGTAGAGGCTCACAGGGAGGGTGTTTCTAAAGTGCTTCCATGCAATGAGATCCTTGGATTGAGTAAAAACACAGAACGCATAAAAATGACTGGGCCATAACGTGCATACATGGAGGAATGAAGTCAAGGATTAGCATTGAATAGCTTTGCAGCTTCAAAGCCTGGTTGCCTCTTGCCTGGGGGGGATTCTTTGTTGGGAGGTGTTAGCTGGCCCTGATTGTTTCCTGTCTAGAATTAGCCTGTTTTCTGGGTGTTGTTCTTTATTTACTGTTTTGGTTTTAGAGGGTTTTTTTTTTTTTACTGGTCGCCAGATTGTGTTTCTTTTCATCGTTTCCTCCTTTCTGTGGACATTGTCCAACGAGGTGTTTTGGAATGCAACCCCCACCATTCCTTGTTTTATTACCTTGCTCTTGTTTTATTACCTTATTGTGTTTTAACCTGTGTATATTGTGCTAATGTATTTATGTTGTTACTTTTGTGAACTATGTTGACCGGGCTTTGCCCCATGTGAGCCGCCCCGAGTCCCTGCACGGAGATGGTGGCAAGGTATAAATAAAGTATTATTATTATTATTATTATTATTATTATTATTATTATTATTATTATTATTATTTTATTATGACACAGCAAACAAGATAGATATGCTGGATTTCATATCACAAAATCACAAGTCGAACACTTCCCAAGTGTCTAGGACTGTGTGATGTATTTTCGGATGACGCATGCAGATCCCAGTAGGGTGGCCTTTTGCAGTTGGCAGATCGTGATTTTGTCAATGTTTATTGTTTCCAAATGCCGGCTGAGATCTTTTGGCATGACACCCAGTGTGCCCATCACCACCGGGACCACCTGCACTGGTTTCTGCCAGAGTCTTTGAAGTTCAATCTTGAGGTCCTGATAGCGGCTGAGTTTTTCCTGTTGTTTTTCGTCAATGCAACTGTCACCTGGGATGGCGACATCAATGATCCAACCCTTTTTCTTTTCCACAACTGTGATGTCTGGTGTGTTGTGTTCCAGAACTTTGTCAGTCTGGATTCGGAAGTCCCACAGTATCTTTGCGTGCTCATTTTCCAATATTTTTGCAGGTTTGTGATCCCACCAGTTCTTTGCTGCTGGGAGGTGGTACTTGAGGCATAAGTTCCAATGAATAATTTGGGCCACATAGTTGCGCCTCTGTTTGTAGTCTGTCTGTGCGATTTTCTTACAGCAGCTGAGGATATGACAAACTGTATCTAGTGAGGATTTGTTCTAATTCTTCCTCCTTAATTCCCTTTCTCCACATCTTTTATAATGAAGAAATGAGTGAGGGACATGGAGAAAGCAAACAAACTGTGCTATGAAAGCTATAACCAAGTGTTTTGTCTGTGTAGGTAAACACTTTTCAAAAGCAGACTGATTATTCTTTCCTGTTCCAATATTCACATCATGATGTTTGTTACCTGACATTTGAGATCATGTTACAATAGTAGAGATGACATACTAAAGACAAGGATGACCTGGATTTTTTAATTTTAGTTTCTTTCTGAAACAAGGACTCAAAATTCAAGATTGGTCAGACTTCTGAAGTGTGAAGTCTTATAAATTTTTTGCCGAGTGCGTAAGATTTAAAAATTCAGAATTCTGATGAGAGTACAAGAACTGAACAAAGGCCATGGTTGTTTTATAAACCTTAACAGCATAATTTAGGATTAAGTTTAAGAAAGTAGGAGAAAGAAATCATTGCTGATCTGCTGTGAATCATGTACTGAAAATATCAGCCATACAATACCAATCTATGTTTTGCCCACGTATCTTGGAAACTGACAAATCTCTATATGTGCAGTAAGATTTAGAAGATGATGTAGCCATCACCTTCCAAATTGGGACCACTAGGCATTGAATGACCACTTCGTTGAACTAGAGCTTCAATCCGATGCAATGAATACACACAAGGGGGAAGGCAGGAACAGAAAACAATTTATTCAGCAATGGCCAAGGTGGATTCCAGGGACAGTGAAATCCCAAATCTGACATGCCTCCCAGTTACAAGCCTGGATATTTTATAGACATTTACAGTCATTATGAAGAGTGGACAATGACATGTGCAAATTAGGATCTACAATTTATTTACAGTATTTATATTCCGCCCTTCTCACCCCGAAGGGGACTCAGGGCAGATTACAATGAACACATATATGGTAAACATTCAATGCCAACAGACAAACAACATATATAGACAGACACAGAGGCATGCAACATTTTTTTCCAGCTTCACAATTCCGGCCACAGGGGGAGCTGTTGCTTCACTGTCCAGTAGTGGCTGTACTTCCTCATTCCATTCCTCGTGTTTTGCTGGCAGTTTTATGATGTTGTAAATTAGTTAAATTAGCCTCCCGCATAAAGCGTACCTAAATTTCCCCAATTGACAGATGCAACTGTCTTTCGGGGCTGCATAGGTCAACAGCAAGCCGGGCTATTTAATGGTCGGGGGCTTAACCCAACCCGGGTTTCGAACTCATGACCTCTCGGTCAGTAGTGATTTATTGCAGCTGGTTACTAGCCAGCTGCGCCACAGCCCGGCCCCATTGATTCAAAAGTACCTTCATTTACGTTTTGCTTTTGGTGCATCTTGTGGAATAAACTGCCATTGGTCAAACTTGAAGCTGTCTGATGGGTCCACCCGCTCTGAAAGAGGAAAGATTTGGGAATGGAATGTAGGTTGGGTCTTGGGACAATGGGTGCTTGATGGGTTTATCTCTGGAGATATAGGTTCCATGGTGTTTCCAGAGTTGGGACAATAGGTGAACAAGTGTCCGGATGGGTTCAGAGATTTAGACAAAAGGGTGAGAAGGTGGGTTTATGGTCTTTTGGTTTTTGCCAAGCATGGGATTTTGTGAGACAGGGGAGCCGGCTGTTGCCTTATCCCTGTATATTGTGATGGTTGAGTCAAGGGGATGGGTGGTGCTTATGCATACTTAGTGGGTAAATAGACAAAACGTGGGAAGAGGAATTTGGCTAAGTTTTTTTTTTTGAAATTTCAGAGGAGCAGCCAGTGTACATCTTAAGGTCATCCGTCCGAGCCCTAATTGAGACTCCTTTTAGGGCGGTGGGGTAGACAATACATAAACAACATAAAAAGGCATCATCTAAAAAGAGAGCAGACACAATTTTGAATTAAAATGGCATATAATAGTTTATATGAGTATATACAATAGAATCAGCATGGAATTTCAGCATAACATATGACTCTGGTTCAAATGTCTGCTCAGTCATAAAAACCTATTGTCTGACTTTGAGGAAATTGTATTCTTTCAACTTCAGAGAAAGACAAGGCAACCCAACTGAACAAATCTTCACAAGAACACCCCCACGATAAGGTTGACTTAGGGTCATCATAAGTCCAAACTGACCTGAAGGTACACAAAAACAAATTCATTGATACTGATTTTTGAAATAAATGACAAATAACTTTTGAAATTATTTTCTGCTATTTAATTTCCTAAAATATTATCCTGGTTCAAAATGTTTAGTTTTTTGGGGGGGAAATGGACTTAAACTCTCAGAATGTTTCAGCCAGCATGGCTGTGATGTCAAGGGAACCGTGGAAACTGTTGATCTGATCCAGACTGATGCCTACTACCTACCTGGATGTTGAAATCACACTCAACTTGACTACAATCTGCCTGCAAATATATTGTTTGTGGGGCAAAAAGCTACGAAGAGAGAACCATTTGCAGCAGAAAGCTGGAATAGATCCCAAATCCAGACTGGGAGCACATTTGCTTTGTTTTCCCATGCAAGCATCCTGTTATTTAATCAGTTAATCACTTGTTTTAACAGACAAGAAACATATTTTCTCCTAACAGTAAGAAATAGTTACACCACTATATTTTAGACACTGACTAATCCCTGGTATGTAATATAACTAACAGATTATAGAATCACTAGCTGTCCCCGGCCACGCGTTGCTGTGGCGAAGTACGGTGGTATGGGAAATAAAGTATCTTATATTATGTGCTTAGAACTGGATTATATGAGGCCCCTTCTACACAGCTGTATAAAATGCACACTGAAGTGGATTATATGGCAGTGTGGAGTCAAGATAATGCAGTTCAAAGCAGATAACATAAGATTATAAATGGGTTATATAACTGTGTGGAAGGGGTTTGAGTCTACACTGCCATATAATCCAGTTCAAATATGATAATCTGTATTTTATAGTCAGTGTGGAAGAGGCCTAAGTGAGGCCTAACTCTGCCTGTCCCCTGGGCTGCGTGGGTTGCTAGGAGACCAAGTGGGCGGAACTTAGCCTTCTAACTGGCAGCAATGGGCTAAAAAAGATTATTCCTCTCCCTCTAATTAGGACTTAATTTTTCTTTTCTTTTTGTTGCATGAACGTAGAGGCATGGATGAGTTGTGCTGCCAAGTTTAGTGTTTCTAGGATGTGTAGTTTTGTTGTTTTGTCCTAGGCCGAAATTTCATTACCCTTTTATATATATATAGATAGCATTGAAATAACCAACAATGACCATTCAGCCCAATCTCTGCTATGCAGGACTATACCATGCATTATTTTTTCTACACACATTTGATTAAGTCCCTAAGCTAGAAGTAGATGGTTTGAAATATAAAAGGATGGAGAACTAGCACACATAGATTACAGTGATATTCTTGTGAATCTTGTAAAAATCAGGCCGCTTTTTCAACTGCTTTCAGATAGTCTTTTCTTGTTTTATTCATACTCAGAGTGAACTTAACCATTCTAAAGTTGATAATAAAAAATAACATTCACTATTCTGAAATAGAAGGTTAAGTATATATAACGTATAACTGAAAGAAATAGTAAATATTCTTCTCTTTTGCTTGAAACAGATTTTATGTATACTAAAATAATCTCATTAGTAGTGTAACAAAAGTATCAATAATACCATTTATGCTGCTGTTAATTAGAAAGGGATTCAAAGTGCATTGAGAATGGGAAAGAAATTATATGCATATCTGTCTGCTCCTTTGTCGAAACCACTGTATGGTGATAACCCTTAAATCCTCCTGGAGACGTACAGTAAATGAGCTCTGTGTTTTGGTACTCTTCAGCTATTACCTATGTGGAGCTCATCTCTAATGTCTGCTGCAATGTAAGAATAACAAAGGATAGTGCAGATCTGTGCTCTCTAGAAGGCAAAAGATTTCAGTTCCCTAGAAGCCTCTCTAGCTAGCTACATTACAAAGCCAAGGAAATATTTCTAGGGAGAGAACATTTACTTTTCACAGGTTACCAATGAAATTATCATGCAATTGCCAGTTGTTACAA
The DNA here is from genome assembly GCF_035594765.1 of Anolis carolinensis. NCBI lineage: Eukaryota > Metazoa > Chordata > Lepidosauria > Squamata > Anolidae > Anolis > Anolis carolinensis. The sequence goes on from NC_085846.1 coordinate 72,050,816, forward strand.
GATATGCAGTTGAAAAAAAAAATCTAATCATATATACCAATAGAAAATCAAGGTAGGGAGAGAAAATATTTTAGACTACAAATCCCAGGGATTTGGGGAACTGTGATGTATTTCCCCCCCAAATTGTGTATAAAGCGCAACTCTCCAGGAAGCAGTACCTACATAGGTATCATCCATGCTCCAAAGTATGGACATGTAAAGCTAAAGGTAAAGGTTTTCCCCTGACATTAAGTCTAGTTGCGTCCGACTCTGGGGGTAGATGCTCATGTCCATTTCTAAGCCTAAGAGCTGGCGTTTTTCGTAGACACCTCCAAGGTCATGTGGCTGGCATTACTGCATGGAGCGCCATTACCTTCCTGCTAAATGTGAGTAGACCTATTGAGCTACTCACATTTGCATCTTTTTGAACTGCTAGGTTGACAGAAATTGGGGCTAACAGCGGGAGCTCACCCTGCTCCCCGGATTCAAACCACCAACCTTTCGGTCAGCAAGTTCAGCAGTTCAGTGGTTTAACCCGGGCTGGTATGGGCGTGTAAGAGTACATAAATGCTGCACCACTCTAACAACTACCATGTCAGGCTACATAGAGAAACCACTAAAATCCATGAGCATGTGGGCAATTTCAACAGAAAGGAGGAAACCATGAAAATGAACAAAATCTGGCCATCAGTATTCAAAAACTCTAAGATCAGGACATAAAAATAAAGACAACACTAAAAAAACCCCAGGGGAATTCTAGACAGGAAACATTCAGGGTTGGCTAACACCTCCCAACAAAGGATTTCCCCAGGCAGGAAGCAGCCAGGCTTTGAAGCTATAATGCCATTCAATACAAATCAAGGTGGCCAATTGCAACATTCATACTTGCCTCAGACAGATAAGAGTTCTTTCTCCCACCCTGGACATTCCACAGATATATAAACCTCACTTGCCTAGTTTCCAACAGACCTCGCAACCTTTGAGGATGCCTGCCATAGATGTGGGTGAAACGGCAGGAGAGAATGCTTCTGGAACATAGCCGTACAGCCCGGAAAACTCACAGCAATGCAGCGATTTCGGCCATGAAAGCTTTTGACGATGCAACCTTTTTTCTGCCAAGGGCCATTTGTGTATGTATAACATCATTCACAGGCCTCCCTCCTTCCCTTTCTTCTTTCCTCTGATTATAAATCAATAATTATACAATTGTGTATTATTATATTATTGCAAATTATAAATTTGTACATTAAAAATCAAATGAAAATTCCAAAGGTTGCATGGCACAGGCAGTTGGCTGTGTGCGCATATGTTTACCAGTTTTGTCTCAATCAGCAAAAACAAGAGGGATCCTGTGGAGCTATGCAGCACTCCTGTCAATCCAGCTTCAACAGGCCCAGAGAAGAGCAACCAGGGCTTATTAAAACCACTTCAGCAGGCACCAGGGCCGTAGCCAAAAAAGATTTTTTTGGGGGGTGGGGTGGGGTTTGAGACTTTTTAAAGCAAATAATGAAGAGTAGTTCCATAACGCAAAATAATTTAGAAATCAAGCTCCATCAATAAACTTCAGTGGACATTCAAGACAGATAAACTTCAGTGGACACTCATGGGGATTTGGTTAATCAGTTAAAATTCACAAATAAACAATTTTTTTATTTTTTATATAAACTGATTTTTTTTTGGGGGGGGGGGGTTGAACCCTTAACCCCCCTCCCTTGGCTACAGCCCTGGCAGGCACACACACGAGGCAGGCCATCATTGATTCTTGAGGTCTTTTCTGTGTACTGTAATTTTCTTAATCTTCATCTGAGATTTTGTTTTTGTGAGAATTGTTAGAGGTGCCAGATCCGAGTCAGTACTTGGTTAGTATTTGGGTCGGAGATGAAGGGTCAAACCAAATAATCTTGGGAGCTGTGTACAACTCCATCCCTACATCAGCAGGGACAGACTTTGTATCTCTAGGCACAAAGATTACTTCAGACGCAGACTGCAGCCAGGAAATCAAAAGATGTTTACTTCTTGAGAGGAGAGCAATGACCAACCTCGATATAATAGTGAAGAGTAGAGACATCACACTGGCAACGAAGGTCCACATTGTTAAAGCAATGGTATTCCCCGTAATAACTCATGGATACGAGAGGTGGACCATAAGGAAGGCTGTGTGAAGTAAGATAGACACTTTTGAACTATGGTATTGGAGGAAAATTCTGAAAGTGCCTTGAACTGCAAGAAGATCCAACCAGTCCATATTCCAGGAGATAGTGCCCGACTGCTTGCTAGAGGGAAGGATATTAGAGGCAAAGATGAAGTATTTTGGCCACATAATGAGAAGACAGGAAAGCTTGGAGAAGAGAATGATGCTGGGGAAAATGGAAGGAAAAAGGAAGAGGAGGCAACCAAGGGCAAGATGGATGGAGGGTATTCTTGAAGTGACTGGCTCAACCTTGAAGGAGCTGGGGGTGGCAATGGCCGACAGGAAGCTTTGGCAAGGGCTGGTCCATGAGGCCACAAAGAGTCGGAAGCAACTGAAGGAACAAACAACAAAACATCAGCAGGCATGAGGAATCGCCAAACTTATTTGTTTTAAAAAATCCTATGGGTGGTGAATTTTGTAAAATAGCCCAGTGGATACAGAGTATATAGGAGTCATGGAAATTAACTGTTGAAGGAAGGGAGATGTATAAAGCTCTCCTGACTACATAAATATGTGGATTGAGCCACAAGCAAGAGTATTCCAGATCTGGTGTTTGTAACATTAACCAGGACAAAAGTTCTCAAGTGAGTTTTTGTGCTGTCCAGATGAACCTTCATCATACAGAAGTGATGATTCAAAGACACTCCTGGCTCTGATGAGAAGTGCTCAGGATTGATTTCAGTATTGAACAATGACTCTGGAGATCAGGGTCTGAACCCAGCTCAGCTGAGGAAATAATCACACTAGGTTCTAAAAACGGGTCTGGCATCGCAAACCCTTCTCAGGTTTCACCTGGACACACCAGGATAGCCATTCTTATCACACCAAGCACTTCAGGAAACTTACAAGTGCATTTAGCTTTGTGGATCTCCTGGGACTTATTTCCTCCCAGTCTGTGTATTGACAATTCGTCCATGCTTCCTCTCCGCTCAAGAATTCTGCAACACCATGAATTCAAAAGTATTTAATGGCTTCATTATGGAGCCCATGGTGGTGCAATGGGTTCAATCCTTGTGCCAGCAAGACTGTTGTCGGCGGTTCAAATCCAGGGAGAGCGTGTGAGCTCCCTCTGTCAGCTCCAGCTCCTCATGAGGGGACATGAGAGAAGCCTCCCACAGGAAGGTAAAACATCAAACATCTGGGTGTCTTCTGGGCAACATCTTTGCAGACAGCCAATTCTCTCACACCAGAAGAAACTTGTAGTTTTTCAAGTCGCTCCAGACATTTTAAAAAAACCAGCCATGAACTGCAGTGGCACTATGGGGCCGGGCTGTGGCGCTGGCTGTTTAGCAGCCAGCTGCAATAAATCATGAGTTCGAGGCCAGCCCGTGTTGGGGTGAGCACCCAACAATTAAAAATAAAATATAGCCCCTGCTCGTTGCTGACCCAAGCAACCCGAAAGATAGTTGCATCTAGCAAGTAGGAAATTGCTTATTAAATTACTTATATGTGGGGAGGCTAATTTACGACACCATAAAATCATCCAGCTGCTGTTGGAATGAGGAAGTTGCAGTTGCAGTGGATGATGAAGCAGCTGCTCCCCCTGTGGCCGGAATCAAGCATGCCCTCAGGAAGCTGGAAGCTGGAGAAGGTTTAAATTGTCTCTGCATCTGTCTCTGTCTCTGTTCTATGTTATATGGCATTGAATGTTTGCCTTATATGTGTTTGCCGTATATGTGTACCTTCAGGGTGAGACGGGTGGAATATAAATACTGTAAATAAATAAATAATAAATAAATTAAACCCTTATGCCAGCTGAACTGCTGACCTGAAGGTTGGGTTGCTGACCTGAAGGTTGCTGGTTCGAATCTGCAAGATGGGGTGAGCTCCCATCTGTTAGCTCTAGCTTGTGGGGACATGAGAGAAGCCTCCTAGTTAATACATCCAGGCATCCCCTGGGCAATGTCTTTGTAGACGGCCAATTCTCTCACACCAGAAGCAACTTGTAGTATGTTCTCAAGTCACTTCTGACACTATAAAAATGGCTTCACCATTAAATACTTCTGCAAGTTCATGAGCACCTGTCCCTTTAAGCACTTTAAATAATAATAAAAAAGGAAGAAATGCCAGTGTTCACTCTCTTCAGAACTCTTGTGTTCATTAGCTTGATTGAAAGAAACATTTCACTAAATTTAGAACTGCAGCAATGCTCAACACAGTGAACTTAATGAATGCTGTGGGCAGTGAAGCCAAAACTATTTTGAAGTAATTTTCTTCAGCAGTGGATCCAGCCCTCCTGTAACTCTAGATAATAAAGAACGTTCTTTCTCTCACGCACACTCATTCACACACTTTTTCATATATGAATGGTTGCTTTGACTGGCTCAGACCAAGGTTGCATCAGGATGCCTTTCCTTTGATGACTCACAATTTCCATTTGTCCTGCTCTAGGAAAGAACAATCAATCTCAAGCAAAGCATTATATATCTACCAATGACATGGTTAAGATCTGCAAGGATAGTACTTGGATCGATGTCAATAATTAAAAAAATACATCCAGTTCTAAGAATGCTGTAGGTGTTCATAGAATTAGATGGGCAAAAGCAAGTAGAATTTGAGTACAAGGAGCAGAAGAAGAACCTGACCAGAAAAAGTCTTATTATTAATAGCTTATGCTTGAGAAAAGTCTATGCTTTGTTACCCAATTTTATGATGAGATAGAAGAGAATGAAAATAGTACTTTTCAACTTTTGAGGTGTTGGTGCTCAAATTCTAAATAGAATTCTTTTGGGTAAAAATAAATAAACTGCATTTGGATTTAACCAGGTAATAATAATTCATTTCTCAGACTGGGTGTGGGTGTGATACTAATGATTACTTTACAGACAGGACTCATTTTCAAGAATACAGTTCAGGAAAAGTTTATTCAACAATAGGTTGCAGAGTTCCCTCTGTCCTTTGTTTTCACTGTGGCAGGAAGGAGCTGTGGTGGCGCAATGAGTTAAATCCTTGTGCCAGCTGGACTGCTGACCTGAAGGTTGCTGGTTTGAATCTGCAAGATGGGGTGATCTTCCGTCTTTCAGCTCTAGCTTGTAGGGACATGAGAAAAGCCTCCCAGCTAACACATTTTGGTGTCTCCTGGGCAACATCTCTGTAGACAGCCAATTCTCTCACACCAGAAGCAATTAGTGGCATGTTCTCAAGTTGCTTGTGACACAATAAAAAAACTAAGGCAAAAGTGGATAATCTAAAGAGTTTATTTTAAATCTACAAATTCAGACTACACTATTTATGTACCCAAAGATCCTTCATCCCCGTAGAGACTTGGGGCTGATTCATAGTAGACAATTATAACATGGTTATTACATATTAATTGTCATGGTTTCATCTTATAGAATTTGGGACTGCTAGTTTGGGAAAACTGGAGCAGTTGGGCTGAGAATTTTCAATAGCCCTCTTTAAACTACAAATCTCAGTATTTCAGTTACAGTGGCAGCTACAGTAGAATCATAGTACTATAATTCTTTAGTATCATTATGTCCTAGCACTGTGTATGTTTAAAATCACACAGCATATAAACATAAGGGGCCGGGCTGTGGTGCAGGCTGGTGAGCAGCCTGCTGCAATAAATCACTCTGACCATGAGGTCATGAGTTCGAGGCCAGCCCGTGGCGGGGTGAGCACCTGTCAATTAAAAAATAAAAAATAGCCCCTGCTTGTTGCTGACCTAGCAACCCGAAAGATAGTTGCATCTATCAAGTAGGAAATAAGGTACCACTTATAAGAGGCAAATTTAATGAGGAAGTGCTGTCAGAGTGGATGATGAAGCAGCTGCTCCCCCCTGTGGCCAGAATCGAACATCCCCTCAGGAGAAGGTTAAATTGCCTCTTCATCTGTCTCTGTCTCCGTTCTATGTGTATATGGGCATAGAATGTTTGCCTTATATGTATATAATGTGATCCTCCCTGAGTCCCCTTCGGGGTGAGAAGGGCGGAATATAAATACTGTAAATAAATAATAATAAATAAGTACAGTATATTCATAATTAAGCAAAAAAGGGAGCAAATACAAGAGGAGATAAAAATGTATCAGCAAATTGAAACTGGCTAAAATGTATAAAATCAATTCAATAACAAGTAGATTTGCAATTATAAAAGAACTCATTGCTGTGAGCCTACACCATTTGACCTTGGAAACAAAACAGGGTAAGTTCTGGCTAGTACTTGGATGGGAGACTGCCAGTGAATACTAGATGATGTAGGCTATATTTCAGAGGAAGGAACCGGCAGAACCACCTCTGAGTATTCTTTGCCTAAGAAAACCCTATGAAATTCATGAGAACACCATAAGTTGATAGATTATTTTTCATGTCAGGAACGAGTTGAGAAACTGCAAGTTGCTTCTGGTGTGAGAGAATTGACTGACTGCAAGAACGGACGCCTGGATATTTTTTGTTGTTTTTACCATCCTTGTGAGAGGCTTCTCATGTCCCCGGATGGAGCTGGAGCTGACAGAGGGAGTTCATCCGCGCTCTCCCTGGGTTGGATTCGAACTGGCAACGTTCAGGTCAGCAAGCCAACCTTCAAGCCAGCAGTCCTGCCGGCACAAGGCTTTAATCCATTGTGCCACTGGGGACTCCAGTTGATAGATGATGTGAAAGTACACACACACATTTATTGGTGATATGCATTTTTCTTCATTTTTTCTTGGCCTTTAGTACCAATAGTTACATTTTATGGTGTTTTCCCTCATATCATCCTAAGACAACACAATTCCTCTTCTTCACCACTTTTTCTTCAAAGCAATCCTTTCAGGTTTGTTGTGCCACTGAATTACAGTAATAAATTGAATGAATGACTGGCCCAAGGTTACCGAAGTGAGTTTCATGGGTCAGTGGCAACATGACCCTGGATTTTCTAAGTCCCAGGTTAACACTCTCACAATTGCACCATATTGACTTATATTTTTCTTTATGGTTTGTCTTGTTTGATGCTCTCAGTGCTTTTTTTGAAAGGTGTGTGTACTCACCATTAAAAGAGACACACACACACACACACAGAGATAGAGATATTGTTGAACATTCCTGAACTTTCTTATTCTCTGATCTTCCAGAGTCTGTTTGGTTTATATATTCAATATAACTGTTAGGTTATGATACCAATATGGTTAGATATTGGAGCAGAATAGCCAAAACACAGAAGACTAGGGGTTTATTTGAGCAGAGGTAAACAAAACCAGTCTTCTTTTCCCTTTCAAAGAGTCATGCGTATAAAATAAGCATCAGAGACACCAAAAATTAAAATAGTAAAAGTATTTTACTCAGAAGCATGTATGAGATTGGTCATACAAGTAAAACATCTTAGTTACAAAGAATACAGTTCAGGATACAGGAAAATATATCCTAGGCCCGGATCATGCATGGCTCATCTCCATCAGGATACTACATCTTTCTAAGCATCGTAGAAGGTAGAAGAGTGTCGTGAAAACGTGTTTTTTTTTTCGTGTCAGGAGCAACCGGAGTTGCTTCTGGAGTGAGAGAATTGACTGTCTGCAAGGACGTTGCCCAGGGGACGCCCGGATGTTTTGATGTTTTATCATCCTTGTGGGAGGCTTCTCTCATGTCCCCATATGGAGCTGGAGCTGATAGAGGGAGCTCATCCGCACTCTCCCCGGGTGGGATTCAAACCTGGCAGCTTTCAGGTCAGCAACCCAACCTTCAAGTTACGAGGCTTTTATCCCCTTGGCCACCGGGGGCTCCTGTGAAAACGTGTTGCCCTGTGTGTGTTTGAGAACAAAGAAAGCCCCCTTTATATACCCAGATCCTAATGTCTACGTGACTTAAGGCATGTCCCTAAAGGACGCTCTTCCATACCACATGTAAACCCCTAAATTGGTGCCATAAAACTCTGGAATGCAGCTTTGGCTCAGATTACTAAGTAACAAACAGACTAATTACAGAAACCATCCTACATTGAAATGCATGCGTGATTGCTAGAAATTCCAACAGAGTCAGAAGGCAATCAGATTGTTAGATGCTCAAGGAATCTATAGTCAGTTCTTGATGTTCCAGGTCAAGATCCAGGACCGGCTTGCATAACCTGTGGCCCTTCAGATGTTTTGGATTTCAGCTCCCAGAATTCCTGACCATTGGACAACCTGGCTAGGGCTTCTGGGAGTTGGAGTCCCAAACATCTGGAGGACCATAGCTTGTGTGGGCTAATCTAGGAAGCAGATTCATCTGACAGATGGTAACTGCAGCCAGAAATAACTTGGCTGGAAGCTTCTACCATGTTGCAACTTGTTGGGAAACTTGGGATCTGAAAGATGTGTTATTATCCTTCTTTTTCTCCTCTCTTGGTTTTACTTTTTCCCTTTTGTAAGGTACGTTTGGCAGCAAAGGCTGGTGCTGAAGTAAGCTCATTATCGACCAAGCTGAACTAGAGATAAGCTTAGCTAATAATTGATGTGCACTTCCAAATTGAAGCGATTCATTTCGCATCCCTTGTTCTGCTAATTCCAACATTCAGTGCTATTCCTAAAACAAGAGCCTGATAGACTTAGGTAGAGGCAGGTAGGTGGTGTGGAGTATAGAAAAAGAACATCTACACCATCAAAAGCCAGCATCTGGCTGTTGCCCAGGCAACATGTCCCATGTTTGGCCAGCAAGCAGAAGAACAGAAGAAACCTGCTGGAGCAGAACAAGAATCCATCCACTCCAGGAGTGGGCCTTTTGTGGCCCTCCAGGTATTAATAGCCAACCAGTGGGAAGACATCATGAAACCTGTAGTCCAGCAGTATCTGATGGACTACTAGTTCTCACAGGAAACATTCTGTTTCAATGTAGCCTTGAGCACCTGCCCAATCATTAGACCAGGAATGTAAAATTAATTTTCACCGTATCCATGGAGTCAATGGATACTATAATTTTTGCATAGTGGTTTGTGCTCTTTAGTTTTTGCCCAGTTTGGTTCCCTAGATGTTATTGAATGACAGCTCCTAACATTTTTGATTATCCGCCATAGGGACATAGCCACAGTAAGAACAGATCATGGAACAACAGACTGGTTCAAGATTGGGAAAGGAGAGCGGCAGGGCTGCATACTTTCACCCTCCCTATTCAACTTGTACGCAGAACACATCATGCGACGTGCGGGGCTTAAGGAATCCAAAGCCAGAGTTAAAATTGCTGGAAGAAACATTAACAACCTTAGGTATGCAGATGATACCACTCTGATGGCCGAAAGCGAGGAGGAGCCGAGGAGCCTTATCACCAAGGTGAAAGAAGAAAGTGCAAAAGCTGGGTTGCAGCTAAACATCAAGAAAACCAAGATCATGGCAACTACACCTATTGATAACTGGCAAATAGAGTGAGAAAACGTGGAGGCAGTGACAGATTTTATATTTCTAGGTGCGAAGATCACTGCAGATGCAGACTGCAGCCAGGAAATCAGAAGACGTTTACTTCTTGGGAGGAGAGCAGAGACGTCACACTGGCAACGAAGATCCACATAGTCAAAGCAATGGTATTCCCCATAGTAACCTATGGATGCGAGAGCTGGACCATAAGGAAGGCTGAGCGAAGGAAGATAGATGTTTTTGAACTTTGGTGCTGGAGGAAAATCCCAAGAGTGCCTTGGACCGCAAGAAGATCCAACCAGTCCATCCTCCAGGAAATAATGCCTGGCTGCTCACTGGAGGGAAGGATATTAGAGGCAAAGTTGAAGTATTTTGGCCACATCATGAGGAGACAGGAAAGCTTGGAAAAGATCACAATGCTGGGGAAAATGGAAGGAAAAAGGAAGAGAGGCCGACCAAGGGCGAGATGGATGGACAGTATCCTTGAAGTGACTGGGTTGACCTTGAAGGAACTGGGGGCGGTGATGCCTGACAGGGAGCTCTGGCGTGGGCTGGTCCATGAGGTCACGAAGAGTTGGAGACGACTAAACGACTGAGCAGCAGCAGGGACTGGGGATAATGGGAATTGCAACCCAAGAGCATTTGTGATTCTGAGGTTGCAGAAAGCTTAAAGGACATTTTAAAGGTAGACATCATACCCATGAGCCTGGTATCTAAATTGACACCCCACTACCCTTACTAAGCAGAACAAATTGTAGCTTCTCAGACATTATGGTATCACAACTCCCATGATGTCTAATGATGGTGAATACAGGAGTTGTAGTCCAGCATCTGGAGGGCCACATAAAATGACATGGTGGGTGTGATTCAGACCGTGGGCCTTCAATTTGACAAATGTGACTTAGACAATAAATTTGGTTGGCAAATGCCAAGGCAGTGATGTCCTGAAGACCAATCTTAAGCATGCCATGCTGTGTACCCACAACTAAGTGTGAGAAACATGCTCCCCATTGATCACTCACAGCCCCAGCAAAGCCACTTTTTGCCTCAGATTTAGTTTGTTACAGGATTTCAATAACAGATCAGAGAAACCAAACATAAAACCTCATTTTATGGTTTTTGTGTTTTCCTGGTTTCTGTCAACAGGCCAGCTGTCAATGAATGTGTCCTTGTCCTTCTTGGAATGTTACATAACATGCATTGAATGTTCTTAGGTTGCTGAGCAGGAACACTTTGCTGAAAAAAATATTAATGTCAGGGTTGCCTCCAGTTTACTCATCATTCTCCTGCTTTATTTTTTGATCAATGAAAAGAACTGGAGTTTCTAACAGAAAGCAATTATCTTTAACTGGTGTCAGATTTTAAAGGAGGTAGTATTTCATGCCTTCAGTTACCTGTTCTGTTTCTGAATTAATACAATATCTCCTTTTAAGTAGTGACACTTTCCCTTATTATGTTCCACACTGCAGTGTGTCTATTATGCACCACGGGAATGCTGTACTGTTGTGGCAATACCATTACACTGTTGTCTTTTTGCAGGTGCTTTACGTCTGAAGCATGTGGATGACGTAGCTTAATATAGAATAATTGGAGGATTTAAACAGAAAGGCTTGCAAAAATTGCTTTCATGTTCTCCTGCAGCTTCTAATCTCTAAGGGCCCTTCCACACAGCCATATACCGTATATACTCGAATATAAGCTGACCCGAATATAAGCCGAGGCATCTAATTTTACCACAAAAAAACTGGGAAATCATTGACTCCAGTATAAGCCGAGGGTGGGAAATTTCAGAAATAAAAATAGATACCAAAAAATTTACATTAATTGAGGCATCAGTAGGTTAAATGTTTTTGAATATTTACATCAAGCTCTAATGTAAGATAAGACTGTCTAACTCTGATTAAATCATTATTCTCATCTTCTTCAATGTAAATGTGCTTATAGTAAAGGTAAAGGTTTCCTCTGACATTAAGTCCAGTCATGTCTGACTCTGAGGGTTGGTGCTCATCTCCATTTCTAAGCCGAAGAGCCAGCGTTGTCCGTAGACACCTCCAAGGTCATGTGGTCGGCATGACTGCATGGAGTGCCGTTACCTTCCTGCTGGAGCAGTACCTATTGATCTACTCACATTGGCATGTTTTCGAACTGCTAGGTTGGCAGAAGCTGGAGCTAACAGCGGGCGCTCATTCCACTCCCGGGATTTGAACCTGGGACCTTTCGGTCTGCAAGTTCAGCAGCTCAGCGCTTTAACACACTGTGCCACCAGGGCTCCAAACAAATGTGCTTATGTATCCTTTTAATAATAATAGAGTAAATAATACATGTAATCATAATAATAAATACAGGAAAATAATACATGTAATAATAAATAGAGTAGAATAATACATAATAATAATACAGTAGAATCTCACTTATCCCACACTCACTTATCCAATGTTCTGGATTAGCCAACACATTTTTGTAGTCAATGTTTTCAATACATCATGATATTTTGGTGCTAAATTTGTAAATACAGTAATTACTACATAGTATTACTTCATATTGAACTACTTTTTCTGTCAAATTTGTTGTATAACATGAGATTTTGGTGCTTAATTTGTAAAATCATAACCTAATTTGATGTTTAATAGGCCTTTCCTTAATCCCTCCTTATTATCCAACATATTTGCTTATCCAACATTCTGCCAGCCTGTTTATGTTGGATAAGTGAGACTCTACTATAATAAGATCAGAGTGAAATAATACATGTATTATTATTAATAATAAAACCACACAAGAAAACCAAACTACAAACTAGAGCTGACAGCTGGCACAACAAAACATTGCATGGAAAGCTCCTTGACAAAATTGAAGGAAAAGCTGATAAGGAGAAGACCTGGCTATGGCTCACAAATGGGACACTGAAGAAGGAGACAGGTATGCTACATCCACGGCGTTCCCTGCATCAACCCAGTTTGTAACTCTATCGAAAAAAGAGATCAGATTAGCCTGGTATAACTTGTTTTTGATCAATCCGTGTTGACTATTAGTGATGACAGCATTTGTTTCTAAGTGTTTGCAGACCATTTCCTTAACAAAATGGCAAACCATCTCTGAATATTTCTTATCTCAGTACGCCCTATAAAATCCATAGACTTGGCATAAGTTGACAGGGAACTTGAAGGCACACACACACACAGAGAAAGTTAGATAGCTGCAAGTAAAAGTAAAAATGCAGCATTAAATTCCAAAGTCAGAATGACCTATGCCATAGTCTTTCTGATTTCTGTGAATGGTTGTGAAAGTTGGAAAGTGAAGAAAGCTGACAGAAAAAAATAAACTCATTTGAAATGTGGTATTGGAGAACAGTTTGACACATACTGTGGGTCCCAGAGGAAACTGAGCCTGTCTAAACTTAGACTGTCTCAAGATGTATCATGAGATGACGTGACTCACTGGAAAAGTTGATAATGCTCAGCAACATGGAGTGCAGTAGGAAAAGAGGAAGATTCATTGCAGGTGGGTTGACTCAATCCACAAAGCCATGGCTTTGAGTTTTAGGAGCTGAGCAGGGCTGTTGAAGACCAGGGCTCTTGGAGATCTCTGACTGATCAGGTCACCATATGTTGAAACTGATTTGATGGCAAATAGGAAATATGGTGTCTTGGACCGCAAGAAGTTCCAACCAGTCCATACTTCAGAAAATAATGCCTGACTGCTCACTGGAGGGAAGGATATTAGAGGCAAAGATGAAGTACTTTGGCCTCATAATGAGAAGACAGGAAAGCTTGGAGAAGACAACGATGCTGGGGAAAATGGAAGGAAAAAGGAAGAGGGGCCGACCTAGGACAAGGTGGGTGGATGTTATCCTTGAAGTGACTGGCTTGACCTTGAAGGAGCTGTGGGTGGTGACACACAGCCGACAGGAAGCTCTGACGTGGGCTGGTCCATGAGGTCATGAAGAGTTGGAAGCGACTGAAAAAATAAATAACAACAAAGGAAATAAGACAGCTATTTCTTAAGATGAAGGGAGAGGTTGTGAGGTAGAAAGACTCCTTGCACTATGGGTTAAACCTGTCTCAGGTTTTTTGCTCAATGCAGAGGACAAGATTCCAGCTTTGTCCCCAAGGTCCACACACAGAAACCAACTAGAGTAATGACTAGCAAAAACACCACTATTCACTGACAGTATCCTCTATATACCAAAAGATAGTGGGGTGATTTATGGGATGGTAGGCAAGCTAACGGGTACACAAAGCTATGTCCCCAAATATCCCATCCTTGGCATCTGCTGTCTAAGATAGTTACCCGACTGCCTAATGGGAAGTCCAGACTTGAAAACAGGTGCATACGTTCCAAGATCAGCTTTCTGATCCAATTGAAAACTTCTTTTTAACTAAAGCCAAAAGAGTTGTAATTATGTTCTCGTATGCTACATGCTGCTGCATTTATGGAGGTATCCCCCACCTTGCTCTTTGTGCGGTATGTGCGCCTTTTGAAAAGGGCTTTAGATTAGAATTTAAACTTTCTGAAAATTGCTTATCTTGCTGGTCTGTGCTATGCATAAAAGCATATCCCGTAGATGATTGTTATTTAGGCAGAATGAAAGGCAAGCTCTTTCTCAAAGGCTTAAAGCATTTTATTCACTGTTTTTAAATGGCACTTCAAAACTTAAATCTCTCAGATTTCTCTTTCACTATTTAGACAGCTTATTTGGTTGCTTGCCACCGGGTTTCTCCAGCTGACATTTATCTACTTTCCTGGAATGCACAAATATTTTTTTTTAAAGAAATGACTCTGTAAACTAGACTGAAGTAAGACTGCTAAATGCTTGGAAAGCAACACGGCAGACAGTCAGGTAGGTGGGGGAAGTGGATACCAGTTCCTACCAAAGATGTCTTTAGGCACTACTGTCAGGTTTTTTTTGTATTAGCAGTTCAGTACAGGAATGAATTTTCTATGTTTTAAATGTATTTATGTCAGCAATAAACTTTATAATGTACTTAATTTTACAATGGGCCCTCCACATTCACTGGGGTTAGGGTGCAGGACCCCCACAAATGTCGAAAGACCATGAATGAAAAACGAAAACCCTCACTTTTTTGGCCTGAAAGAACACTTTTCTATGAATCTCAAGGTTCTCTGGTGTAATTGTATGGACATGATCATAGAATCGTATTGGAAAAGTTACAGTATCCAGTAGGAATTTCTAAGGACTTCATCACACGCAATCCCCTCCCCAATTACTAAACAATTCACTGACAAAGCATCATGGAGCCCATCAAATGACACCAACAGAATAATAATAATAATAATAATAATAATAATAATAATAATAATAATGCTTTATTTTTCTATCCTGCCTCCATCTCACCGCAGGGACTTGGGGTGGCTAACATGGGGCCAAGCTCAAAGAACAAACAGTAAACAAAATTAAATGCAAATATAGCCAACATCATCAAACAGGTAAAATGAAAAATTAAAACCACAAAATACAAAATACTACAATAAAACAATAAAATACAAAATGATAAAAAGCAAAACCACCACCTGTCATCTGTGATAATTCTTTAGGGAACTGTTTTAGAAGCGTTTAGAAATGGGGTGGACAGGAGATGGGGATAAATAATCTTCTGAGCTAATGATTTACATGGAAATGGGAGAAAGTGCTGAAAAACCCGTGGGATGGGATCTGTTGAATTTGCTCATGTCAAATCGCTTCAGTGACGTAGAGTAATGGTCATTCCTATGGGCAGTCTCCTACTGGGCACTGACATTTGTCTCCCTAAATCTTACGTAATGAGTCTAGCATAGTAATGTCTTTAAATAAATTAAACATTAGAAATCCCACAATTTCACGACGTCACCACTTGTTTTTCCTGACATTTCTTCTTCAAAGCTTTCGAAATTGTGCTATTGCTAGCTTTTAAACTTTGTTTTCGTTTCAGACTTCCATGATTGAGAGTAAGGAGATTGGTAGTGGAAGGACAGGAGTCCAGAGAAAGCGGGGGGGGGGGGGGTCCTCCCTTAATAATGATGCCTTCTGTATCCTCTATGGATGGTTGCGCTAGAGGCAGAAGGAGGTGATCCTGTGTGATAGAAGTACAGTAGAGTCTCACTTATCCAACACTTGCTTATCCAACATTCTGGATTATCCAACACATTTTTGTAGTCAATGTTTTCAATACATCATGATATTTTGGTGCTAAATTTGTAAATACAGTAATTACTACATAGCATTACTGTGTATTGAACTGTGTAAAATGTGTTGTATAACATGTTTCGGTGCTTAATCTGTAAAATTATAACCGAATTTGATGTTTAATAGGCTTTTCCTTAATCTCTCCTTATTATCCAACATATTCACTTATCCAACATTCTGCTGCCCCGTTTATGTTGGATAAGCGAGACTCTACTGTATGTGAATTTTCTCTCTTCTTTAAAAATGGAATCCCATTAAAAGAAGACGATTTTCCTGCTTTCTACCATTTACCCCCATTTTTCCCAGCTCCGTCTGATGAAGTCCTAGGCTTCCAGTGTGATTTCAGGGTCAACTTCCAATTCAAGCTGGCCATACAGTCATGCTGGGGGACCTTGGGATTGCTAGAGCGCATATTAATTAACTATGTGAATGATCAAATCTGCAGAAGACAAACTTGTAAATGTGGACGACTGACTGTACATCGAAATGCTGCCATGAATACAAACGTGCTTACTTACTGTGGTCAAATGAAAAAATAGCGAGTCAAAACCAAAGGCCTTCAGCCATACCAGTTCCAAAAAAATTTGGTCAAGATATGAAAAGCTCTTTTGGCTACACCTCATAGATTTTTCAAAACCCAATTCTCCTCCCTAATTACTCTCTCAATGATAAATGATTAAAAATGTTTTTAGGTCAAACTGTACAGAAAATCTGCAGTGTGAAAAATGAAACCCCTGCAGGCATGTCAATACATTACATAGCCTTTTTGGAGTGGGTGGGAGGGGTGGCAGCCAATATCAAAAGAAATAGAAGAATCTTGTACTACTTGAGGGTTTTGTGTTTGTAGTTTGATATCAGGAGACATCGCTTTCATAGAAGTGAAAGCAAAGTTCAATTTGCTGTTTAGCTCTGGGCATTGTGTTCAAAGTTGGCAAGTAATGGGCCTTTTCCATCTGCATTTTCTGTAACACCAACCATTTAAAAATTAATTAGCACCATTAAAATGGTTTTGGGATTGACCCAATGAAATTAATTTGCATTGTGTTCAGGACAGATAGGAAGAAATAGTTCAGGCAACAGATGTTTAGTCAAAGTTTTATTGAAATATTTCAAAAATACAAAAACCCCACTCATACAGTGAAAGGTAATAACCATGCAACATAGAAACTGATGAGGCTACACATACTTCTCTGGCTATATGTCACACTGAAATCAAAGGTGGTTGCATTTCTAGATAGACATGCTTAGTAGACTTACTTTGGTGATACGTTTAATTTAGATAGAAAAATGAATGTACTGAATATATCATCAAAATATCAAATCAGCTATTAATCGTCGTCATTGTCTCACTCGTTCAGTCGTTTTCGACTCTATTAATACAGATCTAAAATCAAAGAAGGAACCTTCATAAATACAGTAACTAGCAAATGTGTCATTTGCATGAGAAGACAAAAGTTTGAGCCAATTTTTAAAGAATTCAGACATATTTAAGCTTCCCAGACTGATATTGAATTAGAGTGGTTAATTTATTCATGTAGGGCTAAATAGTCTAAAAGCACCAAATCCCATCTGATCATGGAAGCCAAGCCAAGTCATTTCTGGCATAGTTATGTGAAGGCACATTCACGTCACAATTTGTCCATCATGCTATTTATTCTGTGTTGTTCCTCCGTTGATAGTAGAGCAGAGCTCTTGCAGGTCTCTGTTGAAAACATTTCAGCAATGCCCAACAGATTGTGAATCACTTTGTACACAACACTTAAGATAATTAAAGAATAAGTCTTGTGGGATCTGATCCATTTTATCGCTTGCTATGGTAACAGTAGCCCTTGAGAATTTCCTCAGAATTGCTGTCTTTTGCTCTAGTTCCACTATGTGTGTGCAAAACCCGCCTTTTACTTTTTATACCTGTAAAATCCTGTGGGAATAGTGATCTTCCTGATACATAATACCACATAAAGGAGCACTTAGTAGTGAATGTTGATAGCAACATTCATAGAAATTGAGGGCTAAATTCATTGTTAGCCCTACTTAGAAATGAACAGGACTTACAGCCCTAATTCTCCTTACCATTTTAACCTATATACACCAGTGCTTGCAATCATTTTTGTTTGGAGAAAACACATCACCAGTGTATGGAATTCACTGCCAAATATGTGAGCGACGACAACAGCAGATCTGAAAAATATAAGGCATCCCTTTGCTTTGTCTTATAATGGAGGCTTTCTCCTCAATCCCCCTGAAGCTCTGGGATTTTCCTGTTTCTTTTGATGACCAAATTGGAATTTAAATCCTCTCCTTTTTCATGCCTTTTTTTCTGCCACCCTGGCTCATCCTCTGTAGTGCCTTATGATAAAGGTTTTCATCACCCCCCCCCCCCCAAAAAAAAACTCTGAGAGTTTCTTGTTGACTATCATAGCTACAAAGGTTCATGGAAAGGTACATGAAGTGAAAAAATGAGGGACCCTCCCATTCATAAGCTTCATCCTCCCATTCAAATATCTGCATATGAATATGTTGGACTAAAAAAAACTGGATATGAACCCTGACTGGAGCCCAGATTATTACAGCGGATGAGAGTTGAAAGAGGACTGAAAAATGAGATCAGACATTGCACCCCTTCTGATCGTTCTCCACATTTCACCCAATTCTCCCTAGCTGGCGAAGCAGTTGCATTTCAACAACAAAAATGGTGAAAACCATTACATTGGCCAGACAATGGTGCCAAGACCACTTCCCACTATGGCCTATTTTACTCTACCACAACCCATCACCCTGATTGCATCTCAATCCATATTTGGAGCCTAGGGCACACATAGAAAAAAGCTGATTTTCCCACTGGAGAGTGGACTAAACAAGAATTTTCCTTAAATTGCATTAAAGTCTAAAAGGAACATATTTGCTTATAAAATGGAGGAATGCCATGTGTTCCAGCAGTACCAATATTGAGTTAAGGATTAATTATTTTGCTGGTGTGGATCCAATCTAAATTAACCTTTCACAATCTTGATGGAGAACATGTAGCCCTTCAGATGTTGTGGGAAGAGTAATCAACATCAGGAGGACAAGAGTTTCCCTGTCCATGGACTTTAGACTTTATCACATGAACCCGCTCTTCCACTGCAGTCGTGCTATCATTGCAGTTGTGCTATCAGGTCTCTTTTCATTTCCACAATTGGAGAACTTGTAGCTCTTCAGATGTTGTAGGAATAGTAATCAACATCAGGAGGACAAGAGTTTCTTTGCCATGGACTTTAGACTTTATCACACGAACCTGCTATTCCACTGTAGTCGTGCTATCATTCATAGTGGATATATACCAAGTTGAGCACCTTCAATATCAGATCTCTTCTCATTTCCACAACTGAAGAACTTGTAGCCCTTCAGATGATGTGGAAATATTAACATCAGGAAGACAAGAGTTTCTTTGTCCACTGAGTTTAGACTTTATTGTATGAACCTGCTATTCCACTGTAGTCTTGCTATCATTGATAGTAGATACATACCAGTTCGAGCATCTTCAATATCAAATCTCTTTTCATTTCCACAGTTGGAGAACTTGTAGCTCTTTAGATGTTGTGGGAGTAGTAATCAACATCAGGAGGACAAGAGTTTCTTTGTCCATGGACTTTAGACTTTATCACATGAACCCGCTATTCCACTGCAGTTGTGCTATCATTGATTGTGGATATATACCAGGTCGAGTTCCTTCAATATCGGATCTCTTCTCATTTCCACAATTGCGCTAATCATACTTCTGCATGCACTCTGGACTCTGCCTTCCCACAAGTTTGCTATTCCATATTTTTTATATTTTAAGAGCAATTTTGCAATTGCAGTTTTGAAAAACAACAAAGGTGAAAATGACTATAAAATATACAATACACAGAAGATAGACATCTTGGGAATAACAATTGAATGGGGGGAAAAATGAGAATCCTGGCTCCTGAAGTCATTTTACTGCTAGCATTTCAACACAGAAGCTTGGTGGATCCATTACACCAAGTCAGGTGATGGGAACATTCTGGGATGGAAGCAGATCAGTAGTGGGATATGCACGGTGTTGTGTGATAGGGATTGTCACTAAAGGTGACAGTTCAGCTTCAATGGTGGTTTGCCTGCCTCCTGCAATAAAGTCATTGCCTCATTATAGACAAAATGTTGCATTAGAAAACACTCAAGACTCCCTCCGTAAGTTATATTGTGGATATTAACAAATTTAATATTAATGATGATCAAGTCATATTGACAAGAATGTCTGAAGAGGGATTTTTAGCAGCTTACACATTATAAATTGAAGTGTAAAGAAAATACATATATTGAACAGAATTGGATGAGTTCTCTTTCACTTATTTTTTTAAAAAGTGACTGAGTAATTCACTATGCACAGAAATGAATCAGAGTTTATTCAGGAAGCCAGCATTCTATCAATAAAACAGTGCAGGAAACATTTTTTTTTAAAAAATGCAGTATTGAATTAGATGATGATGTCTGTTGTTGAAATCTCCTCTTGATATAACAGCCCTGATAGAATATGTGAACATCCATCTGCTTTGAGAGGAGAACAGATGTGGTCCCTTCAACTGTAAGTGAAGAAGAAAAACATATATTGTGCTTCCTACTCAGGAGTGGAGAGGGAGAATTTGACCTACAGTTGTATTATTTTTTGCTAGTATTATTAGTTTTTTTAATGTGCTGTTTAGAGAAACTTCCATTTTAAATGAGCCTGAACAGTTTTGTTAGAGTAAATGGATTCTTTGTGTCATTGTGATTTGTTCTCACACAGATGTTCAAGGGACAAAAATGAAAGTATGGTAAGAGGATTTATTGAAAAGCTTTCTAAGCTCCCACAATTTGGTTTAAACAGTAAAGATGATAAAAACCGGAAATGTAATTGATTAAAACAGTATAAATTATTTAAATAGATGTAAGAACAACATTGGGAGGAGAGCAATGACCAATCTCGATAAAATAGTGAAGAGTGCCCCTGGTGGGACAGTGTGTTAAAGCGCTGAGCTGCTGAACTTGCGGACCAAAAAGGTCCCAGGTTCAAATCCCGGGAGCGGAATGAGCACCCGCTGTTAGCCCCAGCTCCTGCCAACCTAGCAGTTCAAAAACATGCCAATGTGAGTAGATCAATAGGTATCACTCCGGCGGGAAGATAACGGCGCTCCATGTAGTCATGCCAGCCACATGACCTTGGAGACGTCTATGGACAATGCCGGCTCTTCGGCCTAGAAATGGAGATGAGCACCAACCCCTAGAGTCGGTCACAACTGGACTTAACGTCAGGGGAAACCTTTACCTTTACCTTTAGAGACATCACACTGGCAACAAATGTCCGCATAGTTAAAGCAATGGTATTCCCTGTAGTAACGTATGGATGCAAGAGCTGGACCATAAGGAAGGCTGAGTGAAGGAAGATAAATGCTTTTGAACTGTGGTGTTGGAGGAAAATTCTGAGATTGCCTTGGACCGCAAGGAGATCCAACCAATCCGTACTTCAGGAAATAATGCCCAATTGCTCACTGGAGGGAAGGATACCGTGTTTCCCCAAAAATAAGACAGTGTCTTATATTAATTTTTGCTCCCAAAGATGCTTTAGGCCTTATTTTCAGGGAATGTCTTATTTTTCCATGAAGAAGAATTCATATTTATTGTTGAACAAAAAAATGAACATTTATTATATACTGTACAGCAGTTGTCATCATAAACCACCATAACCAGACAAACTGTGAATCCTATCAAGAATTTCTTGCTACTACCAATATTTCCATGTACAACACTTTATGGTACGTACATTTACCAATCCTGCATGCTCTGGTGTTCTGTTTGGTGGGCAAGCTTCCAAACAAAAACGTTGCTAGGTCTTACTTTCAGGGGAGGCCTTATATTTAGCAATTCAGCAAAACCTCTACTAGGTCTTATTTTCTGGGGATGTCTTATTTTAGGGGAAACAGGGTATTAGAGGGAAGTTTGTTGGCCCCATAATGAGAAGACAGAAAAGCTTGGAGAAGATACTGATGCTGGGGAAAATTGAAGGAAAAAGGAAGAGGGTCCGACCAAGGGCAAGATGGATGGATGGTATCCTTGAAGTGACTGGCTTGACCTTGAAGGAGCTGGGGATTATGGCAGCCGACAGGGAGCTCTGGCGTGGGCTGGTCCATGAGGTCACGAAAAGTCAGAAGTGTATGAATGAATAAACAATAACAAGAATAACATTTCATATTATAAAAGATGTGCTTTCATTTAATTAAAGGCAGCCTGGAACAACTAGGCCTTTAAGCGCAGGGGAAGACATGCACAGAAGCTATGACCAGGGCAGTCTACAAAACTGGAGGCACCATAGAAAAGAAGATTGTGAGAGCTATATTCAAAACAGTTAAAACTAAAATGTTTTCTTCCAAAAAAAGGTAATATTTTCAAGTACTGGAAAGGCCTTATCACTCATGCCTAGTAAACAGAATGTCAGAGTGTTTGGGAAACAACCCATTACTGTATCATGATCGATTGCAACATTGAAATGATAGCTTGTTAAAATCCTTATTAGGCTGTTTGCTACTTTCCATTCCTTTTTACAGTAATAGAAAAGAAATAAACATTGTAGCATGCATAAAAGCATGGAAAATTCCCATCAAAATGTTTTCCTTAGAAATAAGCCTATTCAACTATGAAACAATGATGTCGCTGAGCCCTAATGGGTCTTATTCACAATCTCGCTGCCCTTACAGATGAAGGACTGTTTAGCTCATTGGAAGTCACTTCTCTGAGTAGATGTGGAGGATTGCAGTGTTATTCAGCTTTACACATTCACTCCCATCACCCTTAATTTAACATCACATCACCTCTCAAAATAGTCCAACTCTGAAGCTTACTAGACAATATTATTTCACACTCCTCCTCTCTTCCATCATTAACAACAAAGTCCAGCCATGGTACCTTCAACCTTTTAACCCTACAACTCTATTCTTATGAGTTATTTCTCATGAAATGAGTGGATAGAATTGTCCCAGAATATTTGTCTTGTATCTTGGGATTCAGCAAGGCTAGAGATTTTCTCCTTTTTTAAAAAAAAGTTGAAAACTGGGTGAGTGCAATAACTACCGATGTCCTTGAGAGGACAGACTGGGAATAAACTATAGCTTAATCTTAAGCAGGTTAAGCTATAGTTTAGGACCCAAACATGCAGTTGAATTTTGTGTACTTTCACTATGTGAATTCACTGTAGCCATTACAGTGGAAGAAGATACAATCACTAAACCTGCACAGCTACCCTGTTTCCCCTAAAATAAGACATCCTCAGAAAATAAGACCTAGTAGAGGTTTTGCTGAATTGCTAAATATAAGGCCTCCCCCGAAAGTAAGACCTAGCAAAGTTTTTGTTTGGAAGCATGCCCAATGAACAGAACACCAGAGCATGCAGGATCGGTAAATGTACATACCATAGAGCAGGGGTCCTCAAACTTTTAAAACAGAGGGCCGGTCTACAATCTTTCAGACTGTGGAGGGGCCGAATTATCATTTGAAAAAAAAAAGAACAAATTCCTGTGCACACTGCATATGTCTTATTTGTAGTGCAAAACAACATCAACAATGAAAAAACAATACAATATTTAAAAATGAAAACAATTGTAACCAACATAAACCTATCAGGATTTCAATGGGAAGTGTGGGCCTGCTTCTGGCCAATGAGATAATCAAGTTAATTAGGATTGTTGTTGTTGTGTGTCTTCAAGTCAATTCAGACTTTGGGCGAGCCTAAGTCTAAAATTATTTATTTATTCATTTACTACATTTATTTATTACATTTATATCCTGCCCTTTTCACCCCAAAGGGGACTCAGAGCAGCTTTATGTACATACAATATATTATATTATTAGCATAGCACAATATTAGCAATGTAGTTATATATTACTACATTGAACTATACCACTATACTGTAATATTATATGTAATATATAACATATAATTAATATTATTATATAGTATTATTATTAGTATTATATTGTATAACATTATAATATTATTATCAATATTATATGTATATACAATATATTATATTATTAAAAATGATATAAAATATTATATTATAAAACTGAGGGCAGGGGCCAGGTAAATGACCTTGGAGGGCCGCATCTGGCCCCCGGGCCTTAGTTTGGGGATCCCTGCCATAGAGTGTTGTACATGGAAATAATGGAAGTAACAAGAAATTCTTGACAGGATTCACAGTTTGTCTGGTTATGCTGGTTTGTGATGACAACTACTGTACAGTATATAATAAATGTTCATTTTTTTGTTCAACAATAAATGTGAATTTGTCTTCATGGAAAAATAAGACATCCCCTGAAAATAAGACCTAACGCATCTTTGGGAGCAAAAATTAATATAAGACACTGTCTTATTTTCGGGGAAACACGGTATTCATTGGCTCCTCTGTTAATGTCTGAAACCAATCTGACTTATGAACGATTTATAGCGAGCCCTCCATATCAAGAAATACTTTATCCATGGATTCAGCCAGCCAGAGCTTGAAAATATTGTTTAACAAATCCCAAAAGCAAACCTTCATTTTGCCATTTTATATAAGGGACACGGTTTTACTATGTTATCGTATGTAAATAGAGATTGAATATCCATGGGTTTTGGTATGTTTGGGAGGAACCAAACTCCAGTTGATATCCAGTTGATATTTAGTTTTTTTGGTAGAAATCTCTAGCTCACTCTAAAGTAGGTATTGCATTTTTCTTTCATTGGTGGGAGCTTTAAAACGAACATTTGCTAGCTACTGTGTTTCCCCGAAAATAAGACAGTGTCTTATATTAATTTTTGCTCCCAAAGATGCTCTAGGTCTTATTTTCAGGGGATGTCTTATTTTTCCATGAAAAAGAATTCACATTTATTGTTGAACAAAAAAAAAAGAACATTTATTATATACTGTATAGTAGTTGTCATCATAAACTAGCATAACCAGACAAACTATGAATCCTATCAAGAATTTCTTGTTACTACCAATATTTCCATGTACAACACTTTATGGTACGTACATTTACCAATCCTGTATGCTATGGTGTTCTGTTCGGCGGGCATGCTTCCAAACAAAAACGTTGCTAGGTCTTACTTTCAGGGGAGGCCTTATATTTAGCAATTCAACAAAACCTCTACTAGGTCTTATTTTCTGGGGATGTCTTATTTTAGGGGAAACAGTGTAGCAATTTCTAATAGAGATAGATAGGGTAACATTGCTATCATTGATATTTTTGAAGAATCCCTCCCATACTGCTCCCTCTCCTCCAATGTGGGGTTGTGTGGATATGGGGACCCTTGTAAGTATCCATTTTTATTTCTTTATAATTTATTTAATGTATCTTTAAGCCACCCTTCAGTGGAAAACTGTTAAGGGCTAAAAGCATAGCAGGAGAGAAAATGATCAAATACCTTATGCCTTCTGTAGTCTGCTGCAGTTTCTGAGGCTACTTTTCAGCTTAAAATACCCAGATCATTAGAGGAAACATGGAACATCATTTCACATCTGTTGGGAAAGGAAAAGTAATACTTCACTTGCTCTGGTAGTGGATCCAGGTAGACTATTTGTCTGCCAATACTCTCTTCATATCTTTCATTGCCACCAGCTGCACCTCTTAAGCATAGATGGGAAATTTTACTTATTTGAGTTACAACTCCCCAACCCATGCTGACTGTGGCTCAGGTATTTTAGAAGCTGATGTCCAGGTAATTTTGCCCATCTGCTGAGTATGCGGTCTCATTTGCCAAACCCCATTAGTCATTTTTACAAACATACTTCACTTTCTGTTACCTCCTTAGCAGGTGGTGCTTAGGTATGAGAAGCTAGCCAAGTATTTTTGTACCATCATTTTTTTTTTATTTAGGAAAAAAACAAATATACATAACTCTCTAAAATCTGCTTAAGCAATGTGAAATTTGGGATTCAGGCACTTACTGTGTATACTCGAGTATTAGCCGAGTTTTCAGCCCTTTTTTAGGGCTGAAAAAGCCCCTCTTGGCTTATACTTGAGTGAGGGTCCTGGCCGGTTTATATTCAGGCCATCCTATACTCGAGTATATAGGTAATCAGAGTTGGACAGTCTTATCTTAAATTACAATCTTATGTAAATATTCAAAAACATTTAACCCACTGATGCCTCAATTAATGCAATTTTATTCGTATCTATTTTTATTTTTGAAATTTACCAGTAGTTTCTGAATTTTTCACCTTCATCTTATACTCGAATAAATAAATTTTCCCTGTTTTTTTGTGGTAAAATTAGATGCCTCAGTTTATATTCAGGTCAACTTGTACTCGAGTATATACTGTAGTTAAAATCCTATTAACACTGTGTTAACATACTGTGTAATTTTATCAATTTGATACCACTTTAACTGATGTGGCTTTATCTCCTAGAACCTTGAGATTTGGAGCTTTAAGTATAGATTCACTCATTCTTTGTTAATCTGACAAGTTTGATCACCGTGGTATTGATTTCTGTTTTGATATGGTTGCTAGTTTTATAGGGACTTTATACTGTCTTGTTGATTTGTGTTTGGTTGAAAGCTTCCTTACAATTTGTGCGTTATGCTAACATCTCTGGTTGGATAATAAATCAACGGATAAGTAAATAAATAAATAACTAGTTCTGTAACCACACACAACTTTTTCATATACAGACAGTACCAACCCACAGCTGATTTTGTCACAGGATCTAGCTTAGTTCCTGGTGAGACAGCAGCTAGGCTGGTGAAATAAAGCTTGTCAGACTGTGCTACATAACTAGTTGAGAAATGTTTTTCAATGAAGATATGTCTCAAGAGGCAGCAATCCAAACTGACGTGGCATATGTATAAAAACTGCAGCAGAAGCCTGAAGGTGTCCTTAATGCACGTTGTTAATTGTGCCAGATAAAAATGCTAATTAGATTCAGCCATCCAACGCATGATGTTTCTCAGGTAGGTTTCAGTGTTCCTCTTGGTTATTTATCATCTTGTATTTCAAGGTGACATGTGCTAAATTCCTGGTTGTGGTTTAGTGGTTTTAGTGTCGAACTATGACTCTGGAAACCAGGGTTTGAATCCTCATTCAGCCATCAAACTCCTTGAGTGACCTGGGCAAGTCACAGGCTCTCTGTTTAAAGTGAGGTTCCTCAACCTTGTAAACAAATTATGTCAAGAAAATCTTGGACAGCCTTAGGGTTGCTGTTAGTCAGAAATATCTTGAAGGCACACAACAACCACAATAATTTAACACGTTATCAAGTCACTTTTGGTAAGATGTCATAAGAATCTGTGTGATGGAACTCCTGAGCATATTTACAAATATCAGGGCTATCTCTGTTGTGACTCAACCTTTGCCTTTGTGTGACTCTGATGTGCCTTTGTGTGATTCTGATGAGGATTCTGGGTTATATGTGCATAATGATGGGATTCAGCAGATTCAGGATGAATTTGAAGATGTCTCTGATGCTGTGGGAAATGAAGAGCAGGGAGTTGTTCCCATGGGAAGAAATGAGGAGGTTATTTCTGATGACGGATTTCAGGTGCAAGCAGAAAGGGAGGGTAGCTCTTTGTCTTCGCCTGATAACACTAAGGAGCTCAGTGGTCTTGACTCTGAGGCCGTGTCTCTCGATCGGGCTTCAAGACTGGAATTTAGAGGGTTGCGTCTTCGAATAGTGAATAAACAGGAGGTCAAAGGGCAAAGGAATGCCTTTATATCATGCTTTTAAAACAGTCTGCTGAAAGGGAGATCTCTGTCAGTGCAACTTCATTGCTTGATCAAGAAGCAAGTCTGCTTTCCTGTGCCAAGTTTGCTTTCCTGGATTCGCATGAGGATCTATTCTGGTTGCTGGGACTTGTGGCTTCTATGAAAAGGACCTTGTTTCATGCTCTATGTTTCTATGGACTTATTGCTTACAGCCTTGTTTTGGTACCTATCTTTTGGAACTGAACTTTTATCTTTTATGAACTATCTTTTGCCTATTTTCTAAATAAACTACAAAAGACTACGTTCTGTGTGTGGCTTGGTGTCTTTAGCAAGGTGAAGCTAATCTGAGGTGCGACAATCTCACTGATGTCTGATATCAGCGAGGCAACCCAATATATCAATTCCGGATTTTAGTCCAAGCTTTAAATGAGCTTTTCAAGATGCTAGCTTCTAAATAGTTTCAGCACCTTGAATTGTGCCTTTAAAGATGGTATTAAGATTGTATTGATTAATATTGTATTATATCTTATGTTTTATAATTTTAAGTTAATTCAAACTGCAGTTTGATTACTCTGTTTTTAATTATGATGTATGTGTTATTTCATGATGCTTATGATGGGCTTGTCCCCGTGTGAGCCACTCCGAGTCCCTTCGGGGAGATGGAAGTGGCATACAAAAATAAAGTTGTTGTTGTTGTTGTTGTTACTATTATTACTAAAACCCAGAATAGATTCATAACTCCACTGAAATACCAGCTGCCATTGTGTAGGACTTCTCATATAGAGTAGGCACATCTTCATCTGCTAAGGCTTCTGTAACTGACAGATGCCTGATAGAAACAGGAATGCAAAGGTGAGAAGTGTCACATCTATAGGTCATTCAAGATAGCAATGTGGTAATTAGATCATTGTTGTCCATGATATGTATTGTTTACATCTCTACTGGGGCATGGAATTGGTTTTGGAAAAACTGCTTCATAGGACAGGGTCTAAACGTAGTCTTAGATTTGGGCTTGAGCTGCCAGCTCCTCAAAGAAAATTCTGATATCATGGAGCCTATTAGGATCAAGTGATTGAGGCCAGTTAGCAAAGAGGATGAATATCTCTTTATTAACTGGTATGTTAAAACAGTTATTACATTTGCCGTATACCTTATCTTACTTCAAAACAGTGTATGTGTATTTTCTGATCTCCACTCTTTTCGCTTTTTCCTCATTCAGTAAGGCCTTCGACAAGGTCCCCCATGACCTTCTAGCAAACAAGTTAGTCAAATGTGGGCTAGGCAAAACTACGGTTAGGTGGATCTGTAATTGGTTAAGCGAACGAACCCAAAGGGTGCTCACCAATGCATCTTCTTCATCTTGGAACGAAGTCACGAGTGGCGTGCCGCAGGATTCTGTCCTGGGCCCGGTTCTGTTCAACATCTTTATTAATGACTTAGACGAAGGGTTAGAAGGAACGATCATCAAGTTTGCAGACGACACCAAACTGGGAGGGATAGCTAACACTCCAGAAGAAAGGAGCAGAATTCAAAACGATCTTAACAGATTAGAGAGATGGGCTGAAACTAACAAAATGAAGTTCAACAGGGATAAATGCAAGATACTTCACTTCGGCAGAAAAAAATGGAATGCAAAGATACAGAATGGGGGACAATGCCTGGCTAGACAGCAGTACATGTGAAAAAGATCTTGGAGTCCTCGTGGACAACAAGTTAAACATGAGCCTATAATGTGATGCGGCTGCTTAAAAAGCCAACGGGATTCTGGCCTGCATAAATAGGGGTATAGCGTCTAGATCCAGGGAAGTCATGCTCCCCCTCTATTCTGCCTTGGTCAGACCACACCTGGAATACTGTGTCCAAGTCTGGGCACCACAATTGAAGGGAGATGTTGACAAGCTGGAAAGCGTCCAGAGGAGGGCAACTAAAATGACCAAGGGTCTGGAGAACAAGCCCTATGAGGAGTGGATTAAAGAGCTGG
Organism: Anolis carolinensis; assembly: GCF_035594765.1. Classification (NCBI taxonomy): domain Eukaryota; kingdom Metazoa; phylum Chordata; class Lepidosauria; order Squamata; family Anolidae; genus Anolis; species Anolis carolinensis. The sequence continues at coordinate 72,080,158 of NC_085846.1, forward strand.
GTATGTTTAGCCTGCAGAAGAGAAGGCTAAGAGGAGACATGATAGCCATGTACAAATATGTGAGGGGAAGTCATAGGGAGGAGGGAGCAAGCTTGTTTGCTGCTGCCCTGCAGACTAGGACGCGGAACAATGGCTTCAAACTACAGGAAAGGAGATTCCACCTGAACATCAGGAAGAACTTCCTCACTGTGAGAGCTGTTCAGCAGTGGAACTCTCTATCCCGGACTGTGGTGGAGGCTCCTTCCTTGGAGGCTTTTAAGCAGAGGCTGGATGGCCATCTGTCGGGGGTGCTTTGAATGAGATTTTCCTGTTTCTTGGCAGGGTGTTGGACTGGATGGCCCGTGAGGTCTCTTCCAACTCTACGATTCTATGATTCTATGATTCCTCTCCAACCCCCTTTCTTTTTGTATAATGTCTTTTTTAAAAGGTTGCAAGCCTTAAAACTCAAGATTCAATATGATGAATTGGTATGAGTGTTCTGGGAACACTCCGTCAGGGTCTCCGCTCAACCATGGAAACCCACTTGGTGGGCAAATCACTCTTTGAGGGATGCAGTACCAATTGTCCTCTGAATAAATCTATCTAAGAAAACCCTCTGATATGGTTGCCATAGATCAGAGGGAAAGTCTATGATGGCTGGTAAATCCACATCCACTCCAGAGCAGAAATGCTTTGGAATTTCCCTGAAGTTGTCCACATGCATCCTGACAAACCTGCTGTGGTTGGAGTTTGGCATCCATGTGGTTCAACTGGACTTGAGACCACATTGACCAAGCTGGACTATCACTTCACCTTCCATGTTATTGTCACCACTTCCACTCAAACACAGCGACCCATGTAAACTCTTGGCCTTTGTGGGCATCCTATTCTGTTATCAACAGAGGTATCTGTAAAAGAAGAAGAGGGAAAGGAAAAAATATTTAAAGAAAAGGAAATATGTAATACTATTTGGACAAACTGGAATGTTACAAAATTAGAAACAAGTGATTCCTGAAAAGGTTCAATATGTTGGAATAATATTAATGAAACATTTGATTATGATTTTAAACATTTTTTAATGTATGCAAACTGGATTTTTATAGTTATCCATACTTGTGTATGTAAAACAGTCTGAAAGCTCAAATCTCAAGAAAATATTTTATTGCCTGTTCCCATTCTTATGGGGTTATTTTTTAATTAATGTGATATCATGATGTGTTTAGACATATTCTGAAATTCTCTTGATCGTGGAGATATATTCCCTGCCTTGCAAGGAGTTTCTTTTAAAAAAATTACATTAGGATTTTTGCATATGATATGGAGGTGGTGGGTGGGAGAAATAGCTGGTGGCACTATTGTTATTATCCAGATGGAAACAGTTTTTCCTAAAACATAGTAACCAATAACTCTAGTTAGGAATAGTTTGTAGGGATTTTGTTTTGAAAATGTCTTGAATTCGAGTCAAGGGTAAAGTATGTTATACAGTAAAGTCTTGCTTATCCAACCTTCGCTTATCCAACGTTCTGTATTATCCAACGCAGTCTGCATTTTAGTAGTCAATATTTTTGTAGTCAATGTTTTCAATACATTGTGAATTTTTGGTGCTGAATTCATAAATACAGTAATTACTACATAATGTTACTGTGTATTGAACTGCTTTTTCTGTCGATTTGTTGTAAAACATGACGTTTTGGTGCTTAATTTGTAAAATCATAACGTAATTTGCTGTGGCGCAGGCTGGAGAGCAGCTGCAATGAATCACTGCAATGAATCACTCTGACCAGGAGGTCATGAGTTCGAGGCCCGCTCGGAGCCTATGTTTGTCTTGTCTTTGTTCTATGTTAAAAGGCATTGAATGTTTGCCTATATGTGTAATGTGATCCGCCCTGAGTCCCCTTCGGGGTGAGAAGGGCAGAATATAAATGCTGTAAATAAATAAATAATAAATTTAATAGGCTTTTTCTTAATCCCTCCTTATTATCCAACATTTTCGCTTATCCAACATTCTGCCGGCCCATTTATGTTGGATAAGCGAGACTTATTTTGCACAAGTTGCCATTTGAATACAGATCTAGACACGTTTCATTATTTTTGAATGTATATTTTCGGATTCTTTATTACATTGTTTGTGTCAAATAATTAATAAAATAATTTCATAAAAAAACAGGTATCTGTAAGAAAAGGAAGAAGATGAGAGTCAAACTCGACACCTTCTTCCTAGTTGCATGGGTACCTCTGTTGATGTCAGAATGTGATATCCATGATGACCAGGAGCTCACATGGAGCTATATGGCTTGTTGGTGTTAGCAGAGACATGGTAACAATGAATCCCCTTTTTCCTGAACTGATGATCGCAGGAAAAAGGTGATATTGGTGATTTTCCCATGTGGATAGCAGACCAACCTGAATCAGATCCATCCAGCTGTCCATACTGGCCCAAAGCTGCAGGATGCTCTGGTGTTACAATCAAACTCTGGAATATTCCCCAATGTCACCTGAAATGGTGCAGATCTAGTTTAACTAAGGATAACACACAATGCTCACTAGAAATACTAGAAATACAGGAATGTTGTGAAGACGGCCAAGAGCTCACTCAGGGTGAGTCATGGTTTACATGCCTGTTTTCATGTCCAAAGTTGACTTAAAAACACAGAACAACAAAGCCTGCAGTCAGAAAATGTGTGTTCATACAGTGATGGCATGTAGAGCTACTCCAGAAATCATTTTTGGCCGAGGAGTGGGAAGATAATGTTAAAATAAATGAATGAATTAAAGAACAGATACACTTCACCAGCTGCAGTTCTGAAGCAGACTATATAGTCGATATTGCATTCATGTATATCCATTTGCAGGCAAGTGCACTAGAAATGAGATATGTCTGCCTACCAAAATAGATACAGTAGAGTCTCACTTATTCAACATAAACGGGCCGGCAGAATTTTGGATAAGCGAATATGTTGGATAATAAGGAGGGATTAAGGAAAAGCCTATTAAACAGCAAATTAGGTTATGATTTTACAAATTAAGCACCAAAACATAATGTTTTACAATAAATTTGACAGAAAAAGCAGTTCAATACACAGTAACATTATGTAGTAATTACTGTTTTTACGAATTTAGCAGCAAAATATCACAATGTATTGAAAAGATTGACTACAAAAACATTGACTACTGAAAGGCAGACAGTGTTGGATAATCCAGAATGTTGGATAAGTGAGATTCTACTGTACATAACTTTTAGGGACCCAGGGATGGGAGCTGAAATCTGAAGAATGTAAACATTAAAAATTCATGGAAATTAAAAATGTTTCCTTGTTTTAAAAAAGACCAAGCAGGGATAGGGACCATAAACTACACAGAACAGAATTCCATCAACTTAATAAACATAGTAATCAATGCAACAATTAAGACATGACTAACTTAACTCCCACGGATTTTAATGAATCTGTTCTCACCATGAATGAATCTGGATCTGAATCATTTCTTTTAAAAAATTAAATTCTAAGCCACCCTTCATACTGACAATTCTGGTAACATGCCAGAATGAAAGTACAGCATAATAAAAACAACATTCATATCTACCTATGTACAACCATAAAACTGAAAAGCAACAAACCCACAAGAGTACCAAGCAGAACAGAGACAATACAAGCAATTTAAAATGCTTGTGCAAGTAAAACAGATTTGACATAGCGCTGGAAATATTCTAATGTCAGAGACAGTTTAACTTATTTAGGGAGAGCATTCCAAAGCTGAGTGTATGACTCCCTCCTTTACTCAGACCTCTGAACATTTCACCAGTCATACAACTAGCTTGCTAGTGGTATGTAGCTGTTTTTCCTTAGATGGAAAAGGCATATTGGCAGCAGCAGTCAGGAACAAAGAGGCTAGGGACAGAGATTTTCACTTTCTTATCATTTGGGCCACCAGTCCAAGAGGATGTCAACTCACAATTCTGAGCTCCCAACTCATGCTGAAATGTAGTGAGTCAAGAGTCAAAATGACATTTTTGATCTGTAGGACTTCGTGATTTGTAGTACAAAACATTTAAAAATGTTCCATGGGTGTGTGAGCTATAAACCAACAGGTGTGTCAAGATGTCAAACTAGAATCTAATGCAATGGGCGACTTATCACCAGTGCCACCATCAAGGTAGGATCTGCTCTAATATCTTGGATACAGGGGTTCATCCTTTCAAAATGTATGGTACATTCTTGCATTTCAAATGTTTTATTTCCTGAAGCAGAACAGCAAAATGTGTCTGCCTTCCCCAAATGAAGGTGCACAACATTCAAAGACAGCCGGTTTATTTTGGTATACGAGGCCACTTCAACACTGTCATATAAAATCCAGATTATCTACTTTGAAGTGGATTATAATAAATATATTAGTGTAGACTCAGATAATCCTGTTCAAAGAAGATAATGTGGATTATCTGATCATCTGGATTATATGGTAGTATAAAAGGGGTATGAGAGAGAAAATATCAGACGTGCCTTTGGAACTAGAAATAAAATACAGTAGAGTCTCACTTATCCAACACATGCTTATTCAACGTTCTGGATTATCCAACACATTTTTGTAGTCAATGTTTTCAATATATCGTGATATTTTGGTGCTGAATTTGTAAATACAGTAATTACAACATAACATTACTGCGTATTGAACTACTTTTTATGTCAAATTTGTTGTATAACATGATATTTTGGTGCTTAATTTGTAAAATCATAACCTAATTTAATGTTTAATAGGCTTTTCCTTAATCTCTCTTTATTATCCAACATATTCGCTTATCCAACATTCTACCGGCCCGTTTACGTTGGATAAGCAAGACTCTACTGTAGTAGGAACATTTTTCTATATAGAATAATAGAGTTAGAAGAGACCCCGAGGATCATCTAGTCCAATCCCATTCTGCAAGGCAGAAAGACACAAACACCTTCTACACTGCCATGTAAAATCCAGATTAGTGTTTTGAACTGGATTATATGGCAGTGTAGACTCATAAAATCTGGATCAAAGCAGATTATTTGGATTAACTGCTTTATTAATCTGGATTATATGATAGTGTAGAACGGGCCACACAGTCAAATCACTCCCTGCTAGATGACCATCCAGCCTCTGCTTAAAAATCTCCAGAGAAGGAGACTTCACTATACTCTTCTATGATTCTATTATTCTTATTCCACCGTTGAACAGCTCTGACCCTCAACAAGTTTTCTTTCTAAAGTTTAGGTGCAATATCTTTTATTGATATTTAACTCAATTGTTCCATTACGTTCTAATCTCTGGAGCAGCAGAAACAATCTGCCCCCCTGCTCAATGCAACCTCCTTTCAAATATTTAAACATGATTCTCATGTCCCCTTCTCTCAGCCTTCTTTTCTCCAAACTAAATATACTTCGCTCCCCCACCCGCTATTCAGAGGGAGCCACCATTTCAAAACCTTTGACCATTTTGGTCACCCTTCTATGGATCCAGTCCAGCTTGCCCATCTCTTTCTTGAATTGTGGTGCCCAGAACTAGACATAGGGTTATTCCAGGTGAGGTCTGACCAAAGCAGAATGCAGTGTGGGACTATGACTTCCCTCGATCTGACACTAGACTGATGCAGCTAAGAATTACATTTTTTTTAAGCTACCACATAACTAATACTTTGCTGCCATTCCTCAATGTCACATATCAGTTGTTTGACATGCCTGCCGTCTTCTTGCAGGGCTGGAATGAATAAATGGTTCTCCAAAATGTTGCAAGTGTTCCATATGGAAGTCCCTACAAGTGCATGGACTTCCATGCCAGCACAACTGACATGCAATAATCATACAGTTGTGTCTCTTTGTGTGCTTGAGCTCTTGTAAAAGGCCTGGATCCAAGACTAGCCATACCATTGGATAGGTTGGGAGTACCAAAACAAAATAGCAGACTGCATTAGTTTTGGGACAGCATAAGAAGGTAGCAAAGTTGTTGCTGTTGTTTTCAGGTTAACTTCAATTTATGTCAACTCTATCAGTGTTTTCTCTGCCAAAACCAAGGTCACAACAACATCTGTTATAGAACTCCGATATACTGATGATAATGTGGTCTATGCACATTCAGCAGACCTACAAGCCACTCTAAACACTTTTGCAGAAGCATACGAGAAGTTTGACATCTCATTGAATATCAAGAAAACCAAAGTGCTCTTCCAGAAGTCACCAGCCAATCCCTCTGCAATGCCAGAAATTCAGCTTAATGGTGTATCATTAGAAAATGTTGACCATTTTCACTACCTTGGCAGCCACCTCTCCACAAAAGTCAACATTGACACTGAAATACAACACGGCCTAAGTGCAGTAAGTGCAGCATTTTTCTGAATGAAGTAGAGAGTGTTTCAGGATCGGGACATCCATAGAGATACCAAGGTGCTTGTTTATAAAGCTATTGTTCTCCCAACCCTGTTTACACCTGTGAAACATGTACTATTTAGAGACATCATATTCAATTCCTGGAATGATTTCATCAGCGTTGCCTCCAAAAAAAATAATCCTACAAATCTCTTGGGAAGACAGGTAGACAAATGTCAGAGTGCTGGAAGAAGCAAAGACCAAGAGCGCTGAAGCGATGCTCCTATGATATCAACTTCACTGGACTGGTCACATTATCCGAATGCCCGATCACTGTCTCCCAAAGCAGTTGCTCTACTCTGAACTCAAGAATGGAAAACGTAATGTTGGTGGACAGGAAAAGAGATTTAAAGATGAACTTAAAGCTAACCTTAAAAACTGTGGCATAGACACTGTGAACTGGGAAGCCCTGGCCCTTGAGATCAGCTGTGACCAGCAGTGCTGCAGTATTCAAAGAGACACAAATGGAGGATGAAAGGGATAAACATGCCAAGAGGAAGGTGCATCAAGCCAACTCTGACCAGGACTGCTTTCCACCTAGCAACTGATGTCCTCATTGTGGAAGATTATGCGGATCATGAATAGGTCTCCACAGCCACCTGCGTGTCCACCACCAAGACACTATTCTTGGAGGGCCATCATACTGGGACAACGAGGGATTGCCTAAGTAAGTTTCTCTGCAAGATTGATTCAGAGAAAGCTTTCCATTGTCTTTCTCTAAGACTAAGAGACAGTGACTTTTCAAATGTCATCCAGTAGATTTCATGATTGAATAGAATTTGAATCCTTATCTTCTAGAGTCCTAATTCAACACCACACTAGTCTCCTTGTTGCTTATTTGTGCTTTTTTGCTGCTAGGGAATGGAAGGGTGTATTTATCAATTTTTCTGATCAAAGTGCCTAAACAACTTGACTGATTGTGTTAGGAGTCAGACGCCAGTCAATATAAACAATTCAGTTTATTTGCAAAAACAACACAAAGGAGCCTAAGAAACAACCAAAAAAGGGCTCAAAACACTTTCTCTACAGTGTGAGGTAACAATGTCCAAAAACGACTCAAAATACCCAAACTCGGGATATAATCTGGATTATCCTGGGAAATAATCCGGATTAAAAAACAAACTAAGCCAAAACAGCTGGAAACTCACTCCACCTACTCGGTGGAGCTAAACAAACACAGGAAAGCTACCAGCAACCACCCACAGTGACCAGCGGCCACGCTATGCCCCAAAACGTTGTTAAAGCAAAACCAAGTCGTAAAGGAGAAGTCGCAGCTGCCACATCCGGTCCGCGTCATTAGGGTGAAGTCACAGGTATCGAGTTCCAATCCAAGTCGTCGGAGAAATCACAGACATTGAATTCCAGTCCAAGGTGAACACAAAGAGCCAAAGCGACGGAGGCAAGCTGGCAGCTAATGCATAAAACCAACACAGAACAATCCAGCGCAAACCCACACAATGCCAGTCCCCGTTGCCACTGAAAACCCAGGTTAACACTTACGTCCCAAAGCAGTCTTCCAAACACGTCTTCTGAAACAGAGATCCTGAAAAGGGCCCAACAAAACACCTTGCCGATTGCAAGGTTACATTAGCAACAAACTTACTTTTATCTACAAGTCCTCCTCTGAACTTGAGCCAGCCAGCGCCCCATCCACAGCTGGTTGCTGCAAATCCTCATCAGAGCTGGAGTCGCCCAATGCCCCACCCCCAGCTGCAGCCCTTCTACGATCTCTCTAGACAGACCACCTTCTATCCAAACCCATAACCCCCCTGGATCCATCTGTATCTTCTTTGTGCCATCCTTCAAATGTACCACTGCTTGTGGGTTCCTCAGGAATCTCCCAGATCTCCTGAACCCTAGTCCAATCCATCTCCTCACTCCCATCCTCCTGACTCTCAGCCCCACAATCCCCTTCAAAACCCTCAAAGGTATCATCATCAGTGGGTTCCATAAGTATTTCCCGGATTCTCTTCCTTTGTTGCTCCTCATCGGAGTGTTGCTCACGATTTGTTTTCCTGCCTCTTCTAATACAACTAGCAGTATCTCTACTCGAAGACTCCATCACAACAAATTGCCTTTAGGTATTATGCATCTTGACCTGGCTGAGTAAAAAGACACCATTTGATTATTTTTTTAGATAGATAGTATAATGTCTTAATCTCAACTGGCTGCATTATATGTTAACTGGCTATGTGGTGAAGCAGAAACAGACAACGTTTGGGGATCATTTTCCTAACTTTAGAGTCCAGTGAGGTATACTGGACCCAGAAATAATAATATGATAATAATGATAGTAATAATAATAATAATAATAACTTAATTTTTGTACCCTGCCTCCATCTCCCCAAACGGACTCGGGGTGGCTGACATGGGGACGAGCCCAATCAACATAGTTAAAATATAAAATGTGAACATACTAAGTACACACATGGTACATGGAAGTGCATAAACAATAATATAAAAACAGAAAAATATCAAAAAGATATACAGTTGTCCCTCCGCATTTTTGTTTTTTACTTTCGTGGATTTGATTATTTGTGGATCTGATTAAAATATTTTCTCTAGGGATCTCTAGCTTCTCCAGCGTGGCTCTACAATCAATTACCTTCAGTAAAGTTGGAAGAGCCTGAAATTTCTAGAGAGAACATCTCAAAGAATCTCTCCAATGTGGTGCAGACAGCCCCTGTGTTTTGTTATAGTGAAAACAGCCTTCTAGCACTAACATTTAAGAAGCATGGGGAGAGAGCAGGGGTCATAAAAAGAGCATGGCTGCAGGCCACACTTTACTGCTTTCAACATGTGGCAAATGGTGGAGGTGCAGACTTGCTTTTTGCCACCAGAGCAGTTGGATTGCCATCTGTTAGGCATATCTACTGAGCCACAGTAAAGATATATAACTTGGAGCATTAAAGTAAAATTGTAGCTTTAGTTTTCACCCTAAATAATTTTTGATAAATATTTTACCTAGGATTCAGTTAAATGAATATGGACGTATAGGACAAAAAATAAAATAATTATTAGAAAGACTTTCAGACATGGTGAGGTTTTAAAATATGATGGATATTTACATAGCAGCTGAGATGAATAGGAGTTGAAAATGAGAAGTATATAAATGATGAATGGCAGGGCTGCTAGTATGCTTTCTGAAAAAAGTTTTTTTCATGTACACTTCAAGAACAAAGTGGCAACCAGCATCCCTGTTTCAAAACCAACCGTGGGAAACGATGCCCCCAAAATGAGCTAATCCCTGCTCATGAGAACCAAGGAGGTATACAAAATTAATCACTTTAAATCTCATTGTTGCATGAAAGATCAAATCTTTGCTACACAACCATTTTTGGATTTTTTTAAACAGTTTTAAAACTGTTTTCATCTCTTTAAAAACATAGCTATGAGCCTCTTTCCTGGACCTGGTTTACATGATTCTATGGGTGACAATTCAGAGAGCAATGGCAATAGAGATTAATCCTGAAGTACCAGCACTCTCCAAAACAGTCCATATAGACATGCTTTCAAATAATGTCTAGAAATGCAGACAGTTGCACTGATCCACATCAATATTACAGATTTATTACATCTTGATCACATTTTTTTACGTATATGTATGAATATTTTGGAAAATGGAAATCTCCAGAACCCTTTGGAAATTTTATTATATTTTGAAAGGCATGACCTTGTTAGAAGTCACAACCTTTTGAAAAAACGATCTCATAACCTCTTACCGTGTTTCCCCCAAAATAAGACAGTGTCTTATATTAATTTTTGCTCCCAAAGATGCGCTAGGTCTTATTTTCAGGGGATGTCTTATTTTTCCATGAAGAAGAATTTATTGTTGAACAAAAAAATGAACATTTATTATATACTGTACAGTAGTTGTACAGATTAGGCAAGCCCCCACACTAGCAGCCTTCAAGAAAGACTTGAAAACATGGCTCTTTCGCTGCGCTTTTGGAGAGTAACCATTTTATATTTCTTTTCCATTGCTCCCTCTAATATCTATCCTCCAGAATACCCCACTCCCTTATGACCCTGTTAATTGTGGTTTTATTTTTATGTCTTTCTCACCCCGAGTTTTAACTTAATGTTCATGTGGTCTGCCCTTGTTTTCATTGTCTCCTTGTTTTAATTTGTAATGCATATTATAATTTATTGTATTGCTTATTGTATTGTGATGTGCTGTTCTTTTATATGCTGTTTACATTGTATTGTTTTGGGCATGGCCCCATGTAAGCTGCCCCGAGTCCCCGTTGGGGAGATGGTGCCGGGGTATAAATAAAGTTTTATTATTATTATTATTATTATTATTATTATTATTATTATTATTATTATTGTTATCACAAACCAGCATAACCAGACAAACTGTGAATCCTATCAAGAATTTCTTGTTACTACCATTATTTCCATGTACAACACTCTATAGTAAGTACATTTACCGATCCTGCATGCTCTAGTGTTCTGTTCGGCAGGCATGCTTCCAAACAAAATTTTTGCTAGGGCTTACTTTCGGGGGAGGCCTTATATTTAGCAATTCAGCAAAATCTCTACTAGGTCTTATTTTCTGGGGATGTCTTATTTTAGGGGAAACAGGGTAGTTAAAAAAACATGATATCTTAGAGCATGGTTCTCATCCTGTGGTCCCCAAGTGTTTTGGTCTACAGCCCCCAGAAATCCCAGCCAGTTTACCAGCTGTTAGGATTTCTGGAAGTTGAAGGCCAAATCATCTGGGGACCCACAGGTTGGGAATCACTGTGTTAAAGTCATAGCCTTTTGGGAAAATGGCATCCATACAAGGCAATCAGTTTTCTCAGCTGTTAGACTGATATACTTAAATATATCTTTGTTCTGCTAGGGAGAAAGATATGCCAATGCACAAACACACACATACAGCAGAGTTTCAGAAGTGTTATTTTTTAGTTGCCCAAAAACATCTTCTCTCCCTTAAAATATATTTGCATTTAAATATATTAAATATATTGTCTCAAAAGACAAAAATAAGCAGACTTCTTTAAAAGCAACATAGTTGGTTTACTCACAAACTTCATGTATTCAGCATTCAGGTACTTTGCTTATCAATCCAGTTACAAATAGGATTTGAAGTAGTTTCTCTGTATAGGTAACACAGGGCATCTTTCTCAGAATCAATAGTTCATAGTCCAAAGCAGGGGTCCCCAAACTTTTTAAACAGGGGGCCAGTTCATGATCCTTCGGACCGTTGGAGGGCCGGACTATAGTTGGCCACCGAGCAATAACAACAACAACAACAACAACAATAAAAAAGAGAGTTGGAAGAGACCCTTTGGGCTATTGAGTCCAATCCCCTTCTGCCTTTGTGCACCGAAAGCACAAGCAAAGCACCCTTGACAGATGGCCACCCAGCCTCAATGTTAATAATAATAATAATAATAATAATAATAATAATAATAATATTACGATCTGCCAACTGCAAAAGGCCACCCTACTGGGATCTGCGCGCATCATCCAAAAATACATCACACAGTCCTAGACATTTGGGAAGTGTTCGACTTGTGATTTTGTGATACGAAATTCAGCATATCTATCTTGTTTGCTGTGACATAATAAAATAATAATAATAATAATAATAATAATAATAATAATAATAATAATAATAATAATAAATAATAATAAAGAGGGTTGCAAGAGACCCCTTGGGACATTTAGTCCAATCCCCTTCTGCCTTTGTGCACCAAAAGCACAAGCAAAGCACCCCTGACAGATGGCCACCCAGCCTCAATGTTAAGAAGAAGAAGAAGGAGGAGGAGGAGGAGGAGGAGGAGGGTTGGAAGAGAGGAAGAGACCCCTTGGGTCATTTAGCCCAACCCCCTTCTGCCCTTGTGCCATGGGGGCCGGATAAATGGCTTCGATGGGCCGCATCCGGCCCCCGGGCCTTAGTTTGGGGACCCCTGGTCCAAAGCATCTCTCTGTTCTGAGAGTCTAATAGAGTCTCGTTCTAGTCTGAAAATCCAATGAAGTCTCCAAGCCAGGCATGGGCAAACTTGGGCCCTCCAGGTGTTTTGGACTTCAACTCCCACAATTCCCTACCGGCTGTTGGGAATTGTGGGAGTTGAAGTCCAAAACACCTGGAGGGCCCAAGTTTGCCCATGCCTGCTCTAAGCATACTGTTCCTGCTGAAGTTTAAACTGAACTGTTTTTAAAATGGAGTCTGAGCGCTGAACAAGCCCAGACCTGATCACATGATCTGCAGCCCTTCTCACAACAGTTAAGGAAAACCGCAAACCAATACCCACATATACAGTACAGTAAGCAATTATATACATAACAAATAACTCATGGAGGCTTGAGAAAGTTTGCTACAGTAGAGTCTCACTTATCCAACATAAACGGGCCGGCAGAATGTTGGATAAGCGAATATGTTGGATAATAAGGAGGCATTAAGGAAAAGCCTATTAAACATCAAATTAGGTTATGATTTTACAAATGAAGCACCAAAACATCATGTTAGACAACAAATTTGGCAGAAAAAGTAGTTCAATATGCAGTAATGCTATGTAGTAATTACTGTATTTATGAATTTAGCACCAAAATATCACAATATGTTGAAAACATTGACTACAAAAATGTGTTGGATAATCCAGAACGTTGGATAAGCGAGTGTTGGATAAGTGAGACTTTACTGTATTTCCAACAGAATATACAGTGATGTTATTTTAATTTTAACAAGGAAATGTGGGATATACATGAAAATATTAACACCAATATCCCACTTTCACCAGCAATGGTTGTGTTCCTGTTGTGTGTCTTCAAGTTGTTTCTAACTTTTGGCTACCCTATGTTTGTCATCAATCTATAATACAGCAAGAGGAGGGTTTTTTTTTGGGAAGATTTATTCAGAATGGGTTTGCTTTTGGTTGAGAGTGAAGGAGTATGCTTTGCCCTAGGTCATTTAGTGAATTTCCATAGATGATCAGGGATTCGAATCCTCATGTGTAGAGACTATGACTCTGGAGACCAAGGTTTGAATATCTGCTCAGCCATGAAATCCATTGTGTGAACTTTGGCAAGTCTCTTAACCTCAGAGAATGGTGAGCCCCTTCTGAACAAATCTTACCAAGAAAACCCAGTAATAGGTTTGCCTTAGGGTTGCAATAGGTCAGAAACAACTTGAAGGCACAGAACAACAATAATTCCAGAGTCTTAGTGCAATTCTAAAACCACAACACTGTGTAGGCTCCTCATTTCTGCATCACAGATAGTTTAAAAAAAGGAAGATTGATTTGTTAAATTCTGCCTCAGAGATGAAAACCTGCCTCTATCCCCATCTTCTTTCACTTTCCTGGGAAGGAACATTATGCTGGATTCTTTTTAATAAGTAGGGATCTTGTGTGCAAACAATGATGAAAATACCGCCTGGCTTATGTTAAAGCAGATCACAAAAGCTGTAAATGGCTTGTCAAGGTTGATGAGAGAACTTTTTTGTTATGATGAGGGAGCATTCAATATAATATTTGGCAGAATGAGAAATGGAAGTAGAGAGATACACATGATAATAATGGATGATCCCAGAGACCCTGGCTTCTCTACAACCGTTAGGCAAGAAATCCACATTTCATTTTAAGAATCCCATTGTATCCTGGAATTGTACATTTCTTTTGACAGTATTGTTTTAGTCTGCCAAGAGGGGATATTTCAAGTAGAAGAGGGGATATTTCAAAACATTTTATATTAAAAGAAATCCTTCTATGCCTCCTATGGCATATGGGACAGTATTTTGTTGAAAAGTGTTGTCCTGAATACATTTTTGCTCACATTGAAGAGTTTCTTCATTTTGCTCTATGTATATGAGTTATGGGCCCCTGGTGGTGGCGCAGTGTGTTAAAGCGCTGAGCTGCTGAACTTGCAGACCGAAAGGTCCCAGGTTCAAATCCCGGGAGCTGAATGAGCACCTGCTGTTAGCCCCAGCTCCTGCCAACCTAGCAGTTTGAAAACATGCAAATGTGAGTAGATAAATAGGTACCGCTCTGGCGGGAAGGTAATGACACTCCATGCAGTCATGCCGGCCACATGACCTTGGAGGTGTCTATGGACAACGCAGGCTCTTTGGCTTAGAAATGGAGATGAGCACCAACCCCCAGAGTTGGTCACGACTGGACTTAACGTCAGAGGAAAACCTTTACCTATATGAGTTATATGTATATTCTGGGATGAGTGTTAGATCTCCAGGTCAAGACACTCCTGGGAACTGAGATTTCTGGGCCAAAACCTACAAAAGAATATCACAGAATATCACCTACATATCACTGATGATGGATGTAGGTGATATTGTAAGAGGCAATCCTTGGCAATATAACAAAACATAATACTTTCAGTGTGAACCATAGCTGGGCTGAGTATACCATTCAAATAAAAAACAGCACACAAAAATAACCCCTGAAAGCACTCGCTGAGCTTCCTTTCACACACCCTAAGGGCTGAAGAAGAGAGGACTCGTCTTCAGATATAGCGATCCTAGATGAGTGTAGATAGGCAGTCATTTTGATCTAAAAGCCTGGATTTCCATATTGGAAACTGGGCTGGAGATACTCTGTGTTGATGTGGTGAACAACAAGGCCAGAAGTAGTTTGGCCAAATGCAAAGAGGACAAACAGAGAACACAAGAAACATGTTTTTGAACGACAACTCCCAGAAACCTCCCACCATATTCTGGGATCTGCAATATAAAGAAATATATTTTTTATTGCAGAGTAATTACTTACTTGTCTCTTTAATTTTTCTCCCTTCCATGAATTCTTTATCCCATCTCTCTTCTGTGCATTCTTTTAATCCCTTCTCTTTCAGAACTGTGAAAGTGATTTTAGATAATCCCTTAGCCAGTATGAACATGCCTTTTTATTTTACTGTAATGCCTTCTCACATGTAGGGGAATTTGATGTAGGTGCTCGCAAAGAGCTTGGAGATGTTACTTTTTTGGATTACAATTCCCAGATCCAGTTCCACAGATGGACATGCGTGGCTGAGCAACATCATACATATAAGAAGAAAAACCAGAAGTGTTGTAAAGCCAGCTTCCATCTCCAGGTGCTTTGCATGAAGGGGGTTGCAATAATTGTGGTTCTTTTGGAATTCTACCCTTCTTGCCAAGGTGAACTACAGTAATAGGTATAGTCATGCCAAAATAGTGTCTGCACTAAACTTCAGCAGCAATTATTTTTCAGGTTGCATCTACACTGTGAAATTAATGCAGCTCGACACCATATTAATTGCCATAGCTCAATGCCATGGAATCCTGGGAGATGTAATTTCATGTGGCATCAGCACTGTTTGGCAGAGAATAATAAATAATAATAACACTTTATTTATATACCGCCCTATCTCCTCAAGGGACTCAGGGTGGTTTCTAACACAACTTAAAACCATACAATAACTACAACATAATACAATAATGTACCGTATATACTCGAGTATAAGCCGACCCGAATATAAGCCGAGGCACCTAATTTTATCACAAGAAAACTGGGAAAACATTGACTCAAGTATAAGCCGAGGGGTAAATTACAGAAATAAAAATAGAAACCAATAAAATTACATTAATCGAGGCACTGATAGGTAAAATGTTTTTGAATATTTACATAAAACTCTAATTTTAGATAAGACTGTCCAACTCTGATTAAATCATTATTCTCATCTTCTTCAATGTAAATGCCCTTATGTATCCTTTTAATAATAAAAGAGTAAAATAATAAATGTAATACTAACAATAATAATATCAGAGTGAAATAATAAATGTATTATTATCAATAAAAATAGAGTAAAATAAATGTAATACAGTAGAGTCTCACTTATCCAAGCTAAACTGGCCGGCAGAAACTTGGATAAGCGAATATGTTGGATAATAAGGAGAGATTAAGGAAAAGCCTATTAAACATCCAATTAGGTTATGATTTTACAAATTAAGCACCAAAACATCATGTTTTACAACAAATTTGACAGAAAAAGCAGTTCAATATGCAGTAATGTTGTGTTGTAATTACTGTATTTACGAATTTAGCACCAAAATATCATGATACAGTAGAGTCTCGCTTATCCAAGCCTCGCTTATCCAAGCCCCTGGATAATCCAAGCCATTTTTGTAGTCAATGTTTTCAAAATATCATGATATTTTGGTGCTAAAGTCGTAAATACAGTAATTACAACGTAACATTACTGCATATTGAACTACTTTTTCTGTCAAATTTGTTGTATAACATGATGTTTTGGTGCTTAATTTGTAAAATCATAACCTAATTTGATGTTTAATAGACTTTTCCTTAATCCCTCCTTATTATCCAAGATATTCGCTTATCCAAGCTTCTGCATGCCCGTTTAGCTTGGATAAGTGAGACTCTACTGTATATTGAAAACACTGACTACAAAAATGGCTTGGATAATCCAGAAACTTGGATAAGCGAGGCTTGGATAAGTGAGACTCTACTGTACTAACAATAATAATAGAGTAAAATAATAAATGTAATAATACCAATAAAAATAGAGAAAAATAATAAATGTACTATATATACTCGAGTATAAGTCAGCCAGAACCCTCACTCGAGTATAAGCCGAGAGGGGCTTTTTCAGTCCTAAAAAAAGGGCTGAAAAACTAGGCTTATACTCGAGTATATACAGTACATAAATGCACAAGACATACAAATCAATCAGTTGACAAAGACTTAAAAACTAATGACAGAATACTCCATTAACAAACCAAAACACAGTGACCAGGGTTCAACTTTGGAGTGGCCAACTATAAAGTGCTAGGCATGTCAGGTGCCACAGCACAGTATGGGGCTAGGAAATGGGTAAAGTACTAAAGTCCTTGCAAAATGATTCAATAGCATTGAGCCATGGCAGTTAATGTGGTGTCAAACTGCATTAATTTTACAGTGCAGATGAATCTTTTATTAAGAGTTCCCTAAGGTTTCTCATTAGAATGTTATCGAGCCACAATACAAATATACAAATATCAGACAAATAAGATGATTTCTTCTATTTTATTTAAACCTTTTTCAGAGACCCGGAGTTACAAAATTCTGAAGTGCTAGAGGTTTTGGAACAGATCTAGCAGCAGCTATACCCTACAAACGCTTTCAATTCCAACCCTTCAATAAAATGTATCAATCTGATGATTTTTTGTGTAACTTGTATCTTTACTGTGTATGATGTCAATTCCTACTACCCTGTTTCCCTGAAAATAAGACAGTGTCTTATATTATTTTTTTCTCCCAAAGATACTCTAGGTCATATTTTCAGGGGATGTCTTATTTTTCCATGAAGAAGAATTCACATTTATTGTTGAACAAAAAAAATGAACATTTATTATATACTGTACAGTAGTTGTCATCACAAACCAGCATAACCAGAAAAACTGTGAATCCTATCAAGAATTTCTTGTTACTACCATTATTTCCATGTACAAAAATCTATGGTACGTACATTTACCAAACCTGCATGCTCTGGTGTTCTGTTCGGCGGGCATGCTTCCAAACACAAACGGTCCTAGGTCTTACTTTAGTGGGAGGCCTTATATTTAGCAATTCAGCAAAACCTTTCCTAGGTCTTATTTTCTGGAGATGTCTTATTTTAGGGGAAACAGGGTAGATGAAGTGTATAAGTCTAATATAAGTATCAAAATGTAACTTGAAGGCAGTCACTTCTTCATGCCCTCTGTTTGCATGATCTCTTGGGAAAGGGGACTGTGGCCAGGATCCCTCCAGCCATTTCCCAAGCCAGATAGTTATCAGAACCTTTGTGTATATGCAGATATACACAACAAATATATCTGCAAACAAAATAACCCTAGGATGTTTGTTCATTCAGCTTGAGGCTGAGATTCTGCAGCTTCCATGGAAGAGGGGGCTTAGTAGATGTGGTTCCATTTACTTCTCAGTGCTGGTAGCCAAGACCTTGACTGTCTAGAAACAAAACCTTTGCGTCATATGGAAATGGGAGATAATCAGACTCATCAGCATATCTATACCATTGTTTCCTCATGGATTGTACCCTCCAAAGAGGTATCTCTGTAACAGATTGGTTCCTTGAACAGACCAATCCCCAGCTGCCGTTCTTCCCGCCACAGAAATCCCCGCCTGTAGGCTGTGATGTCAAGGGGACCCCAGCCAATCCCTGTGTGGATCCTAGCCTGCATCTTTTCCAGCCAATTAGAGGAGAGAGAGGGAAGTTTAAATAGCTGTCAGAACTGTACAAGATGTTTTGTATTTCTCTGTGAGTTTATGCTTGTACCTTTTGAAGCAAATTGCTTGTAGTTGCGTCCTTTTTGGCTAAATCGTAATAAATATCTGACTGCGTTGCCTTCAACCTGGGAGCATGTTTTGTTGCACATAAGCAAATATCAGCCAGGTCCAAAGCAATACACACACACAAACAAGAGGAAAAAGGAACAAAAAGTCTTTACTCTTTCTAGTCTTTAAATGCTGGAAATAAATACTCTTGTCAGCAGAATTGCAAAATCAAAAATGAAGTAAACTCAACAAACTTACACAGTTCTTCATAGCACTGCTGATCAGTCATTGCACATTCAGCATAACCATCACCATCACCAACTGCATTTTAAAAACTCATACAGTTATACTCCACTGAGTGTGGTCCAAGCTTGCTTGCTGACCTACATCAGCAGCTGCTCATAATAATTAACACCATAAGGTTTTTTTTTTAACACACACATATATACCGGATCCTGTTACTACTTACTGTAACATGTTTCTCTGTCCTGGCTGATCTGGTTTAGCGGATGCTCACTGGGCATGGATCTCTTAACTGCGGTCCTAGTTGAAATCACAACAGGTTGAAATGTTGAATTGAATCAGAGCCTAGAAATGATGTCCTTTGGAATAAAGTTCCCAGAAACCCTCAGCCTGCATGACCAGGATGGCTAGGTGATTCTGTGAAATGTAACCTAAAGGTTATATTTCCAAGTTCTGTCGATTTAGATCTTGCTACAATAATTAAACCTCTAGTTCTTCTTTTTATCTGCCATGTATTTTTTATTATTTTGTTAATTCTCCTCTGGAAGAATATGATTATGTGGGAGCAACTATTTCCTCTTTTTCTTTAAACATTGCTAGCTAAATATATTGGTAGCACAGGAATAAATTGTTGCTTCGTAAATGCCACATCATGAAAGAACAGCAAATGCTTCTAATGTTTGCACATCGCTTGCTTTTATAGGTCATACCACCACAAGACTGACAATTTCCAAACAACATTATAAACACACATAGATTTTAATCTAAGTCAGACACTTACTTCTTTTTTCCCCTTTAGCACCCTTTTAAAGAATTGAAAATGGGTTGCTGTAAAGACAGCTTCCACTGTCTATCACCATTTAATTTCTCCTTGCAATATTGTAAGTAACAGCAAAACATGGTAATCTTTTTTTCTTCATACAAAAGAAATACTTATGTCTTTAATGATCCATGGTGTCTCTCTCCACATTCACTGGGGTTACCTAGAAATGTTTTAGTTACTTATTGATAGTGATTTTGTATTCTTTTTTTATCATTGTGGTATAGGCAGAATGCTATACACTTTTTAAAAATCACTACATTAAAGCAAAAAGCTTTTCTATTTCCTTCACTGTCTGATGCAGTTGTTATTAATATTTCGTTCCATTAAATTTCCCCTCATGCTATTAAATTACTATTTCTGTGTTTCTTTGTAGTGATTTGCCTGCAATAATAGTTTTTAAGGAAACATAACTTCACTTTTAATTTGAACCATATTTTATGTTCTGTTAATATGCCTCAGCGAGGATATTGGTTCTGTCAGATTTGAAATTATTATTGTCTTTTAGATTATTTTTTTCTTTTCATAATGAAGGCAGGTAATTGGGTTTTTCTTTTTGCCATCTATAGTACTTTTTCATGGCTTCTGCTATGTCACTCAGGCTTCTGAATTTTTAAGCTTTCCTGTAACCAAGAGGACAAAATGCTTGGCACAGAAAAGCTGCTATTTATACCAAGTCAGAGCAATGGTCTATTTAGTTCAGTATTGTCTGCCTTATTGATCTAAATGGATCAATGGAGTATACCCTACAGCAACAGGAAGTGGATCAACAGAGTTCTTCCTTATACTTAGCCTGAGATATTAGAGACAGGAATTTTTTTTTGCATTTAAAGCAGTGGTTCTCAACCTGTGGGTCCCCAGATGATTTTGGCCTTCAACTCTCAGAAATCCTAACAGCTGGTAAACTGGATGGGATTTTTGGGAATTGTAGGCCAAAACACCTGGGGACCTACAAGTTGAGAACCACTGATTTAAGGCATGGTCTACAACACTAAAGTGTGGCTCTTTCATAACTGCAAAGATGAAAGGGTCCATATTTCAGTGTTTCTGACCATATTTTAAATTGCGGTTTACTGCTATGATAGCATTATATGGAATGTAGCTTGGTGAGACACTAGAGCTCTCTAGCAGATAATTCTAAATGCCTTTTCCCAAACTGCAAATCCAAAAAATTAATATTGACTTTATGATTTTATACAAACGACACCACTTTGCTACACCATCTATATATATAAAAGGGTAATGAAATTTTGGCCTAGGACAAAACAACAAAACTACACATCCCAGAAACACTAAACTTGGCAGTACAAACCCTCATCCATGCCTCTACGTTCATACAACAAAAAGAAAAGAAAAATAAAGTCCTAATTAGAGGTAGAGGAATAATTGTTTTTATCCAATTGCTGCCAGTTAAAAGACTAAGCTCCGCCCACTTGGTCTCCTAGTAACCCACTCAGCCCAGGGGACAGGCACAGTTAGGCCTCAGGCCTCTTCCACACTGCCTATAAAATACAGATTATCAGATTTGAACTGGATTATATGGCAGTATAAGGCCCTTCTACACAGCTATATTACCCATTTATAACCTTATATTATCTGTTTTGAACTAGATTATCTTGACTCCACACTGCCATATAATCCACTTCAGTGTGCAGTCGGACACAACTGGACTTAATGTCAGGAGAAAACCTTTACCCTTTACCTTAACTACCACCAATTCCTCAATACTTTATTTCACATACCACCATACTTTGCCACAGCAACGTGTGGCCGGGCACAGCTAGTACATGATATTCATATGCCTCGCTTGCCAGAGGAAGACATATTTCTGCAATAATATATCTCAATACACCTTACAATCAATCTGCCTTATTGAGTGCCATACATAATGGTACTCTCAGGAAAGAATGCCTCATAACAACAAGAAAAAGACTTCCTAAAATAGACAGATTTTGAGTAGCATAGTACTCTACTAAAATTAAAATAATCTACAAGCCTTATGAGGAACGGCTCAAAGAGCTGGGCATGTTTAGTTCGAAGAAGAGAAGTTTGTGAGGAGTCATGAGAGCCAAGCATAAATACAGTAGAGTCTCACTTATCCAACGTAAACGGGCCGGCAGAACGTTGGATAAGCGAATATGTTGGATAATAAGGAGACATTAAGGAAAAGCCTATTAAACATTAAATTAGGTTATGATTTTACAAATTAAGCACCAAAACATCATGTTATACAACAAATTTGACAGAAAAAGTAGTTCAATACACAGTAATGCTATGTAGTAATTACTGTATTTATGAATTTAGCACCAAAATATCATGATACATTGAAAACATTGACTACAAATATGCGTTGGATAATCCAGAACGTTGGATAAGCAAGTGTTGGATAAGTGAGACTCTACTGTATGTGAAAGAGTATCATAAGGAAGAGGGAGCGGGCTTGTTACATATAATGGGACATGAGCATTCATGGACTTTGGTATTCGGGGTGGGAGTGGGGTATTCCTGGAACCAAACTCCAGCAAATAGCAAGGATCCGTGGTTTTAGATATGCTACTATAGTAGGCAAGGTGAAAGAAGAAAGTACAAGAAGCTGGGTTGCAGTTAAACATCAAGAAAACCAACATTATGGCAACCAGGCTGATTGATAACTGCCAAATAGAGGAAGAAAATGTGGAGGCAGTGACAGATTTTGTATTTCTAGGCGTGATGATTACTGCTGAGCAGACTGCAGCCAGGAAATTAGAAGACGTTTGCTTCTTGGGAGGACAGCAATGACCAACCTCGATAAAATAGTGAAAAGTAGAGACATCACACTGGCAATGAAGGTTCTGCATAGTTAAAGCAATGGTATTCCCTGTAGTAACTTATGGATGTGAGAGCTGGACTATAAGGAAGGCAGAGCGAAGGAAGATAGATGCTTTTGAACTGTAGTGTTAGAGGGAAATTCTGAGAGCTCCTTGAACTGCAAGAATATCCAGCCAGTCCATACTGCAGGAAATAAAATTAATTGTTATAATATTCTTGTTTTACATTGTATTCATGTTTTTATCTTTTAATACTGTGAATTGTGTTTATGTTATTGTTTATTTTGTTCAATTATGTTATTCGGGCTTTTGCCCCATGTAAGCCGCCCCGAGTCCCCGCAGGGAGATGGTGAAGGGGTATAAATAAATTATTATTATTATTATTATTATTATTATTATTATTATTATTATTATTATGCCCAACTGCTCACTGGAGGGAAGGCTATTAGAGGCAAAGATGAAGTACTTTGGCCATATAATGGGAAGAAAAGAAAACTTGGAGAAGACAATGATGCTGGGGGAAATGGAAGGAAAAAAGAAGAGGGGTTGACCAAGGGCAAGATGGATGGATGTTATCCTTGAAGTGACTGGCTTGACCTTGAAGGTGGTGATGGGAGCTCTGGCGTGGGCTGGTCCATGAAGTCACGAAGAGTCAGAAGTGTCTGAACAAATAAATAACAACAATTATAGTAGGATCTTTTTTATCATGACAGAAGCGAATTGAGGCAAGTTGCTCCTGGTGTGAGAGAATTGGCTGTGTACAAAGATGTTGCCCAAGGGACGCTTGGATGTGTTACCATCCTGCAAGGTCTTCTCTCATGTCCCCGCATGAGCTAGGGCTGACAGACGGGATCTCACCCCGTTTCACGGATTTGGACCACCAACCTTCAAGTCAGCAGTTCAGCCGGCACAAGGGTTTAACCCATTGTGCCACCACGGCTCCGGCACTACTATAGTGAGTGACTAAAAGCAAAGAAGAACAGGTTTTTTGTACCTTTAACTATTGTGTAGAAGATGGATTCCAGACTTTCTTAACTTCTATATAAAACACTAGCTTTGCCCGGCCACGCGTTGCTGTGGCTTATGGGAATCCTTTATTGGCCAGGTGGAATAGCAGTGAATAGCCTTGCAGTCTCAAAGCCTGGCCGTTTTCTGGAGTAGCTGGAGCTGTTTGTTGTATGAATGTAGAGGCATGGATGAGGGGTTGTGCTGCCAAGTTTAGTGTTTCTGGGATGTGTAGTTTTGTTGTTTTGTCCTAGGCCGAAATTTCATTATCCTTTTATATATATAGATTGTGTTCACCGAAATGCACCCTGACATTCTTATGGGGAAAGGCACTTTGTCCATTGTTGCCTCTGATTACTTCTCAGAAAGACCTTATACTGCATTGCTTTATAGTGGAATATAAATCTACATTCAATCAAGTGCTGGTCCTTGCTGTGATTGGCATTAATTCAATTTTCTTTCTTCTTAAGCACTTAGTGCCTTGGTACAGACTTTTTAATCTCTAAACTCTTGTGGCATTTTCACATGCAAGTCATTTCTAAAATTACTTCAAACCCATTGTTTTACAAAGCATGGGTTAAAGGTAAGAGTATTTCATCTTGGAAGGCCTAGCAGATTTGAGGTATTGTGGACAAAAGACTCCGGAAACTTAAAAGTCTACGCAGCACTTTTATTACACATACACTTTTAATTTTTGCAATGCCATCTATTAATGTTATCCTTTGAAATGTTGATTTCTTTTCTTAGAAAAAGATTTCATAATGGAAGCAATGATACAAGGAATCTGAATTTCCCCAGGTGCCCCTCCCTTCACACCCCTGAGGATTTTAAAATAATCTTCAGAAGGAACATGCAGGATTTATGATCCTTATTGAAAGATGATTAACTCAGGGGTGTCTGACTCGTTAAAATGAAGCATTCCATTCAAGCACACAGAGATAAAAATGTCTAAATAATGCATGTGGCTTCAGTTGTTTGACTCAAGATTTTAATTGGAAACCTGTGACGATTTGTTGCGGGTTACCTGGAAAGTGAGATGTGCACTCCACAGTCTCCTTGGGTAGGAGATACTTGTTATTGAGGTCAGATTAAAATGATTGACCCACACGGACAGGAATGATCAGCCAGAACTTTCTTACATAATTGGCACCACACTGGAACTATAAAAGCATGAATTGTACTGACGCTGGGGTATAGCAGCCAAAACAATGGGATTGCCCTTCTCAAATAAGAATTTAGCCAAAACAGATATGTGTGTGTGTGTGTGTGTGTGTGTGTGTGTGTGTGTGTGTGGTTTAAAAGCTAGAAATTGGTAATGAAGAAAATTTCATGGAGGGCAATGAATTTTTTCTTCAGTCTCCAAATTCTATCATTTAAATCGAGATTGAATATTTACAACAGTGATCCCAAACTATGGCCCGTGGGCCAGATGCAGCCCTCTAAGATCATTTACCCAGCCTTCATTCTAAACTTTAGACTTATGCCTCACAGCCTCTGAGGGTGCCTGCCATAGATGTGGGCAAAACGTCAGGAGAGAATACTTCTGGAACATGGCCACACACAGCCTGAAAGACATACAACAACCCTTTAGACTTATGGTCCACTTGAGGGCACACAACAACAACAATCCTAATTAACTGGGTTGTTGTGAGTTTTCCGGGCTGTATGTTCCAGAAGCATTCTCTCCGGATGTTTTGCCCACATCTATGGAAGGCATCCTCAGAGGTTGTAACAACCTCACAACTGCTGAGGATGCCTGCCACAGATGTGGGTGAAATGACAACAGAAAATGTTTCTGGAACATACAACAACCCAATGATTCCGGCCATGAAATCCTTCAACAACAAATCCGAATTAACTTGACTATCTCATTCGCCAAAAGCCCGTCCACATTTCCCATTAAAATACCAGTAATGTTATGCTGGTTAAAATTGTTCTTTATTTTAATATTGTATTGTTCTGGCCCCTGGTGGTGGGGCAGTGTATTAAAGCGCTGAGCTGCTGAACTTGCAGACCGAAAGGTCGCAGGTTCAAATCCTGGGAGCGGAATGAGCACCCACTGTTAGCCCCAGCTCCTGCCAACCTAGCAGTTTGAAAACATGCAAATGTGAGTAGATCAATAGGTACCGCTCCAGTGGGAAGGTAACGGAGCTCCATGCAGTCATGCCAGCCACATGACCTTGGAGGTGTCTACGGACAACGCCGGCTCTTCGGCTTAGAAATGGAGATGAGTGCCAACCCCCAGAGTCGGTCACGACTGGACTTAACATCAGGGGAAAACCTTTTTACCTTTACCTATTGTTCTGTCACAGTTTTTTGCACTACAAATGAGATATGTGCAAAGTGCATAGGAATTCATTCCTTTTTTTTTTTTTCAAACTACAGTCCAGCCCACCAACATGAATCGACCCTCGGCTTATAAAGTTTGACGACTTCTGATTTAGAAATACAATACAGTTTAAGAGTCCGTAAGAAAGGGGTAAGCAAAGTTACAAGGGGAATATGAGTACAGGAAATATAGTCTCAGATGTGACTGGTTTCCAGTGCTTGACTCTCTTTAATGCTAAAAGTTTAGAGACTGAAAGAACATTTCACCAGGGGACATCCTTAAATGGGTGGAGGCAATACTCTCATTCTGTCCCCCTTCCATAAATTCACATTCTTCCAGAAAATATTTTCTCACTCAACTGAGCAAATGGCAAAAGGGCACTAGTAAAGGTAAAGGTTTCCCCTGACGTTAAGTCCAGTC
The DNA here is from genome assembly GCF_035594765.1 of Anolis carolinensis. NCBI lineage: Eukaryota > Metazoa > Chordata > Lepidosauria > Squamata > Anolidae > Anolis > Anolis carolinensis. The sequence continues at coordinate 72,106,395 of NC_085846.1, forward strand.
GTGTCCGACTCTGGGGGTTGGTGCTCATCTCCGTTTCTAAGCCGAACAGCCGGCGTTGTCCGTAGACACTTCCAAGGTCATGTGGCCAGTATGACTGCATGGAGCGCCGTTACCTTCCCGCTGGAGTGGTACCTATTGATCTACTCACATTTGCATGTTTTCGAACTGCTAGGTTGGCAGAAGCTGGAGTTTGACAGTGGGTGCTCACTCTGCTTTCCGGATTGGAACCTGGGACCTTTTGGTCTGCAAGTTCAGCAGCTCAGCGCTTTAACACACTGAGTCACCGGAGGTTCCAAAAGGGCACTAGAACAATAAATAAATTAACATTAGAAGTAGATGCACCCGTATTGGTATTACAGGGAAAGGAAACAAAGGCCAGAAGACAGAATTGGGAACATTACATTTTTTTTCTTACATGCATCTCCAGAATCGCCACATATTGCAGCAGATTGTGGTGATCTCATGGCACCTACCCAAGGGGCATGGAGACCTGTTGCCGCATACTGTCTCGGCTTCTCTCCCACCTCATCACACGGGGAAGCGTGAAGAAGCCAGCTGTCCTAGTTGATTTGTATTGAAAGATAGGATGCCTCCCATCTTTTGTTACTGGCTATTTTTCGCTGGTAGCAGGGGGGGTTTTTTCCAGTTCGGTCACGGAGCCGCTCCAGAAGTACTTCTATCGGACTCCATGGTGAAACTACCAAAATACCGCCACCGAATTTGGGCCTGTGTGAAGAGGTCCTTAGTATAACGTTCGATTTTCTTCTTTTTTTGCTTCCCGGGGGTGCAATTTGAATCAAAATAGGTCTTTTGAAGAGTTTGACACATATGCCAGTCATAGCCATCACAACAGTTTAGTTAACATAATTTTAGGGTGACTGATGGGTAAGTCTTGCTGAAATTCATGAGACTTATTTTGGAGTAGATATACATAGAATTGTCTTGCTCAACAGTGACAGTCAGAGACATTCTCGCGCTTGAAGTGTAAAGCAAAAAACAACACCTTTCCCTATTCATTTCAAAAATGAGACACAGAGAAAGCATTTTGAAGTGAGAAAGGACACTCTCTGGTTTCTGCTGCCGGAAGCAGCTTTTCATAGTAAGGCCAACCTCAGCTTTATAAAATCTCAAGGGTGAAAGAAAAATGGCAATATACATTGTCCTTGGAAAACGGGACATTGCTACGTGCAGGGAAATCTTCTTCTCTCTTGCCATTGTACTTTATTTTATAGCAAATTCTGCACCAGTCTGAGTGAATGCCTTGTTTGTTAGTTTGTTTGATGTATATTCCACTTTTCTAGTGTGGATAAGATGCAAGGTAGTCGCCAATGTTATTAAAAAGGATTTCCAGTAAAAATGCAATGTTAAAATATAAATTAAATGAATTACAGGCTTAAAACACTAATTTATTTAAAATAGTGCATATGAGAATAAAGTAGTACATATGAGAAATGAGAATAATTTTTAAAAAATATTCCAGCATATGTTTTGCATTTTGATGTGGTAATTTCTCCTTGAAAGAACACAGGTATGCCTCAGTGTTCCTGGGCTTTACTTCTTTAATGAAAAATTAAGTACTGGGGCAGAAGAAAAGAGAAGAGATCAGTTCTATACCCCAAAAAAGAGCACTTCAACAGCAAACTTTTTATTTAAAACAAATAATTATGTGCATGTGAAATGAAACAACCAGGTTGGCTAAGTCTTATGTAAACAAATCCAAATAAAAATAAACAAACAAACACATTGAACCTTTTAGAGAGTATATCTGCTAGAACCCGACTGGCAACTGTCACCCAGAGCATTTTTGTCATTGGCCACTCCAAGACTGTGGAACAACCTGCCAGAAGAGCTTCGATGGATATGTGAGCTGTCGAAATAACAAAATCCATCTGAAATCCTATCTCCGCCCAGCCAGTCAGCTTTAATCATAAATTTTAAATTAGCATTTTTATCTTTGTTGTGTTTTCATCTTTGTTTTGTGTATTGCAATATGCATTTTATAGTAATATGTTTTCATATATGGATTTTATAGAATGTTTAAGATGATTATGTGTTTTTAGCTATGTTGTAACCCGGCTTGAGCCACAAGGAGAGGCAGGTAAGAAATACAGTGGAACCTTGTCTTACCAGCATCCCTACTTACAAGTTTTCCGAGATACGAGCTGTTGCTCCTTCAATGTCTGGCTTTGAAATATGAACTGAGATCTGAGTTATGAGCTCCCTGGGCTGCCTTCACAAAGCACACCAGAGAGGCCACCTCCACCATCATTTGGACAGAGACAGGGCATGAGGGTCCTCCTCGCACGCAGGGGAAGGAAGGAAGACAGAATGGAGGAAAGAAAATGAAGGAAAGCAAGGAAAGAGGAGGAGGGAGAGAGGGAAAGAAGGACACACAGGTAGCAGCAACTCAGCATCATTGTGCAATCTATACTGCACGTCTTTGGAGCTGCTCCTGAAAAAATTGATGTGGTTTTTAGGGAGACTGGAATGGATAAATAGTATTTCAGTTCATTTCAATGGGGAAATTTGATTTGACATACATGCAAATTTAGTTACAAGCTTATTATTATTGCCACAACAAAACATTGCATGGAAAGTTCCTTGACAAATTTGAAGGAAAAGCTGATAAGGAGAAGACCTGGCTATGGCTCACGAATGGGACACTGAAGTAGGAGACAGAAGGCCTGATCCTTGCAGCCCAGGAGCAAGCCATCAGAACAAATGCAATTAAGGCCAAGATCAAAAAATCAGCTGATGACCCAAAATGCAGACTGTGCAAGGAAACCGACGAAACCATTGATCATATCCTTAGCTGCTGTAAGAAAATCGCACAGACAGACTACAAACAGAGGCACAACTCTGTGGCCCAAATGATCCATTGGAACTTATGCCTCAAGTACCACCTCCCAGCAGCAAAGAACTGGTGGGATCACAAACCTGCAAAAGTACTGGAAAATGATCATGCAAAGATACTGTGGGACTTCCGAATCCAGACTGACAAAGTTCTGGAACACAACACACCAGACATCACAGTTGTGAAAAAGAAAAAGGTTTGGATCATTAATGTTGCCATCCCAGGTGACAGTCGCATTGACGAAAAACAACAGGAAAAACTCAGCCGCTATCAGGACCTTAAGATTGAACTTCAAAGACTCTAGCAGAAACCAGTGCAGGTGGTCCTGGTGGTGATCGGCACATTGGGTGCCGTGCCAAAAGATCTCAGCCGGCATTTGGAAACAATAGACATTGACAAAATTACGGTCTGCCAACTACAAAAGTCCACCTAACTGGGATCTGCGCACATCATCCGAAAATACATCACACAGTCCTAGACACTTGGGAAGTGTTCGACTTGTGATTTTGTGATACGAAATCCAGCATATCTATCTTGTTTGCTGTGTCATACAATAAAATAATAAATCTTTCTAAATGCATCCAGGGATTACTATGTCTTTCACCAACTTCCAGTTTTATGATTTCTATTTTGGTGGCCAAAGCTATAGATCGATGCTTTTTGGGTTTGTCTAAACTGCCCCAAAATTCCATACTCACTGAGAATGGACTACTGGTTGTCTTCATAATGCACAGCAGCTTCTGTTGAGTATCATAGCTTTTTCTACTGACTTTAATCCACTTTTGGCAAAGTTGCAGATACTCCTTAGTTTGCTGGAATCTCCTGACTATCCCAGCTCCTCTGGGTAGTCTACAAAGTCGGATCATGTCAGATTCAGCTCAGTCCGTTGTCCAAACAGACACTGCTGTCATCAGTGTAGGGAAAGGGAGTGGATCATGCCCATGTTACCATCACTCCTAGCAGCCACAGAGCTCTATCTCCTGATGTAAGAAAGGGTGACTGCATGATCAGCAAGAAGGAGAAGAAGCTACGACCAGCAGTGGTGACATATATGAGGTGACAGTCCAATGAAGCAGATGCACTCTGGATAAGAGTTGCAGATTCAGCACAGGATGTGTTGAAGATGGATTTACACTGGACTAACCTCCATTGGAGCCCCTGGTGTCAGTTCGAATCTGGGGAACTTCTGCCAGCCTAGCAGTTCGAAAACATGCAAATTTGAGTAGATCAATACGTACTGCTCCGGCGGAAGGTAACAGTGTTCCATGTAGTCATGCCAGCCACATGACCTTGGAGGTGTCTACGGACAACACCAGCTCTTCGGCTTAGAAATGGAGATGAGTGTCAACCCCAGAGTTGGACATGACTAGACTTAATGTCAGGGGAAAACCTTTACCTTTACCTAACCTGCTTTGTGAGTAGCTGGTGAGGTGGGTTAATAAGCTGTTCCCGTTCCCTGTTTTGCTGTTCATATATATTCAGGAATTGATTCTAGAGGCAGCTACTGATTTATTTTGCCTGCTTTAGGAAAGCACACTTAGCTATGGTAATATCAACTAGAGTAAAAAAGGTAAAGGTTTCCCCTGACGTTAAGTCCAATCGTGACCGACTCTGGGGGTTGGTGCTCATCTCCATTTCTAAGCCGAAGATCCAGCATTGTCCGTAGACACCTCCAAGGTCATGTGGTCGGCATGACTGCATGGAGCACCGTTACCTTCCCACCGGAGCCAGTACCTATTGATCTACTCACATTGGCATGTTTTCGAACTGCTAGGTTGGCAGGAGCTGGAGCTAACAGCGGGCGCTCATTCCGCTTCCGGGATTTGAACCTGGGACCTTTTGGTCTGCAAGTAATAATAATAATAATAATAATAATAATAATAATAATAATAATAATAATAACAATAATAACAACTTTATTCTTATACCCTGCCCCATCTCCCCAAAGGGACTCGGGGCGGCTTACATGGGGCCTTGCCCAGACACAACAATATAAAAGCAGAAGCAAAGCAATAAAGCAAATTATTCAACAATAATACATCAAGTTCAGCAGCTCAGCGCTTTTACACGCTGTGCCACCAGGGGCCCCATCAACTAGAGTAAAATCATATTATTTCCCAATTTAAGCTTTTTTGCATTGTTATTCCAGATGTTCTGCTGCAACTTGCAATATGTCACATATGAGACAGTCTTGATATATAAATATTTGCTGTGGAAAATGGTGATATGATAAAAGTAAAAATGACTGGAAATGGAGATGTACGTGCTCAATTAATACCCATGGCCCTATTTGCCCTTATATTATAAAGTTTTTTTTTTAAAAAAGGGATTAGGAAATTGAATCTTTTCTCTGAGAACAACAGAATAGACTTACAAGAATTCTAGACGAGGAATATGTAACTATAAGATTACAATGGGTTTGAATAGGACACTTGGACACCTTTAACATCTTAAATATAGGAAAGATACATTTATGATTAAGCCTAGTAGCAATATTCTCAAATTATTAGGGAGACAGGAGGCTCAAAAATTGAACATTGCAGACAACAGAATTCATTCCTAAGTAGTCTTTGATGTATAATTAAGTAGACACAGTAATATATTTTCCTTTGAAGATTCTTCAAATAGGTTATCTCACACTGCAGCTGCCTAGCAAAGTTCTTGTGCTAAAAGTGAGATTTCCAGTCTATTTGCAAATCTGAACTGGTGGTTTACCTGGAAGAGGCAGATAGAAAATGTTGTCTCTGCTTTCCGAAGCAGTACTGAACAAACTGTTGTGAATTATGAAAACTGTTTGTACTCAGAAAAGACTAGGACGGTATAAATCACACACACACACACATACACAGAGAAAGAAAAAAACGATGGTCAGTTTTCCTTTGAATACAATATGATATTTTAGGGCTGGGAAGTTAATTACATTTCCAGGCCATTCCAATATCAAACTTGATGCATGTTTTTTATGCCATGATAATTTGTCTTCCTGAGAGCAGAGTCAAGGAATTAACTTGCTTTGCCCATAGATTTGAGTTACTATCAGTCAGTGGCAGATTCTCAATGCTTGTAAGCATTAAATGTTGTGACGTAACCATTGTCCTGACGTAGGAACTGTACCTATATTTAATTATTTAAAAAAGAATTACAATTTGATGAAATATTTGGAAAAAAAAATACCTAACCCTTTAAATATGGAAAAAGAATAGAAATATGTTAATGTGGGATTTGTGTATTGGTAGTGTTTAAATGCAATTTGTGTCTTGGTTTGTATTGCATACTGATTGCATCATCCAGAGTGTACTATAGTCTGTAAAGAGTTAATTACTAAGAAGCTGTGATGACCTTGATGTGTGGCTGGAACTGGGGAGTGTCCAGACACAAGTGTGTGTATGCATTACTGATTGCATTAGTTTTGTTCTGTTCTGCTGTCTGCTGAGAAGTCAAGTCCTGTGTCTATTGTCTTCAAGTCTGTTTGTCTTGTACAGTAAAACTTTGTATATAGTTTTACCAGCGTCTCTGATTGTCTCTTCGTTCTGTGTTCCACTGATTCCATCCAACTACTGCTGCGCTGCTATTACTCTGACAAAGTAAAGGAGCATTATTCCAGTGGACGGGAGCAAACCCTGAAACAATTGTTTTTGAATGCAGGTGGGCTTCAAATCTGGTAAAAAAATACCCCCACATTAATACAATATATTTGGGGGCATTCTTGAGCCCCAGGAGGCTTTGTGGACCATAAAAAATAGCTCCGGGATTATATGTGGTCTGCAGGACCATTGTGTCCAGGCCTGGTTCCCACGTCTGGCAATATCCCTGTGTTCCATTAAACATGTGATGAGCACAATTGTATTTTGGTAACCTAACTAGAGTCCCCTCCCCAAATGTTTATGTCCTTAATATCTTATAATTTTGGAATTTGTATTTGCACCCTCTCTAAATGTACATACCCTTTATGGGATTAAAGATAACAATAGTGGAGAAGTTTCACAAAATTACAAAACAAAAACAAAAAAATGAAAAACTTTAAGTGAGGTCTGCAACTCTGTGTTTTGACAATGAACACATTACAAAGCATTAGTTACCATACTTAATTACTAGGGTGTGCCACTGACAAAGAAGAAGAGTGGAGAACATTGTGGTAATTTTTTTTCTTCCTAGGAGTTGAATTATGATCGAGAATCTTAAGACTGATTCCCAGCAGTGGGTAGGGCTATGGAAATATACTGGAACAAAGGGAAAAGTAGGGCAAGGCAAACTGGGTGAAACCAGATGTACGTTGCTCTCAATTTTTCTCTTTTAAGTTTAAAATACTGTGGCATTTGATTTGATCATCCCCAATTGTGAACCTATAATTGATCTTTGCATTGTCTATGTGGTCCTTTCAAAAATTGTTTGGTATAGAACAATGATAGGCAACCTTTTGCGCTTGGTGTGTAAAAATTCACCAAAAAACCTAGCATGACTTGGGTGGTGTGTCACTTCAAGAAAAAAACCATAATTTTGCACTATGTATAGTTTAAATAACCAAAATGTATAATTGTAATATATAACTGTATTTAATAAATCAAAAACTATTTACTACCATTATTTCCATCTATGGTACCTCTTGCAGTTTCCACGCTAATTTCTCTCTATTCTAGTTTCAATGTAGTCATGAATAATGAATAATAATATAATAATATAATAGTAATAATATGATAATATACTACAATAATAATAGAATAATAATAGAATGATATAATGATAATCTCTCCCTCTCTATATAAATGTAATGTGCACAATTCCCATGGAGTAAACAACAAGACCACTGGACCAAATCACACCGAATTTGGCCACAAAAGACATAGTCATCCAATGAATCTGCATGCGGCAGCGTGTCAGCAAAAATGGCTAGGCGTGTCAATGCTGACACGCGTGTCATAGGTTGGCCATCACTGATCTAGAATATACTGAATTTGCCAAGCAACACACCAATGTCAAAACTAACCTAAAGAGATGTGTGTGTATGTGTGTGTGTGATATTTCAAAACCATCTAGACAGTTTGTTCTATGGAACTGTTTGTTCCATGGACACCAAGGACACATTTAATGTCTGGACTAGGACAAGTCTTGACAGCTCAAAATGTTTGTGGGTGAAATCAGATGTCTTACTCAGTGATGCTGAAAAGGTGTGGGAAGTTCAACATTGGCATATAGTACTGTCTTTCACCTGGACCTGCATCCAGGAGAATTTGAGGCCCTGTCTGTTGCAGAGAAATAACCCACCAAAACGCGTTGGGGGTTATCCTGAGATCTGCCAGCTCTATTGAATTCATCACTTGTATAATAAGGCAGTAAAATCTGCCCCTTTCCAGGTTTGACCTGAGTTTATGACTAGTAGTTCAAGATCTAACAACTCTTTTGGGAACTTCATGATTACTGCATATGCTTATGTATAAATCAATCTCATGTATAAGACTAGGGCAGGGTTTGCAGCCAAAATTATGGATTTTGATATGATCCTTGGATAAAGTGAGCTTCATTCAATAGAGTCTTGCTCTTTACCTCTTTACTCAAAGAAGGAGATGGTTCATTTTTTGTTTAAAGTTAAGGTACAGTACCCATGGATGACCCACGGATAAGACATACATTTTTTTAAAAAAAAATTCTTAACTGAAATTTCAAGACATGTTGTTGTTGTTGTTTTTGTGTATTGGTTCAGTTGCTTCCTACTCTTCATGACCTCATGGAACAGTTCACATCAGAGCTCCCTGTCGGCCGTCGCCAACTCCTTCAAAGTCAAACCAGTCACTTCAAAGATAACATCCACTCATCTTGCCCTTGGTCGGCTCCTCTTCCTTTTTTCTTCCATTTTCCCCAGCATCATTCTCTTCTCCAAGCTTTCATGTCTTCTTATTATGTCACCAAAGTACTTCATCTTTGCCTCTAATAACCTTCCCTCCGGTGAGCAGTCAGGTATTATTTCCTGGAGTATGGACTGGTTGGATCTTCTTGCGGTCCAAAGCACTCTCAGAAATCAAGACATATATAAGTTTATATAGCAAGTATATCCCTTTCAACTGTCCGAATCAGTCTTCAGTTGCTCTATATTCTAATAACTCAGTAGGGAAAGTGGGTAGGGGAGGAATCTTGTTCTTCTCAGGAGGCTCAGGCAAAAGTAAAATTATTATTATTTTATTATAACACAGCAAACAAGATAGATATGCTGGATTTCGTATCACAAAATCACAAGTCGAACACTTCCCAAGTGTCTAGGACTGTGTGATGTATTTTCGGATGATGCGTGCAGATCCCAGTAGGGTGGCCTTTTGCAGTTGGCAGATCGTAATTTTGTCAATGTCTGTGGTTTCCAAATGCTGGCTGAGATCTTTTGGCATGGCACCCAGTGTACCCATCACCACCGGGACCACCTGCACTGGTTTCTGCCAGAGTCTTTGAAGTTCAATCTTGAGGTCCTGATAGTGGCTGAATTTTTCCTGTTGTTTTTCGTCAATGCGACTGTCACCTGGGATGGCAACATCAATGATCCAAACCTTTTTCCTTTCCACAACTGTGATGTCTGGTGTGTTGTGTTCCAGAATTTTGTCAGTCTGGATTCGGAAGTCCCACAGTATCTTTGAGTGCTCATTCTCCACTCCTTTTGCAGGTTTGTGATCCCACTGGTTCTTTACTGCAGGGAGGTGGTACTTGAGGCATAAGTTCCAATGAATCATTTGGGCCACATAGTTGTGCCTCTGTTTGTAGTCTGTCTGTGTGATTTTCTTACAGCAGCTGAGGATATGATCAGTGGTTGACAAGTCCATAGCGTTCATTTCCAACAAACAGTTCAGTTTTCCAGTGCTCCATCAATAAAGGTGCCAACATTTTTACTAATCCTGATGGCGTCCAGGCACTTGATGATCCAGCTATGTGGGAGTGAGTCAAATGCCTTTTTGTAGTCAATCCACGTCATGTGAAGATTAGCTTTTCGGCTTTTACAGTTCTCCAGAATCATTTTGTCAATTAATAACTGGTAACAACAACAACAACAACAACAACAACAACAACAATAATAATAAATTAATTTCTATCCCGCTTTTCTCCCATGGGTGGGATTCAAAGTGGTGTACAACATATAAAATTCATACAAATACATCCGACCGCAGTACAAAATCAGATGAAAACATCATCCTAGTATAAAAAAACCAATTAACATATCAAATAAACCAATTTTAAAACTTGCAGTTTTAAAATTTTTAAAAATGCTGCAGACTCTTATAGTTTCTATGTTCTTTCTCATTAATAACCTTTTCCATCATGACCACTGATGTTGCTTGGCTACATTGGTCCCAGTTTCAATCTGTGAAATGTTTGTGGGTACGTTGGTGCAGTTTTAGAAAGCTACATTTTACTCTACATTTCTCAAAATCCCCCAGGCAGCCGGGTGAGAAGCATATTCTGTAGAACAGTGACCCCAAAGGTAACCTTGCCAAACTCTGGATACAGTATCTGTGAAACATTTTATTCTATTTTATTTCCTTTATTAAAAAAAACAAAACAAGGCAAACTATCCAGGTACACTAACCAACCCGAGGGTGGAAATGATAAAGTAGAACAGAAAGAAATGTTTAACTTGCTCTTCAGTATAGTTTGCTCATTTCAATTAAAGAACAGTTTTATATTGTTGTAAATAAACTGTTCATTTGGCCTTTTGGCCACATTCCAGGCCTCATTACAAATGAATTTGGATGACTCAGAATCAGAAATGGCAATAACTATAATTGTTTTGGATTGTGTATAAAAAGGTGCTGTATGTCCTAAGCAACAAAAATGAATCAGATCTGTGTAAATGTCATATCCTTTTTTTTTTAGTTTTTGCTGATTCAACTAAGAAATGCATTGTAACAAAAATCTGAAAGCCTCCTTTTTCTGATCTAAACTGCATCTTCAATGCAGAATTAATGCAGCTTGACACCCCTTCAACTGTCACAGCTAAATGCTATGGAATAATGGTAGTTGTACTGTTACTCTGGTCTTTAGAGTCACAGTCCAACACTTAAATGTTACAGCCCGCTGGCTTTCCAGGCTCTATGAATTTTTAAACCAATGGATTCAAATGATAGGGAAAAAAAACAGAAGCACTTTTTATTGTAGGAACGGTTTGAGAGTAGAATAGAGTGTCTTGGAGGGTGATGGGTTCTTTAGAGATCTTTAAACAGATGTTGGTTGGGCATCTTTCAGGGGTGCTTTAGTTGTGTATTCTTGCATGGCAGGGAGACAGGACTAGATAGTGCTTGTGGTACCTCTTCCAATTCTAGGATACTATGATTAAGCTATAGAGGGGTTTAACTCTAGGATTTCATAATTCAGTTGATTATACCCACTCCAAGACTTTTTTTCACGTCAGAAGTGACTTGAAAGTCGCTTCTGGTGTGAGAGAATTGGCTGTCTGCAAGGACGTTGCCCAGGGGATGCCTGGATGTTTTCATGCTTTTACCATGCTCATGGGAGGCTTCTCTCCTGTCCCTGCAAGGAGCTGGAGCGGATAGAGGGAGCTCATCAGCACTCTCCCCGGGTTGGATTCGAACTGGCAACTCCCATTGACTCCCTTCCACGTCAGAGCACATCATCATGATATTGTAGTTGAAATATCAGAACATTTTGCAAAATCAGCAACTGTGAAAAACCAGCAGCAACGAAAACAACAGCATGGGCCTTTGGTCCATGCAGATGAAACCATGTGATTCAAAGCACCATTGGATGATACCTCTGACTGCGCATGAGAAGGTTCAGGCCTCTTTTACACTGCCATATAATCTAGTTCAAAGCAGATAATCTGGATTTTACAGGGCAGTGTAGAAGGGACCTCAGAAAATCAGTTAGCATAAAGTTTTAGCCCTGCAGGTATATGACTACTACACATCCACGTTGGGCATGAGAAACTGGTGTTTTTTGTTATATCTTACAACATGTATTTTAAAATTAAAAATAATACATTCAGCAGGCCCCATCCCTTTTGGGGTTCAGAAAAAAACTGAAGACCTGGCTATGTACACAGGCATTTGAAGAATAAGCGTGTGTTGGCTTCGACGCGGTCTGAATTACGGCTCTGGTATAAGGTCTGGTGGATGAATGGCATATGCACTTTGCACTGTTTTAAACTTTGTATGTTGTATTTTATGACTGTTTTAACTGTTTTAACGTTTTAGTTCAGTATATCAGTGTAACGGCATCAATTGCCACTTGTTAGCCACCCTGAATCCCCTCGGGTGAGAAGAGCGGGGTATAAATGATTGAAATAAATAAATAAATAAAATTGAAACTTTACACAGAACATTTATAGAGCACCATTTTGATGTTTGTCACATAATGGTGCTACTTAGCATTTTATCAATGTTTATTTTAGGATTGATTGATTTTATTGTGTTATTGTCTTATATATTGGTGATGTAAATTATGTTCTAACCTTTGGTGTTGAATATATTTGTATTTTATTGCACTGTGTGTATTGTTACATTACTAGAGCTCTGTAAGCCGCTCCGAGTCCCTTTTGGGAGATGGTGTTGGGGTAGAAATGATGATGATGATGATGATGATGATGATGATGATGATGATGATGACGACGATGACGATTTGATGCATAACAAGTTTAGTACACAGCAAACAAGATCACTATGCTAGCTGTTGTATTGGATCACACGTCTGATACTTCTCAAGTGTCTAGGATGTATTGGCAAATAATGCATGCAGATTTGAGTATGGTGGCCTTTTGTAGTTGACAGATGGTAATTTTGTCAGCGCCAATTCTGTTAATGTGCAGGCCAAGGTCTTTAAGCACTGCTCCCAGTGTGACGATCACCACTGGGGCCACATTTACTCCAGAGTCTTTGCCGGTTTATCTTTAAATCCTCGTATCGTGTCAACTTTTCCAGTTGCTTCTCTTCAATCCTGCTGTTGCCTGGGATTGCAACATTGATGATCATGAGGTCAGGAGTATTGTGCTCCAAAACTCTGTCAGTCTGAATTCGGAAGTCCCAGAGTAGATTGACGTGTTCATTTTCTGTAACTTTTTCAGGCTTGTGATCCCACAAGTTCTTTGTCACAGGCAGAAGGTATTATTATTATTGTTGTTGTTGTTGTTGTTATTATTATTTTATTTTATGACAAAGCAAACAAGATAGATATGCTGGATTTCGTATCACAAAATCACAAGTCGAACACTTCCTAAGCGTTTAGGACTGTGTGATGTATTTTCGGATGATGCACACAGATCCCAGTAGGGTGGCCTTTTGCAGTTGGTAGATCGTAATTTTGTCAATGTCTATTGTTTCCAAATGCTGGCTGAGATCTTTTGGCACGGCACCCAGTGTGCCCATCACCTCCGGGACCACCTGCACTGGTTTCTGCCAGAGTCTTTGAAGTTCAATCTTGAGGTCCTGATAGCGATTGAGTTTTTCCTGTTGTTTTTTATCAATGTGACTGTCACCTGGGATGGCGACATCAATGATCCAAACCTTTTTCTTTTCCACAACTGTGATGTCTGATGTGTTGTGTTCCAGAACTTTGTCAGTCTGGATTTGGAAGTCCCACAGTATCTTTGCGTCTTCATTTTCCAATACTTTTGCAGGTTTGTGATCCCACCAGTTCTTTACTGCTGGGAGGTGGTCCTTGAGGCATAAGTTCCAATGAATCATTTGGGCCACATAGTTGTGCCTCTGTTTGTAGTCTGTCTGTGCGATTTTCTTACAGCAGCTGCGGATATGATCAATGGTTTCATCGGTTTCCTTGCACAGTCTGCATTTTGGGTCATCAGCTGATTTTTCAATCTTGGCCTTAATTGCATTATTATTATTATTATTATTATTATTATTATTATTATTATTGGTGTGGTTTGCATGTTCTGTGCTTCCGTAGTGACTCGCCATTGTCCGGCCTCAGATGACCAAACTGTGTATGCCATACATCCTGTTCTGAAACCCTAGACTAGTCTGCTGCCTTCATTCAGAGAGCCATATCCGAATGTTGCAGTAAGAATTGGCTGCCAGTCTACTTGGCTGCATGGAACTGGGTGGAGTGGGGTGCGGGATCTCTTATGCTTTGGCTCAGAGAGGAACATGTCATAGGCAAGTTTGACTGCAGATTTGTGGGAAGCTATGATATGCATGTAGTAGAGTTATGTGTTTTAATTTTGGGAACTTAGGTATATTGTTGTGTAATGGATTTTGCAACAAAAGATTATATATTAGTCATGCAGAGGAAATATTGATTTATTAAAAATTATAATTTGAGTTGAAACTGTGACACAGGGTGAAGTACACAGAGTGGCAAGGCCTGGAAATAAAATAACCCCTTCACATGATATATATTCAATGCTTGCAGACATGGATTGGCTACGATAAATGGAATCAATGCCAATGTTTCCATGGAGCTTCTGGTAGAACTGGTTCCACCCCTGCTATTTACTGCTGAATCTCGCTGACTGGAAGTTCCCAATGCTTGGAAAATTACCTCATCGTATCAGATTAAAGAATGTGGGAAGAAAAGCAATTTGAACAGGAAGGTAAATGAAAGAAAAGTTTCACTTGGGATAAAAAAATGGCATGTAAGACAAAGAAAACCATGTGAAATGCACATGTTTCCCATAGACCACAGGAAACAAGATATAGAGTTTCTAGGACTTCATCATATGTAAGATTCTCACTCCACCCCCATTTCCACACACTTATAAAGCAATTCATAGATGAAGCAACACGGATCCCATAATATGACGCAATGGGACTTTCACCTCTTGCCTATGCTGCTTCATCTGTGAATTGTCTCTGAAATGTAGGGAAACGGGAGAAACTGGAGCTGGTTAGAAAGCATCTTCTGAGCTCCAACTGCATGCAGAAATGGGAGAAAGCAAGGAAAAACACTTGGAATGGGATCTCTCAAATTTGCCCATGTTGAATTGCTTCAGTGATGTGGAGTAATGGGGGGTCTCCTACCTGAGCATTGACATTTCTCTCCCTAAATCCTGCTTCATGAACCTGGTATGGTCAGTTTTTTAATTATAGTAGAGTCTCACTTATCCAACATTCACTTATCCAACATTCTGGATTATCCAAAGCAGTCTGCCTCCCACCCGGATCCACAGCTGTTTCTCTAGGCAGCAAGGACTGAACTTTTTATGCATTTAATTTCCGACAATGTTGTTTCTGTAAGTTCATTTTATGCAATTCTTTATTTGTAGTCAATTTGTTAGTAGCCAATGTTTTTGTAGTCAGTGTTTTCAATACATTGCAATGTTTTGGTGCTAAATCGGTAAATATAGTAATTACTACATAATGTTCCTGTATATTGAACTGCTTTTTCTGTCGATTTGTTTTAAAACATGACGTTTTGGTGCTTAATATGTAAAATCATAACATAATTTGACATTTAATTGGCTTTTCCTTAATCCCTCCTTATTATCCAACATTTTTGCTTATCCAACGTTCCATCGGCCCGTTTATGTTGGATAAGTGAGACTCTACTGTAATTCAATCTTTAGGAATACTGCATTTTTTGGCTTTGAAAATTGTGCCACTGTTAGCTTTTTAATTTTGTTTTCCCTTTTAAAAATCCAAACTACAATAGGTTCTAGTGCCCAGTCGGTTTCAGGACTTCTGCAATAGAGAGTAAGGAGATTGGGAGGGAAAGGAAGGGAGCCCATGGAGAGAAGTGTCTTTCTTAAGAACGATGCCTTCTGTCTCCTCTAAGTGGATGGTTGAACTGGGAAGAGGCGATCCTGTGTGATGGGGGTAAGTAAATTCTCCATCTTTTTAAAAGACAAAATGCCACACAAAGAAGATGATTCCACACGCAAACAAGATGATTTTCCCCACTTTCCCCCATTTTTCCCAGCTCTGTCTGATAAAGTCCCTAATCTCATTGATTACAAGCATTTGGTTATGTCTGCATAGGGGCCCCAGTGGCAAAGCGTGTTAAAGTGCTGAGCTGCTGAACTTGCAGACCAAAAGGTCCCAGGTTCAAATCCCGGGAGCGGAGTGAGCGCCTGCTGTTGCTCCAACTTCTGCCAACCTAGCAGTTAGAAAACATGCCAATGTGAGTAGATACTGCTCTGGCGGGAAGGTAATGGCGCTTCATGCAGTCATGCTGGCCACATGACCTTGGAGGTGTCTACGGACAATGCCGGCTCTTCGGCTTAGAAATGGAAATGAGCACCAATCCCCAGAGTCAAACATGACTGGACTTAATGTCAGGGGAAACCTTTACCTTTACCTTAAACTTGTTATGCATCAAATCATCATCTTCTTCTTCTTCTTCTTCCTCTTCCTCTTCCTCTTCCTCTTCCTCTTCCTCTTCCTCTTCTTCTTTATTTCTACCCCAACTTAATGTCAGGGGAAACCTTTACCTTTTTTTTTTACATTTGACTATTCCTTAAGGGAAGCTTCACATTTCTGTACTGCACTGTTTCTTGCTGTTCCTTTTGCTGTCAAAGGGGGAGCAGCGAATGGTACTCCCATCATCCTAAGGCAAGCTGCAGCATACCCACAACCAGTCAAACATTTCTTGTGCATGTGGAAGAAAATCCTACAAAATTCCACATCTCTAGTGATAAAAATACCCCCATACAGTATAATACAGCCCGCCCCAGATTTATAGGGAATGCATCCTGTATTTCTCATGGATATGTGAAGCTAGAGATAATTCTGAACCCTATTGAAAAGGAATTATGGGTCTATAGATATAGATTAATGCTGGAGGACCTAGAAAATACCTGGAGAGAATATATTTTATTGCATCTGAATAAATGAAACTGCACATATGGTTGTTGTACTGTAATTTGTTAAAAAAAAAACCCTAACAATTTGCTGCTTTTCATGGCACCCGCACCTGCTGTCTGAGACTGCTCCCATAACAGCATTGCTAGGTGGGAGATTTTGACAGGTGCAGCCTTGCTAGGTTTGAGGCTTCCTGACTTTTGTGCACTAGAGCCCATAATCAATATGTCAACATTGTCTTGCAGCTATTTAGGTCATTTCCCATATTAGATCATCAGAGATTGGGAAACTATCTTTTTTGGACTGCAGCTCACACTCAGCATGGCTGCTGGCAATGCAAGCTGGGTTGATCTTAGAGTTGAAGAAGGAACTTTTTCAGTCTCTGCACACAATATACATATGATCACTTAGCATGTACTGTATGCTGCTTCGAATGTAATGCACTTTTCAAACAGGTGGCCTTAATGAATGAGAAGATTTTGGTTAGAAATAGTAAAACAATTGTGGACATCACAAAAAAGTCAAGCAAACTTTGTTTGCTAACATTAGGGATTTCATCCTACAGCAGTGATGGCCAACCTATGACACGCGTGTCAGCACTGACATGCCTAGCCATTTTTCCTGACACGCTGCTGCATGCAGATTGATTGGATGACTATGTCTTTTGTGGCCAAATTTGGTGTGATTTGGTCCAGTGGTTTTGTTGTTTACTCCATGGGAATTGTGCACATTGCGCGCACACACACACACACACACACACACATATATATACACGGTGTTTCCCCGAAAATAAGACAGTGTCTTATATTAATTTTTGCTCCCAAAGATGTGCTAGGTCTTATTTTCAGGGGATGTCTTATTTTTCCATGAAGAAGAAATCACATTTATTGTTGAACAACAAAATGAACATTTATTATATACTGCACAGTAGTTGTCATCACACACCACCATAACCTGACAAACTGTGAATCCTATCAAGAATTTCTTGTTACTACCATTATTTCCATGTACAACACTCTATAATACGTATATTTACCGATCCTGCATGCTCTGGTGTTTTGTTCGGCGGGCATGCTTCCAAACAAAAACTTTGATAGATCTTACTTTTGGGGGAGGCCTTATATTTAGCAATTCAGCAAAACCTCTATTAGGTCTTATTTTCAGGGGATGTCTTTATTTTTCCATGAAGAAGAAATCACATTTATTGTTGAACAACAAAATGAACATTTATTATATACTGTACAGTAGTTGTCATCACAAACCAGCATAACCAGACAAACTCTGAATCCCATCAAGAATTTCTTATTACTACCATTATTTCCATGTACAACACTCTATGGTACGTACGTACATTTACCGATCCTGCATGCTCTGGTGTTCTGTTTATCAGGCACTGGGCCCGCTTCCAAACAAAAACTTTGCTAGGTCTTACATTCGGGGGAGGCCTTATATTTAGCAATTCAGCAAAACCTCTACTAGGTCTTATTTTCTGGGGAAACAGGGTATATATATAATTTTTATTATTATTCTATTATTATTGTAGTATATTATCATATTATTACTATTATATTATTTTTATATTATTTGTTATTCATGACTACATTGAAACTACAATAGAGAGAAATCAGCGTGGAAATTGCAAGAGGTATCATAGATTGTTGTACATGGAAATAATGGTAGTAAATAGTTTTTGATTTATTAAATACAGTTATATATTACAATTATATATTTTTGTTATTTAAACTATATATATTGTTAAATTATGTTTTTTTCTCTTGAAGTGACACACCACCCAAGTCATGCTAGGTTTTTTGGTGAATTTTGACACACCAAACGCAAAAGGTTGCCCATCATTGTCCTACAGGATAAGGAAAGTGTCTGGGATCATTAGTTTTCCCTTAAACTTTGCAATGCCTATTTGGAAATTAAACAGATTATTTTCCCACCCCCATCACACATTCTCCTTTTCTTTGTTTTCTTTAGGATTTATCAGTTTGATTTGCTATCACATGGTAGAGATTTGTTTCCTCCCATTGTCCCTCCATGATTTTGATTATTTATCTTTTTAAAAAGGGATTGTAGAAAGTGCTTTTAAATTAATCCAGATCCTTCCCTAAACCTCTGCATCAGGGTTGTAGGAAGTGATTTTAAATTAACCCTGATCTTTCCCCAAATCTCTGCATTGGAATCTTTGGAAAAATTGGCATTTTAGCTCCTCCCACACATGGCATCATCATGTTATTTACAAGTGGTCAACAGAGATTAACATTACATGGGGAAATTGGCCATTTTGCTTGTCTCTAGTCAGGGAATTTAAAAATAAGTGAATTGCTAACTGTCTTAGAAATTGTTGGGGAAACCAACACTTTAGAAACTGCAAAATACCTCAACCCCACAGTTGAAGCTTGCGTTGTGTGGTTTCCTTTCCTTAAATGTGTACAAACACTGCTTTTACTGCATGGGATGAAGTCCTAAGTCGCATTGTGGTTAAATTTTTTTAGTTAAGTGAATGGTATTTAAAATATTGTTGAAGATATGCAGGCATCTTTCTTTTAATAAAAGAGCAATTTTGAATGACCTTCCTTTTGCCTTGCAAGGATGCATAATATTAAAATTTAATATCATGCCAAGCAGGTCCAGAATCATCCTTGTGAAGCATAAAATGCTATAAGTTATCTATTTTGAGTCTTCCTTCTGATTTTTATTAATAGCTTATAACAAAAAGGGACACCAGCAAAATCATTTAAATCACCAATGAAAATAAGCTAATGCCAGCATCATATGTCAAAGTGTCTGGTAATGCTTCCTTGCTCCTTCAATAATAATCACTAGCCCTGTTGAGATGGATCCCCAGGCACTTCTCTTTTTGAAAATAGCCACACTCTGGTATTGTTCCTTTCCATTTAGTGTTTCCAAATATAAAATCCATAAGTAGAATTGTCACACAATGTAAAGTTAAATGAGCATGCAAAATAGAATCTAAACTTTGTTTTGTTCCATTGTCAGATGATTTTAAATGGATCGTTTACCCGCCACTCTTGACAACTCAAGAGGTTGTCAGATGAAACATTTGCTACTCTGAGCAATGTTGCATTCTGCAAAGAATGATTTCAATAGTGAAATAAAAAGGATAAAGTACCTGGAATGAGAATGTACCATATATACTCGAGAATAAAATGAGTTTTCAGCCCCTTTTAGGGCTGAAAAAGACCCTCTCGGTTTATATTCAAGTAAGGATCCTGGTCGGCTTATATTCAGGTCGGCTTATACTGGAGTATATGGGTAATCAGAGTTAGACAGTCTTGTCTTCTTAAAGTCTTATAATTATCTGAAATCACAGTTTTATGTAAATATTCAAGATCATTTAACCTACTGATGCCTCGATTAATGTAATTTTATTGGTATCTATTTTTATTTTTGAAATTTACCAGTAGCCGCTGCATTTCCCACCCTTGTTTTATACTTGAGTCAATACGTTTTCCAAGTTTTCTGTGGTAAAATTAGGTGCCTCGGCTTATATTCAGGTCAGCTTATACTCAAGTATATACGGTAATGGTGGCAGTGGCAGTGTGTCCATTTTTCCTCATCTACTTCCATAAGAGATTAACGTTATACTGCTCACAAAATAATTCTGTACGATAAAATTACAGGTTGAGCATCTCTTTTCTGGAATTCAAAAAAAAAAATTCAAAATTGTCCTATGGGTGGCTGAGATAGTGACACCTTTGTTCACTGATTGTACACAAAATTTGTTTTATGCACAAAATTATTAAACATATTGGGTATGTGGTGAAAGTGTATATGAAACAGTTTTGTTTTAACAGCACCATTCTATGCACTCCATTCACCAAAGTGTAGCATTGAAAAAATAGGGCCTTTGTAAAGCTAGGAGCATTGGGAGTTTCAAAAATTAGAGCTGTTTTGAGGAGACCTTGCGTCTCTACTCATTTTGACAGAGAAACTACTAGGAGTTTGAGATATAAAGTATTATGTATTTCAATTTTTTTGGACTTTGGAATATTTTAAAAATAAATAAATAATGATGTCGCACCTCAGGCTAGTTTCACTTTGCTTTATACACCAGGTGGGTAGTTTATTGGGAAATAGGAAATAAACCGTTCTTAAAAAGCAAAAGTAAAGTTACAAAAGATTGTTGCAAAACAAGTCTTCAAAGAATAATCCAAGAAATCATAAGGCATAAAACAAGGTCCCATTAGAGCATCACAAAGTCCCATAAACATTAACACACAAAGGCTGCAAGATAATCCAGGAAAACGAGAGCTTGCTTCTTGACTTGAGTGAGAAGTTGCTTTGACAAAGGTTTGTCTCCCAACACACTGTTTTGCATAGCATGAAAGCATTTCTTTGGCCTCTGACCTCTTTTTTGTTTGCTATTCTAACAGTCCTACGAAGCCTGAATTCCAAACGGCCAGCTCGATCTAAAGATTCCATTTTGTCAAGGCCAGCCAGCTTGTTAGCGTCTGTCTGCATGCTATCAGACTGAGAACTGTCCTCCTTTCCTGAGTCAATTTGCACCTGGCTAGTTTCAGTATCATCAACACCATTCCCTGCTGTGGGAAAGCCTCGCTGTTCCTCATCTTCTACAGCAGGGACACTCTGAACCTGAATTCCATAATTCCCATCAGAGTCATCTTGAACCTGAATCCCATAATCCCCATCAGAGTTACTCTGAGATTCCAGCTGAGTCACATCACATGAGTTCTTGGAGATAGGACCTAAATATATATGCAAAATTAATTTATGTTTCATATATACTTTACACACATACTGTTAAAATAAAAATATCTTCTGTGTGGTCTGCAATAGCCTGTGTGCATAGTAGCAACTGCACAAATACCATGAAACAAATGCAGATATATGTCAGTTAACTCAGGGTAGATCTACACTGACCTATAACCAAGGGTTTATTCCATGTGTTCTATGCAGAATCGGCCCTAGTGTAATCCACACAGGGACTCCCCCAGGCGTTGTAGAGGCAGAAGGGAGTCCCTACCACTCAGTGGTGCTGATCATGGGTTGGCACCACTGGGCAGCCAGCTGAACCATCATCCCCTCAGTCCTCTGTTTTGCAGTGGTCCCTGGCCGTGATACGGATCTTATCTGCTTGCTGTTGCTTGCAGTGATATCAAGTGGTACAATGGGGTACATAGGGGAAGAGGGGAGAGGAGGAGCAGTGGACAAGTATGATATGTGTTGCAATTGGATCTAAGCGAAGTGGCGGGGATTGGTATCTTATGTTCCAGGGCAGGGGTCCTCAAACTTTTAAAGCAGAGGGCCGGTCCACAATATTTCAGACTGTTGAGGGGCCAAATTATCATTTGAAAAAAAATACAAACAAATTCCAATGCACACTGCACATGTCTTATTTGTAGTGCAATACAACAATAACAATTAAAGACCAATACAATATTTAAAAATGAAAACAATTTTAACCAACATAAACCTATTAGGATTTCAATGGAAAGTGTGGGCCTGCTACTGGCCAATGAGCTAGTCAAGTTAATTATGATTGTTGTTGTTGTGTGCCTTCAAGTCATTTCAGACTTTGGGCGAGCCTCCTGCCAACCTAGCAGTTTGAAAACATGCAAATGTGAGTAGACAAATAGGTACCACTCCAGCGGGAAGGTAACGGCGCTCCATGCAGTCATGCCGGCCACATGACCTTGGAGGTGTCTACAAACAACCCCGGCTCTTCGGCTTAGAAATGGAGATGAGCACCAACCCCCAGAGTCGGTCACGACTGGACTTAACGTCGGGGGAAAACCTTTACCTTTACTAAGTCTAAAATTAATTAATTAATTATTTACTACCTTTATTTACTACATTTATATCTTACCCTTCTCAGCCCAAAGGGGACTCAGAGCAGCTGTATGTACAAACAATATATTATATTACTAGCATAGCACAATATTAGCATTATATATTACTATATTGAACTATACCACTATAAGGTAAAGCTAAAGGTTTCCTCTGATGTTAAGTCCAGTCGTGTCCGACTCTGAGGGTTGGTACTCATCTCCATTTCTAAGCCGAAGAGCCGGCGTTGTCCATAGACATCTCCAAGGTCATGTGGCTGGCATGACTGGATGGAGCACCGTTACCTTCCCACCGGAGCAGTACCTATTGATCTACTCACATTTGCATGTCTTCGAACTGCTAGGTTGGCAGGAGCTGGAGCTAACAGCGGGCGCTCACTCCGCTCCCGGGATTTGAACCTGGGACCTTTTGGTCCGCACTATACTGTAATATTATATGTAATATATAATATATAATTAATATGATTTTATGGTATTATTATTAGTATTATATTGTATAACATTATAATATTTTTATCAATATTATATGTATATACAATATATTTTATTATTAAAACTGATATAAAATATTATATCTAATATTTAATATTAGGGTGATTAACTGAAACATTAATGCTGGCCTCCCAGTGACAAAGGACTCTTGCCACACCCTGAACTCTACACAGATATATATTCTTTCCTTTCCTTAGTTAGTTTATCCATACCTCACAACCTCTGAGGATGCCTGCCATAGATGTGGGCGTAACGTCAGTAGAGAATACTTCTGGAACATGGCCACACAGCCTGAAAGACATACAACAACCCTGTGATCCCGGCCATGAAAGCCTTCGACAACACATGAAACATTAATGCTGGCTTCCAACTGACAAAGGACCCTTGTCACACCCTGGACTCTCCACTGATATATCTTTTTTTCCTTTCCTTGCCTAGTTTATCCATTCCTCACAACCTCTGAGTATGCCTGCCATAGATGTGGGCAAAACGTCAGGAGAGAATACTTCTGGAACATGGCCACACAGCCCAAAAGACATACAACAACCCTATTCTATTCATTGTCAACCTGTGCCCCACAGACTGTACATTCTTATGCATCTTTACTTAGAAGCTTGTCCTGCTGGGTTCATTTTCAATGGGACTTATTTCCACATAATTGTGGAGAGGTTTGCAGAATAAACATCTCTATTTATTATTTTACATGGTCCTATAACAACACAGTGCTACAATGCTATGCATGTTTTCTTGGAAGTTGAATCCCACTGTGTTTTCAGTAGGACTTAATTCTTAGCTCCTGTGTTAAGAGTTGAAGCCTAAATTATTCAGGAGACAAATGTATGGAGTAAATGAGAATGCTGTTCCTATTATCTCTTTAATGAATAGGAAAATCATTTCCCAAATCTACTATGCGCATTGCTACACCACCTTATATACATAAAATCTGCATTCGGTGTGGCACACCTCCAGTAGTTTCTTGTTACCCATATACAAATATTTTGTTAACCTTGCCAGAATTTAATACCATGGAGGAAATCTTACAAAACTTTTCTGTGATAGCTATATTAAATGAACTGGTTGATGCTATTCTATGCATATAATTCTGCCAGTGTTCTGGAATATGTACTGAGAAGGTTTCTTACCATTTCTGTTTTATATTTGTCTATATAGATACATTTATAGTCATTACAAATCTGCTCCTTGAAGGTCAGAGCTAAGGCTATCAGGATATCATAAGCTCCATAGAGAAAGCTTGATGCCTTCACAGATGAATGCAATAATTAAGAATAATATTTTGTAACATTACAACCTTCTTACAGTTTATCTTGCAAAAACACACACTTTGCCTTGTATTGGATGAGATAGATAGAATACCTGAAGACACTGTGAAGATAACAACTGGCGTCTTTTTGCTTTTCTTTTTTCTTCTTTATTACTATTATATTATTACTGTATTATAAAAGAAATCTTAATAAAAAGTATTTTTTAAAAAAAGATAACAACTGGTGTCCTAGTTTTATCTTGCTTTCTGAAACATTTGGTTGACCTGTGCCTATTTATTGCATTCAATACAGACTTCATGGCTTCCCTTTGCATCACCAAATCTATCTGCAAACATTAGAACCATTGACAACTTTCTAGTTTTGTGGACTTTAATGTAATAGGAAAACTTTAATAACTTATGAATCACTTCTCATGTGGACGTCATCAAGGATCACCTTCCCCAAAAAGTCTAAATAAAGACACTGGTAATTTTGGACCTTATGGCAGCCTATGACACGGTGCAACATAGAAAAATGCTGCATAAAGTCTACCATATCACCCGACTTTACAAAAACTGTCCAGACCCTCTTAGAAAACCGCAGCTTCTATGTGGAGTTTCAGGGCCAGAAAAGCAGATGGAGGAGGCAAAAGAATGGTTTACCTCAAGGCAGCGTTCTTGCACCAACCTTATTTAATATCTTCACGAACGATCAGCCACAACCACCACTCACAAAGAGCTTTATATATGCTGATGACCTTGGCCTCACAACACAAGCAAAAGATTTTGAAACAGTTGAAAAGCAACTCACCAATGCCTTGAAAGATCTCTCCAGCTACTACAAAGAGAACCACCTGAAGCCTAACCCTTCCAAGACACAAGTGTGTGCTTTCCACCTACGTAACCGCGAAGCCAACAGGAAACTGAAAGTTACTTGGGAAGGCCAAGAGCTCGAACACTGTTTCCATCCTAAATACCTTGGTGTCACCTTAGATCGAACACGAACATATAGGAAACACTGCGTGAACACCAAGCACAAAGTAGCTGCACGCAACAACATCCTGCGGAAACTGACTGGCAGCGCATGGGGTGCAGACCCACAAGTAGTAAGAACATCAGCCCTGGCCTTGTCTTTCTCAACTGCTGAGTACGCCTGTCCTGTTTGGCACAAGTCTGCCCATGCAAAGCAGGTGGACATAGCACTGAATGAAACATGCAGAATCATCACAGGATGCCTTAAACCTACACCTGTTGATAAACTCTACAAGTTAGCTGGTATTGCCCCTCCTGACGTGCGACGGGAAGTTGCTGCTAACTGCAAGAGGAAAAAGGTTGAACATTGTGAAAGCCACCACTGCATGGCTATCACCCTTCTCCCACCAGACTCAAATCAAGGAAGGGCTTCATGAGAACCACCACTCCTCTTGATGTTCCTCCAGCAACAGCAAGGGTGTCCCTCTGGGCAGCTAAACCTGGCAATTCTAACTGGATGGCCCCCCAGGAGGGTCTTCCTCCAGGGGCAAACCAAGAATGGGCAACTTGGAAGTCCCTGAACAGACTCAGAAGTGGAGTGGGCAGATCAAAAGACAACTTGGCAAGGTGGCACTACCTGGAGGAATCCTCCACCTTGTGTGACTGTGGAGCAGAACAAACAACTCTGCATATGTATGCTTGCCCACAATGTCCTGCCTCATGTACAGAGGAGGAGTTGTTTAAAGCTACGGACAATGCGGTTGCTGCTGCCCGCTTTTGGTCCAAAACTATTTAGTTGCTTGTGATTTCCTTCCCCGCCCCCCCCCCCCAATCATTTTGAAATGTATTTATTGTACAATGCTTTTGACACGAAATAAATAAAACTGGTAATTTTCACCAGAGTTTTGCAGAAATGTATGCTACATCTACATTAAAAATTTCAGTAAAAGGGGTAAGTGTGTCAATTTTCAGCACTTTACAACTCGCAGTACCTGTGGAAATTTTTTTTGGATTAGTTTGAAAGTGGGCAGAATTGTACATCAAGTAGATAATGTGTTTTGAGTGTGTAGTTCTGACAGTTCAACTGTTCTGAAAGCCTTTTAAGAAAAAGCAATACAATTCTAAGGCTTATATACAGAATATTTCAACTGGCCTTATCTTAAAGGTCATTCCCAAGCTCCCTTAATTAAGATATTGTACTGTATATAGTGGGGTATCTTTTAAGGAAAATATCATTTTAATCCATCTAAGCTGGATATATATTGAACCATATCTTATCTCATTTAGATAAGAAGCTGGTGAGTGTTCAGCTTCAGATGATACTGCATGAAACATTAGCTTGGGGCTTTTTAAATTTGGCTTCAGGCTTGGCTATGGAACAAAAATTGTCTTGGTGACACCAGTTATTACTTAACATCTACAGAAAAGCAAAAACAGAAAGAGAAAATGCTAGATGGGCATCTTCCTCAGAGTGATGATGCCGTTGTTGTTGTTGTTGTTGTTGTTGTTGTTGCTGCTGCTGCTGTTGAAGATGATGATTAATTATTCAGACATATATTGCAGTTAATAAAGCCTTTGACAGTGAATTTCCATTTTGTTGTTCTTTTTATGTGCCTTCAAGTCATTTCTGATTAATGATGATCCTTAGGCAATCCTATTATGGAGTTTTCTTGGCAATATTTCTTCAGCGGGGGTTTGATATTGCCTTTCTCTGAGGCAGTGACCATATGATTCACCCAGGGCTTCCCAGGAGGTTTCTGTGAGTATGTGGGGATTCAAACTCTGGTCTCTCAAGTTATAGTTCAACAGTGGGACCATTACATGATGCTGACATTTTACAAATGTTAAAATGGCCACACAATCCCCTGCTTTTCCTTGTCCCACCCTGGCAGCATTAATATTGGGAGGATGGTGAAGGAGGAGTGGAGATACATAAAATTTCACTATTGTGTTCCAGTGTTGTGTCTGCAGTAAACAGTGGTATGAATCAAATCTGGGATTGTCTTCTAGCTGAACTTTCTTTGGCCATGTGTGTCTGCTTAAGACAGGTAAGTCAAATAGCAGCTGCCTCCAGAACCCCTTGCTGAGCATTAATTGAATAAGAAAATGGAGATTAAAGGGGAGATCATATAAGATTGGCGGCCAAGCTGCTAACAGGAGCTAGCTATAGGGAGTGTATGTTGCCTCTCCTGAAGCTGATAACTTACCGGACCCAATTCAAAGTCGAAGTTATGACCTATAAAGCCCTAAACGGCTTGGGACCTGTTTACTTGCGTGACCACATCCCTCCCCGTATGAACCAGCACGAGCTCTTAGATCTGCTGGGGAGGCACTTCTCTCGCTCCCAGCTCTGTCACAAACACGACAGGTGGGTACAAGACAGAGGGCCTTCTTGGTGGTGGCTCCTCGGCTCTGAAACTCTCTCTCTAGGGAGATTAGATTAGCACCTATCCTGGACACATTCCGCAAAAATTTGAAGACTTGGATGTTCCAACATGCATTCAAACTGTAGGTCCGTTTTCATCACCAGCCAGTCTTAACCATTTACTGCCCTAACCCTCAGCACTTTACCCTATTCCTGAATCTCATTGCCTTGAGTTTTTGCACATGCCTGCCTTCCCTGTAATTTCTTAATAACCCCACCGTTTAGTCCTGATGCTCGCTATATATTTTATGCATGTTATTTTACTGTTATTGTTTAAATTATATATGCTGTTGTATTGTTTTATCTGTTGATCGAGCTTGGTCCCCATGTGAACTGCTCCGAGTCCCCACCAGTTGTGGGGACTTGTATTATTATTATTATTATTATTATTATTAGGCCCTGGTGGTGGTGCAGTGTGTTAAAGCGCTGAGCTGCTGAACTTGCAGACCGAAAGGTGTCAGGTTCAAATCCAGGGAGCGGAATGAGCTGTTAGCCCCAGCTCCTGCCAACCTAACAGTTCGAAAACATGCCAATGTGAGTAGATCAATAGGTACTGCTCCGGTGGGAAGATAACGGCGCTCCATGTAGTCATGCCGGCCACATAACCTTGGAGGTGTCTACGGACAACGCCAGTTCTTTGGCTTAGAAATGGAGATGAGCACCAACCCCCAGAGTCGGTCACGACTGGACTTAACGTCAGGGGAAAACCTTTACCTTTTAGCTTATTATTATTATTATTATTATTATTATTATTATTAAGTCTGACTCACTAGCTACTCTAATAATATTTTAAAAGCATAGATCTATAAGTCTTTGGAATCATAGGCTGGGTGAATTTTGAAAGAAGCCTAGAAATAGTCTTTAAAGGCTCAAATGTTTTTGTTTCCTTATGCAAGGCTTATCTGACCCTATTGTTACATTTCACATGTGCATAGTGCTAGTTTTGGATAAAAATATTGCTGAAACATGTTGAACTGCTTTTTTTGGCATTGTAAAAACCTGTCCCTATTTTGTCCACATTGTTTGTGGTCAAATTTCCTGTTAAAGAAATAATGTCAAGGAACATATTTACTTTATTAATTGAGCTATACCTGCATCACAATGTAATAGTGGTTGTAATAGTGGAGCCTGCGGTGGCCTAGGGGATAAAAGCCTTGTGACTTGAAGGTTGGGTTGCTGACCTGAAGGCTACCAGGTTCGAATCCCACCCGGGGAGAGTGCGGATGAGCTCCCTCTATCACCTCCAGCTCCATGCGGGGACATGAGAGAAGCCTCCCACTAGGATGGTAAAACATCAAAACATCCGGGCGTCCCCTGGGCAACGTCCTTGCAGACGGCCAATTCTCTCACTCCAGAAGCAACTCCGGTTGCTCCTGACACGAAAAAAAAAGTGGTTGTAATAATTGGCTGTCCTTTCAAGGCAGCCAAAAGCTCAGAGGCAGAAGCCAATGGATTTTATGAAGGGCAGGAATACATACAGCAATGGCTCTCAACCTGGGGTTCCTAGATGTTTTTGGCCTTCAACTCCCAGAAATCCTAACAGCTGGTAAACTGGCTTGGATTTCTGGGAATTGTTGGCCAAAAACATCTGGGGACCCCAGGTTGAGAACCACTGATATACAGTTTTCTTTCAAACTGGGCTGAATAGTTCCTTGCTCAAGATGTAAACCAGGGTATGTCAATAATACCAACATTGCTGCAAAGGAGGAAAACTAGATATTCAACTGGCAATATTTCACACTGTACTTTTATAGGGTTATATAATACAAGCCTTATATCCACGGCTGATACATTTTGAATTTACTGTGGAAAAGGAAACTGTGGGTAGTAGTGAATCCTATTGAAATGAATTACTTGTGTTAGAAATTACCATACAATCATGCTGGAGAACCTAGAAAATTCCTAGAGTATTATCCTTTCAAAATTCTTACAGAGTTAATGTTGATCAGATCTGGTAGGTAGAACACTGGGTACTGGTCCTGCAGGTATGTTATTCCACTTTAACTGCCATGGCAACATCTTGTAGGTTTGTAGTTTTGGAGTCTGTAGTTTAGTGATGCCCAAGAGCTCTGAAAATTGTAAATGGCCCTGCCTGATCTGAAAATCTTAGGATTCCATAAGATGTTGCCATGGCAGTTAAAGAGGAATACAGCACTACAACAGTGTAATGTGATAATGCTCTGCTCCAATACCAATGTGGTCTATTTTTTAATTATACTTTGAAAACATACTTTTCCAGTCCTTTGGCCTCAGCTCTTATGTATCAAGCTGGAAGGTATATAACATTTTCCACTGAGAAGTTAAACTTTTCTTATGACAGCTTTTTTTAAAAAAAAAAAATGCTGCACATATGGTCTGGGGGAAATGATATAATTTTGCAAAGGAAAAAATCAATGAGGAGTCTGCAGGCTGTCTTCTACCTACAGAAAGGCCAATTATGCAGTTAACTACAGAAATATATCAAGCAGCCACACACAGTGCTGAAAAGGAAACCAGTATAAGATTACTGTGTATTAAAGATGTATGCTTAAAAGTTTTAAATTGTTCCAAAAATAAATATGGTGGGTGGTTTTCAGGGGGGTGGGGAGATAGTACTTTATCGTAAAACAATATTTTGCTTGTTTAGAAACACCAAAAGGCCATTAGTTCTCATGACAAGCTGGGATATGGAATACAGAGAGTTAGACGAAACCATTCTAAAGGACTATTATCACATGATAAAGTTGTTTCCACGGCCTACTGCATCTCTGTCTGGGCCAGAATGTTTTAGATTGTTGGTAGGTAAATCACATAACTGAATATTTTGTTGTCTCCATTAAAAAAGATCCCTCACATAGAAAAACAGAGACCAGGAAAAAGGATTCTACTGTAGTTTTTTTCTTTGAGACACCAGTTATCTATGTATTGGGATTTTCTTTTTGTTTTAATTGTTACAAAGAGCAATTGGTCATATGAATGTACACCAAAAGTCCCAAATAATAGAGGAAATGTATCACTGAAGAAGAGCTGAAAGGGCATTAATCTCAATCAAAGAGTCACTGTGGTGAGTGTTGGGCTAGAACTTTGGCAGACCAAAATGAGATAACAACAACAACAACAATTTTATTTTTTACCTACCTCTCCTCGTGGCAGGTTACAGCATAGTTACAACACATAAACATGTCGGATTGAGTACATTAAAAATAGCCTAGCTCGTTGTTGACCTAAGCAACCCAAAAGATAGTTGCATCTATCAAGTAGGAAAATTAGGTACTGCTTATTTAACTAATTTCCGACACCATAAAAATCATCCAGCAGCATGTGGAAGATTGAGGAAGTAATCCATCAAGGACTCGGTGTCACAGTGCATGATGAAGCAGCAGCTCCTCCAGTGGCCGGAATAGAGCATACCCTTATGAAGCCGGAAGCTGGAAAATGTCTCTGTGTCTTTGTCTCTGTCTCTGTCTGTATGTCGCATGGCAGCGAATGTTTTGTGATCCGCCCTGAGTCCCCTTCGGGATGAGAAGAACGGAATATAAATACTGTAAATAAATAATTCTATAAATACACATATTAAATGTATTTCTATCAAAGATACCTATTAAAACTTATTTTTATAAATTACATATTAAAATACACAGAACAGAGTTTTTTTTTCGTGTCAGGAGCAACCAGAGTTGCTTCTGGAGTGAGAGAATTGGCTGTCTGCAAGTTCATTGCTCAGGGGATGCCTGGATGTTTTGATGTTTACCATCCTTGTGGGAGGCTTCTCTCATGTTCCCACATGGAGCTGGAGCTAATAGAGGGAGCTCATCCACGCTCTTCCCGGGTGGGATTCGAACCTGGCAGCCTTCAGGTCAGCAACCCAACCTTCAAGTCACAAGGCTTTTATCCCCTAGGCCACCGGAGGCTCCGAGAACAGAGATTAAAACATGGACATGAGTTTAAATTCATAATTAAAACTGGCTGGGTAGGCCTGCTAGGTCTTTAGATGGTTTTAAAATTCTGACAGTTCATTTAGCTGTCAGAGATCTTCTAGTAGGTCGTTCCACAGTCTTGGGGTGGCCGATGAAAAGATCCTCTGGGTGACGGTCACCAGTTGGGTTCTGGCTGGTTGGAGTAGCTGCTCCCCAGAGGAACTAAATGTTCAGGGAAGATTATGCAGGAGAAGACAACCCTGTAGGTAACCTGGACCCAAACCATGTAGGGCTTTAAAGAAAAAACCAACACTTTGTTCTTTGCCCAGAAACTAATTAGCAGCCAGTGGAGGTGACTTTAGGATAGCTGTAATATGCTCAATTCTGGATGTTCTTGTAACCAATCTGGCTGCAGTATTTTGAACCAGCTGGAGTTTCTGAAATTGGTCTAAAGGTAGCCCAATGTAAAGTGCATTGTAGAAATCCAACCTTGAGGTTACCAGTGTGTGCAATACCATCTTTAGGTCCTCAAATCTGTTGAAGCTCATAGTAAGTACTCCTGACTGCTGCATCTACCTGAGCTGACATTTGGGAATGTAACCCCATTCAGAACTGGTTGACACACCTCCATTCCTAGATTAGGACCCTTCATGGCAAGCACTAGTGTCTCGTCTGGATTCAGTCTCAATTTGTTTTTCCTCATCTGGCCCATTATCTCATCCAGGCATTTGTTCAGAGGAGACATACTATCCTTAGCTGAGGCTGTTTTTGAAGGCACAGAGAAATATATTTGGGTATCATTTGCATATTGATAACAAGCCATCCCATGCCTACAGATTGAATCATAGAATCGTAGAGTTGGAAGAGTTCCTGGCATTAGTCATACCAGACTAATCTGATCTCTTTTTTTGACAGAGTTACGAGTTGGGTCGATACAGGGAATGCCGTGGATGTAGCCTACCTAGATTTCAGTAAGGCCTTCGACAAAGTCCCTCACAACCTTCTGGCAAACAAACTAGTAAAATGTGGGCTAGACAAAACTACGGTTAGGTGGATCCATAATTGGCTAAGCAAACGAACCCAAAGGGTGCTCACCAATGCGTCGTCTTCATCTTGGAAAGAAGTCACAAGTGGAGTGCCACAGGGTTCTGTCCTGGGCCCGGTTCTGTTTAACATCTTTATTAATGACTTAGACAAAGGGTTAGAAGGCACGATCATCAAGTTTGCAGACGACACCAAACTGGGAGGGATAGCTAACACTCCACAAGAAAGGAGCAGAATTCAAAACGATCTTGACAGACTAGAGAGATGGGCCGAAACTAACAAAATGAAGTTCAACAGGGACAAATGCAAGATACTTCACTTCGGCAGAAAAAATGGAATGCAAAGATACAGAATGGGGGACACCTGGCTAGACAGCAGTACATGTGAAAAAGACCTTGGAGTCCTTGTGGACAACAAGTTAAACATGAGCCAACAATGTGATGCGGCTGCTAAGAAAGCCAACGGGATTCTGGCCTGCATCAATAGGGAAATAGCATCTAGATCCAGGGAAGAAATGCTCCCCCTCTATTCTGTCTTGGTCAGACCACACCTGGAATACTGTGTCCAATTCTGGGCACCGCAGTTGAAGGGAGATGTTGACAAGCTGGAAAGCGTCCAGAGGAGGGCGACTAAAATGATCAAAGGTCTGGAGAACAAGCCCTATGAGGAGAGGCTTAAAGAACTGGGCATGTTTAGCCTGCAGAAGAGAAGGCTAAAAGGAGACATGATAGCCATGTACAATATGTGAGGGAAAGTCATAGTGAGGAGGGAGCAAGCTTGTTTTCTGCTGCCCTGCAGACTAGGACACGGAACAATGGCTTCAAACTACGGGAAAGGAGATTCCACCTGAACATCAGGAAGAACTTCCTCACTGTGAGAGCTGTTCAGCAGTGGAACTCTCTATCCCGGACTGTGGTGGAGGCTCCTTCCTTGGAGGCTTTTAAGCAGAGGCTGGATGGCCATCTGTCGGGGGTGCTTTGAATGAGATTTTCCTGCTTCTTGCAAGGGGTTGGACTGGATGGCCCGTGAGGTCTCTTCCAACTCTACGATTCTATGATTCTAGGTGAGGTTTGGTGGATGCTTTGTCTTATTCTATAAGTTCCCCAGGCTGAGATAAGTATTAAATACCTTTCTCTCCTTCCTCTACAACAATGGTTCTCAACCTATGAATCCCCAAGTGCTTTGGCCTAGAACTCCCAGAAATTCCAGCCAGTTTCCCAGCTGTTAGGATTTCTGGAAGTTGAAGGCCAAAACATCTGGGGATTCACAGGTTGAGAACCACAGCTCTATAAGGACATGTGATCCTGCCATCACCATATCTCCCTCTGCTCTGCACAACTTGTTTTGTTTTTGTACATTGAATTTACAAAACATTGAACAATCAACCAAAAACAAAAAAGGAAAACAAAAAGAAAAGACAGATTACAAGACATTAATACAACAATGCTCTAAGCACAGTCAATGGGTGTATTCCCAGTCAATCAGGCCAATTAGATGGCTAGTCCAGCAACATCCTATTCCCAGTCCTTCCGCTGACTCTCTCACCATTAGCTGGTGTAACAGTCCCAGAGTGACCAGTATCCACACAGAGAGCTGAGTTTCCACAAATAGAATATATGCCACATTGAACAGAAGTCCTCCCAGGCCTTGCAGACTCAGCTTTACACTGACCTTGAATAGGCTTGTGGCTGCAATGTACCCATGAGAAGTCCAGAAGCAAGCACAGAAGAGCTGGATGGAGATGTTTCTACCTCTTCTACAGCAGCAGTAGACTCAAGCTCTGCCAGGTCTTATGAACTCAGCTTTATAGTTGCTCCCTCCTTGGAGATTGCTGAGTCACAACCAGCTGGAATGAGCCTGAGCTCCAGTCTACTCAAGAGAAGTACAGAAGCAAGCAACAGAAGAGCTGGATGGAGATGCTTCTGGCCTCTTCTACACAGAGCCGGTCCTAGGTAATTTTCAAGTGTAGGTGAACAGAATTTTGGGGCCCCCCAAACCAATCACTGAAAAATGAAAGAGTTGGATAAGTGAAAATGTTGGATAATAAGGAGGGATTAAGGAAAAGCCTATTAAACATCAAATTACATTAAGATTTTACAAATTAAGCACCAAAACGTCATGTTTTACAACAAATCAACAGAAAAAGCAGTTCAATACATGGTAATGTTATGTAGGAATTACTATATTTGCGAATTTAGCACCAAACATTGAACAGGGATATAGGGCAGTGTGGTATTTAAAAAAACTCTAAGATCAGGACAATAAATAAAAAACAACACTCTGAAAACAGGAGAAATCCAGACATTCGTTCTCACCAAGAAGGCATTCGGGGCTTTGGGGAGCAGAGAAGTGCCTCAATAGCGCCCCCAACAAGATGGCGCCACAGGCAACTGCCTAGTTGGCCTGGTGGTTGAACCGCCTCTGCTTCTACAGCAGCAGACTCAAATATTTCCCTAAACTATGTTTCCCAGAATTCTGCAGGAGCAAACCAGGCAATAGGGAGATGAAAGCCTCCAATCTGTAACACTAATGTGATCTTGTCCCAAGTTTTAGATCCCTTTGTAATGTTGCCAGAGTGTGCCTTTAATGGTTGAATACAAGAGGGAATCTTCCCTGATGTTGCTTGTTACCTGGTTGTGTGACAAGCAAGACCTATTGAAATTCTCTCTTCTGTTCAACCATTCAAGGTACAGGACCAATCTGTAGTTTCTACTCTGGAAATCCTATAAGCATTCAGCCATGAAACCATTGAGTGATGTTGGGCAGGTCATGCTGTCTCATCCTTAGAGAACCCTTCTGAATAAATCTTGCCAAGAAAATTCTAAGATAAATTTGCCATAAAT
Organism: Anolis carolinensis; assembly: GCF_035594765.1. Taxonomy (NCBI): domain Eukaryota; kingdom Metazoa; phylum Chordata; class Lepidosauria; order Squamata; family Anolidae; genus Anolis; species Anolis carolinensis. The sequence goes on from NC_085846.1 coordinate 72,141,761, forward strand.
CAGAGTTAACTAGATGGCACATAACAACAATGTTGTATTGATAAGTGGAAACAGAGAAAGAATCTGAGTCTCCTTCGGGGTGAGAAGGGTGAAATATAAATACTGTAAATAAATAATAAATTAATGAATATAGAATGAACCATAGACAGAATCCTGCATGGGACTGAGGTATGTGTAAGTGCTACACAATTACTCCTAACCCAACTGCCCATGCAGCAGCTGCTATGACTGCTGGGCTCTGGTCCCCTGTTGCTCAGGAAGCAGCTGACTATCCTTTCTATTTCCTCTTGTGAGTGATTTCAGTTGAGACAGCCAGAATCCTTGTAGCAATTCCCCCTCTGGCTGGAGATTATTCATACAAGGGGGAGAGGGAACTTCTGTCAATTGCTTCCCAATCTTATGTAACCCATAACTAGGGTCAATGTAGGGATTTTGAACATGTAACAGTCACAATTGTATAACTCTGGGTTGTATATTCATAACTGCGACAGAGAATTTTAGCCCATGTGAATAGGGACAGTGGCATGAGAACAGGATATTATAAGAATGTAAAAATAGCTCTGTTTGCATCTGTGAAATATTAAGAGCGTATGTACTGTTGTTCCCTTAGGTGTATTATCCACTTTAAACTTAATTCAATCCTATCAAAAAGTAAAATGCATTAATTTCAAACAAAAGTCCATGGAAGTATATCAAGTACTGGATTATCTGAAGCGAGGCTGCTTCAAACCTGAAGTAAAGAAATCATAAGTGGTTCTAGGGAGAAATGACCCACTACCTGGAATAAATCCTGCCTTTAGTGCATTCCCTTACAAAATATTGTATATACTCGAATATAAGGCTAGTTTTTCACCCCTTTTTTTAAGACTGAAAAAGGCCCCCGCAGCTTATACTCGGGTGAGGCTCCTGGTTGGCTTATATTTGGGTCAGCTTATACTTGAGAATATATGGTACATTTATTATTTTTCACTATTATTATTAGTATTATTACATTTATTATTTTTCTCTATTATTGTTGCTACTATTACATTTATTTTACTCTATTTTTATTATTATTAATACATTTATTATTTCACTCTGATCTTATTATTATTGCATTTATTATTATTATTACATGTATTATTTTCCTGTATTTATTATTATTATTACATGTATTATTTTACTCTCTTATTATTAAAAGGATACATAAGCACATTTACATTGAAGAAGATGAGAATAATGATTTGATCAGAGTTGGACAGTCTTATTTTAAATTTGAGCTTGATGTAAATATTCAAAAACATTTAACCTACTCATGCCTCAATCAATGTAATTTTTGGTATCTATTTTTATTTCTGAAATTTCCCACCCTCGGCTTATACTGGAGTCAATGATTTCCCAGTATTTTTGTGATAAAATTAGGTGCCTCGGCTTATATTCGGGTCGGCTTATATTCGAGTATATACGGTATGTAAGATTTTCAGCAGTGTGCTGGTTACTAGTTAAGCTTCAAAAAAATATGGAAGGGCATTTGACCATTGTTACAAAACTATCAGCACTACTAATGTGAAACTGTATCCCATTGTTTTGAGGTTAAATTATACATGAGGCCTATTTTAATTCTGACTTCAGCACTGCTTAGTAATACTAATGATCTCAGGGCTTTGGTGCACAGCAGGTTGGCTTCCAGTTTAAATGACAATAACATACTCTGATCTCAAGCAGCTGTTTTCTTCTCCTAGCACTGTCCAAGGAGGGTCATTAGACACCCATCCTTCCTATCTTTGGGTTTCTGTGAGTTTTTTGGGCTGTATGGCCATGTTCCAGTAGCATTCTCTCTTGACGTTTCACCTGTATCTGTGGCTGGCATCTTCAGAGGTTCCTTACCCATGAGGCCTATTTTAATTCTGACTTCAGCACAGCTTAGTGATACTAATGATCTCAGGTCTTTGGTGCACAGCAGGTTCCTTCCTACCTTTGTTTCTGGGGAAGGGGAAATGCAAGTTTTAAAGAAGATAAAATGAATGTTCATTCTCCAGCTGAAATTGCTGACCCACCTGCAGATGGCTAGAAACCAGGCAGACCATTAATCAAGTGTGACTTTCACATTGTTGCTCCCAATGCAAGTTGTATTTAGAGCAGTGGTGACTGGCGGCTCCCATGTCAGTCAAGCAATGAATCCACTCTGGGTTTTAGCATGAACTTGGTGTTTATGCAGTGTTTCCTATATGTTAGTGTTCAATCTAAGGTGACACCAAGATATTTAAGATGGAAACAGTGTTCGAGCTCTTGGCCTTCACACGTAACTTTCAATTTCCTATTGGCTTCATGATTCCATAGGTGGAAAGCACACACTTGTGTCTTGTCAGAGTTAGGCTTCAGGTGGTTATCTTTATAGTAGCTGGAGAGATCTTTCAAGGCATTAGTAATGCCCTCCAGTGGCACAGAGGGTTAAACCGCTGAGCTGCTGAACTTGCTGACTGAAAGATCGGCGGTTTGAATCCAGGGAGCAGGGTGAGCTCCTGCTGTTAGGCCTAGCTTCTGCCAATATAGCAGTTCAAAAACATGCAAATGCGAGTAGATCAATAGCTACCGCTCTGGTGGGAAGGTAACAGTGCTCCATATAGTCATGCTGGCCACATGATCATGGAGATGTCTATGCACAACTCTGGCTCTTCACCTTAGAAATGGAGATAAGCACTACCCACTATAGTCGGACACACCTACACGTAATGAGAAGGGAAATTTTTATCTTTACCTTAGTAAGTTGGATTTCGCCTGTCTCAAAGTCTTTTGCTTGGGTTGTTAGGCCAAGGTCATCAACATATCTTTGCATGAACACCAAGCACAAAGTAGCTGCATGCAACAATATCCTGTGGAAACTAACTGGCAGCTCATGGGGTGCAGACCCAAAATTAATAAGAACATCATCCCTGGCCTTGTCTTACTCAACTGTTGAGTATGCCTGCCCTGTTTGGCACAAGTCTGCCCATGCAAAGCAGGTGAACATAGCATTGAACGAAACATGTAGAATAATCACAGGATGTCTCAAACCTACACCTGTTGATAAACTCTACAAGCTACCTCGTATTGCCCTTCTTGATGTGCAACAGGAAGTTGCTGCAAACTGTGAGAGAAATAAGGTTAAACACTGTGAAAGCCATCCACTGCATGGCTATCACCCTCCTCCCAGTAGACTCAAATCAAGGAAAAGCTTTATGAGAACCACCACTCCTCTTAACGTTTCCCCAGCAACAGTAAGAGTATCCCTCTGGGCAGCTAAACCAGGAAATCCCAATTGGATGGTTCCCCATGAGGGTCTGCCTCCAGGGTCAAACCAAGAATCAGCAACTTGGAAGTCCCTGAACAGACTCAGAAGTGGAGTGGGCAGATCAAAAGACAATCTGGCAAAATGGTACTACCTAAAAGAATCCTCTACCTTGTGCAACCGTGGAGCAGAACAGACAATTCCGCATCTGTATGCTTGTCAGCAGTGTCCTGCCTCATGTACAGGGGAAAAATTGTTTGAGGCTACAGACAATGCAGTGACTGTTGCCCATTTTTAGTCAAAAGATATTTAGCAACTTGTGCTCCTTCTATTTTTATCAGTTTTATACTAATTATGCAATGCTTTTGATATGAAATTTATGCAATGCTTTTGATACAGGGTTTCTTCCTGTTTCTCATTTTTCCATTCTTAAATCCAGTTCACCCTAACCTTTCCTCAATTTTAAGTTGTTTGTCATTAATTTTGACATTTTAAAAAGTGCATGATAATTTGTACATATTTTCAGTGTGATTCTTCCAGGATAGGTACAGCAGAGTCTCACTTATCCAACATAAACGGGCTGGCAGAACGTTGGATAAGCGAATATGTTGGATAATAAGGAGAGATTAAGGAGAAGCCTATTAAACATCAAAATAGGTTATGATTTTATGATTTTATTTTAAGCACCAAAACATCATGTTATACAACAAATTTGACAGAAAAAGTAGTTCAATATGCAGTAATGCTACATAGTAATTACTGTATTTACGAATTTAGCACCAAAATATCACAATGTATTGAAAACATTGACTACAAAAATGCGTTGGATAATCCAGAACATTGGATAAGCGAGTGTTGGATAAGTGAGACTCTACTGTATTCTGTATACATTTCTGCCTAATCATACCTCCCCCTTAATGAATTTTAATGCTATTTCACTAACATGCACATTTTTGCTTGCAACCCCTCTTCAATGTGCAATTTGCACGTAGCTGTTTTATTGAAGGGCTCCATTGCAAAATCTGCAGCAGATTTATTATAAAGGGTAATTGAATTGCAGTTCACGATGTAGCTTGAAAATGTGAAACCAGGTTAAGTTTGCATTAAAATGCAGATCAAATAAATTTCTCCTTGTTCCTGCTCTTAACCTGAAGGTGCCATAGGGCCAACATGAGTAGCTGATCCTTTGTAAATTTATCTAAGTCTCTTTTAAAGAGGTCTTACCCGGTGGCCATCGTCTGACAGAGAATTCCATAAATTAATTATGTGCTCTGTGTATAGAAGGAGAAGTTCCCATTTGCAAATCTCCTGTTGAAATATTTCATTGGCTGACTCAAGTTTGAGTTTCATAAGAAAGGGAGAAAAAATGTGTTTTTCTCTCTTCATCTCAGCCATGTTCTTTATATTACATAATTTTATAAATTTCTGTCTTGTCAAACTGTCCTTATACTGGGATGCTGTTGGTGCATCATGCCAGCATAACTATGTCACTGTAGGGAGTGGCAGCAGGAGGGAAACTGTCAGGGGCACAGCAGATGTGAGAGAATAGGATTTTTGGAGCTGACAGATTATGACTCGTATTTTCTTAGTGGCTTACATAGACATAAATCCACCTTAACACGTGCATGTATGTTTCTGCTTGTTGTGGAGGTTGGTATTCTCTTCCACACTCCACAGTTACCAAAGCCCAGAGGATGTCAGTAGATGTTGTAATTTTTCTATATTTGGCTACAGGACCATGGCTGAACAGTTCTCTAATTCGCTCAACTCCTCACCAGCCACAGAAATATCCTAGAAGAGAGAGCTTGGTGAGTCTGGGACAGTGATAACACAGTTCTGCATGTATTATACTGTGCCACACATACTTTCATCCCATATTTCCCTTTCCATCACTTTGGAAAAAGTGCTGCTGCTAGATTTGTCATATTCACTCCCATATCTGCAATGTACTCTATGTGGGGCTGCCTTTGAAGACTGCCCAGAATCTCCAAGTAGTCCAACTGGCGGCAGCCAGATTCCTCGCTGGAACACCGTACAGGGGTCATACACACACACACACCCCGCCCTTACATCAGCTCCACTGACTGCCACTTTGCTAGCGGGCCCAATTCAAATTGCTGGCTTTGGTCTATAAAGCCCTAAATCAGTGGTTCCCAAACTTATTTGTCCTACCGCCCCTTTTCCAGAAAAAATATTACTCAGTGCCCCCTGGAAAGGGGGGTGTGGCTTAGAGGAATGGGTATGGCTTCTGCTCAAGAGGGCAGGGCTGAGCCCCTCCCCTAGTCCAAGATGTAGGGCTGGGAGGGGGAGGTGGGCAGGGCCACAAATGGGAGGCCAGGACTGGGATGGGTGGAGTTACGAGCGCTGAGGCAGGGCTGAGCTTCTATCCTTTTCCTGTGGTGCCTACTAGGACACAGGGGGCAGTGCTAGAGGAGGAGGCGGGGCCTCTTCCCAAGTGCCTGACAGGGCTGAACCTCTATACCCCGCCCCCGTGTTCTAACAAGCACCTCAGGGGAGGTATACAGAAGCTCAGCCCTGTCTCGCGCTCTTGGGAAGAGGCCCCGTCCCCACCCCAGCCCCACCCTTTAGTCCTAAAAGGCCTCCCAGGAGAAATATAGAGGCTCATCCCTGTACTCGGGCTCTTGGGAAGAAGCCACACCCACTCCTCTAGCTCCGCCTCCTAACAGGCGCCTCAGGTGCTCAGCCCTGTTTCCGGCACTTGGAAAGAGGCCCCTCCCCTGGCCCCGCCCCCGTGTCCTAATAGGTGCCATCACTGCCCCCCTGGATTGCCCACTGGGAGGTGGTAGCGCCCACTTTGGGAATCACTGCCCTAAATGATTCCAGTTCAACTTATCTGTCTGAACATATCTCCCTTTATGAGCCAACTAGAGCTTTAAGATCTGCTGCGGAGGCCCTGCCCTTGGTCACGTCCCCTTCATAAGTGTGACTGGTGGGGATAAGAGACAGGGCCTTCTCAGTGGTAGCAGCGGCAGTTCGGGAACGTGCCTCCGGTCCGGCGCTTGGGGCACGATGCGCAGCCCATGAACCCCCTGGATGCCGCTATCCTGGCCCAGCGCTACCTCCGGAAGTAGCCCTCAGTGGAGGACGACACCGGCAGCCCCGCCTGACCGCCTCCTGGGACCCCTGAGAATGTAGCCGGCCTTCCCTGCGGCCGAGGCCCCTGTGGCCCACGCATGAGGAAAAAAAATGGTTTGTTTTTTGTTGTGTGGGTGATGCAGCATTGAACTTTTGCCGTAGTTTGTAAGAGAAGGGCAGGGTATAAATAAAATAAACAAATAATAAATAGATATCTTGTATCCTTTCTTTATATGATTGTCCTTTGTTTTGCACTTATTTCAGCTCTACTGTATCTGATCATTATTCCGCCACTGATTTGTATCTGATTGTTATCTGTTTTTAAAAGATATATTGTATCGTTTTAGTTGTCTATCAGCTCCCTTGAATTTATTTTGGGTATAAAGAAGGGATTTTCAAAAGTAGTTTTTCCAGTTCCTTCCTCTGAAATACAGTGTTTCCTCACTTATTGCTGGGGTTAGGTTCCAGGACCACCCGCAATAAGTGAAAATCTGCGAAGTAGGGACACTATATTTATCTTAATATTTATACATTATTTTAGTAGTTATACACTATTTTTAGATAGGAGCCCCAGTGGTGAAATGCGTTAAAGTGCTGAGCTGCTGAACTTGCAGATCGAAAGGTCCCAGGTTCAAATCCCGGGAGCAGCTTGAGCGCCCACTGTTAGCTCCAGCTCCTGCCAACCTAGCAGTTTGAAAACATGCAAATGTGAGTAGATCAATAGGTACCACTCCGGCGGGAAGGTAATGGCGCTCCATGCTGTCATGCCGGCCACATGACCTTGGAGGTGTCTACAGACAACGCCGGCTCTTCGGCTTAGAAATGGATATGAGCACCAACCCCCAGAGTCAGACATGACTGGACTTAACATCAGGGGAAACCTTTACCTTTACCTTTTTTACACTATTTTAAGTCTTTATCAACAAATTGTGTGTTGATAAATCGCCTCCTCCGCCACTTGGACTCCTTTTCTCTCCCTTTGGCTTCTCCTTCCTCCCTCCCTTAGGCTGTAAATTGTAATTTTTTATGATTTATAAGAATAGTCTTTTAGAGTTATTGAAAAACCGCAAAACAGCCAATCTGCAAAAAGTGAACCGCGAAGTAGTGAGGGAACACCGTATAGCCTACAGCACTTGGTTTTCATTCTGAGTCTCCCATCCAACTACTAACCTGGACTGACCTTGCTTGTTTCATGGAGTTGCCATAAACTGACAAGCACATACACATACAGAACTAATGCTATGCCTTTGAGTGTGAAGATATTGAATCCATAAAATTACAGCTCTGGTTTGACATTCTTGGCATTATTAACGCTACTCCTATTGTAAAGTGATTGCTGTAACAACCTTGCCCGCCACTCGAGCAAATTACAAACACACCTTCACCGCATGGAGCAATTTAATGAGCAACGCACCCAATTGCTCAATGACAACTCAGGTAGCCCGCCAACTGTACCCCTTAGGTAAGCAATTAACTAATTAGGCTAAATTGAGCATTATTTAAGCTCCCATGGACCCTGAGGTGCACTGCTCATTTACAATAACGTTGCCTTTCATGTTATGGGGAAAAATTGTTTGCTTATGGAGAAATAAGTGACCAGCAGTATGCACTCTAAGCTACTTTCATGCACATATAAGTGGGGTAAAGTGGCATCTAATTGAATTAAACCTTTGACAAGAAAGAACAACAATGGAGATATATGCTATGGTCAAAGATCAAACCACTTCCTTTTCTGCTACAACAAATCTTAGCTGAGTTGTGTCCATTTACACAGCTTTCACCCTTATTTAATATAAGTGGATGACATACTTTTTCATCCAGTGAGAGAGTGCAAGAAGTGGAGATTACATTTACATTGTGTCATGGCTATTTTGCATGACAAAATGCCTAAAGGAGTCATCTCAGCATTCAAGCCACTTAACTTAATACCTGATGGCAAATTTAGTAAATTCATCTAGCAGCTCAAGCCTCTGTGTATGAACTGAGAAGCGGATCTAATGGAATTCAGATAGGTTTACTTTTAACTTTGGAGGGGGAAATTGGTCAGCTTTGCGTTCCCATGTTGGCCAATTTCAATTTTCCTGCAGATTTAATTTTAAAAAATCCATGAGTTTCTTTCCCTCCTGTATAGGAAAAGATCTGAAAATTGCAGTAAATTTGTAAATGAAATTAAACACTCATCTTTGCCCCATCCTAATTATATATGTGTAGATTGTGGAGACATGCAGCTTGATCCTGTTTGTGTTCAAGAAGTAAGTCTCCCTGAGTTTGGTGGAGCTTGTGTACTCATCAAGTGCATGGGCTGATTTCTCCAGACAACAAATTATCTGTAAAATATATCATATGTCTGCAGAGAACAGAAGGCACAATCACTGAAACACAGAGCTGTCAAAAAGAAGCTAATTACAAGGGGGTGGCCCTGGAGACAATAATGTGTTAACTATGACATGAGCTTGTCTAAATTATGAAAGAAAACTGAGCTCTAACAGTAGAAAGCTAACTGTTTGGGAGGAGGACATAGAATTAAGACACGAAACTGTCTGCTGTTTTCTAAGACAAGGTGTGGCCTTGTAAAACCAAGCATTTGTTTCCATGAAGTTGCAGGAAAGTGGCCATTGAAGGAAACATATCAGTTAGTAAACCTTTTCCTGCTGTGGAGATATATGTGGCCAAAGCCTTTGAGAACGAAATTGTAGTTCCAAGAGTAGACACAATATTGAGCACAATGAAGCAATAGGGAAGCCTCCTGCAATTGTAACCAGGCTTCTATTTGTTTTGTGGGCAAAATGAGAAGGGCAAGGAGAGAAGGGTGAAATTGGCCATGCTCAGATGTGCCAACACCATATTGGCACAGCTGGACTTGATGGCCGGGTCTCTCCCCCCCAACGGGGCAGGTCTCTCCTCTCTACATGGCTTCTAAATGGCCTTTTAATGCCAGTTAATTCTGCATTTTAAGCAGTGTGGAAGCATCCCTAGACTAATAATCAAACAACTACACAATGCTGGCCATCAACTCCTTTACTTCTTACTGATGGCACAATTGTTTTAGCAAGAATATCCAGTCCTTTCACGGCATTCATAATCAGCAGCCTGAGGCAATCATCTCATTTTTTCCTAATAGTAAGGTTGGCCCTGTTGGCTTGATCCGTTTCCTTAAATCATTTTAACTTTCTTTAATGTACTTACTCTCTGCATGTAGTGATTTAACTACTTAAGAGCACAGTTAGAGAGTCCATGCCCAGCAAGTGTAAGCTAAACCAGATTGGTCAGGACAGAGAGACAAACCAAGTTGAAGACAAGCCACAGAGGCTTATTACAATTTGGCCAAAAAGGATACAAGTACATGTAAGTTGCTTCAAAAGGTACAAGCAGAAGCATAAAGAGAAATGCAAGACATCTTATATCATTCTGACAGCTATTCAAGCAGTCTGCTCCCTCACCCAATTGGCTGGAAAAGAGGCTCACCAGGATCCATGCTGGAATTGGCTGTAGATTCCTTCTACATCACAGCCTAGAGTCAGGGATTCCTGGGGTGGGAAAGATTGCCCCTAAGGATTAGCCTGCGTGGAGAGCCAATCAGCTGTAGGAATAGGGTTGTTGTATGTATTTCGGGTTGTGTGGCCATGTTCCAGAAGTATTCTCTCCTGACGTTTCGCCCACATCTATGGCAGGCATCCTCAGAGGCTGTGTGGCATGGATAAACTAGGCAAGGAAAGGAACAAATATATATATATCTGTGGAGAGTCCAGGGTGTGGCAAGAGTCCTTTGTCACTGGGAAGCCAGCATTAATGTTTCAGTTAATCACCCTAATTAGCATTGGAAAGGTTTTGTCTCTTGCCTGGGGGGCATCCTTTGTTCAGTCATTAGCGTCCTTGGGTCTTCTCTGCCCTCGGAGTGTTGGTTCCCATCTATTGTTTTGATTTTTGAGTTTTTAAAATACTGGTAGCCAGATTTTGTTCAGTTTCATGGTTTCCTCCTTTCTGTTGAAGTTGTCCACATGCCTGTGGATTTCAATGGCTTCTCTGTGTAGTCTGACATGATAGTTGTTGAAGTGGTCCAGCATTTCTGTGTTCTCAAATAATATACTGTGTCCAGGTTGGTTCATCAAATGCTCTGCTATGGCTGATTTCTCTGGTTGAATTAGTCTGCAGTGCCTTTCATGTTCTTTGACTCTTGTTTGTGCGCTACGTTTGGTGGTCCCTATGTAGACTTGTCCACAGCTGCATGGTATCCGGTAGACTCCTGAAGAGGAGAGAGGATCCCTCTTGTCTTTTGCTGATCATAGCATTTGTTGGATTTTCTTTGTGGGTCTGTAAATAGTTTGTAGATTGTGCTTTTTCATCAGTTTGCCTATGCGGTCAGTGGTTCCCTTGATGTATGGTAAGAACACCTTTCCTCTGGGTGGATCTTTGTCTTGACTTTCATGGCTTGTTCTTGGCCTTGCAGCTCTTCTGATGTCTGTGGTGGAGTATCCATTGGCCTGTAGAGCCCAGTTTAGGTGGTTTAGTTCATCTTGGAGGAGGTGAGGTTCGCAGATTCTTTGTGCACGGTCTGTCAGGGCTTTGATTGTGCTTCTTTTTTGACTGGGGTGATGGTTGGAATTTTTATGAAGGTATCTATCTGTGTGTGTAGGTTTTCTGTAAACTGTGTGGCCCAATTGTTGATTGGGTTTGTGGATGACCAAAACATCTAGAAATGGCAGTTTTCCTTCCTTTTCTTTTTCCATGGTGAATTGGATGTTTGAGCTGTAGGAATGCCCCCTGCGAGGGCACAACCTAAGAGGAAACAATAGTACAGATATGCTGATGAGTTTTTGTTTAATGCAAATGTCCTGTTTTTTGTGAAACAAATATGCAGAGTTCAAAAGTTGATCTTATGCAATCAAGGACTTGACTGTCAGTGTAGAAAGTTAATATATGCACATTTTCTATGCCCCTGCTTCTGTGGGAGTGACAGGCTTTCAGCCCCAGATTATGTGGACAAACACCCTGAGCTTATCTGGCTGGTAAGAAGATCATTTATCTTTATATATAAACAATGATTCTAATAATTATCTGACTTGGGAAATAGCTAGAGGGATTTAGCTACTGTCCCCTTTCCCAAACAGAGTCACAGGGAGGTGGCTGCCTTTAGTTACATCTTAATGCAAATAAGAAACATTTTATACACTACATATAAGAAACTGGTACAGTACACAGTAAGAAGGATACAATCTATGTATATAAAAGAGTGATGGCATCACGGCAATTCACAAAAAAACAAAAGTACAGGCCCCCCAACCTCAAAATTTGACAACACAACCCATCATCCATGCCTCAAGGTTGATACAACAAAAAGAAAAGAAAAATAAAGTCCTAATTAGAGGGAGAGCAATAATTTTTTTTTATCCAATTGCTGCCAGTTTAGAGGGCTAATCTCTGCCTACTTGGTTGCCTAGCAACCAAGGGACAGCCAGGTTTCAGTTAGGGGACAGGCAGATTTAGGCCTCACTTAGACTTCTTCCACAGATTATCTAATTTGCACTGGATTATATGGCAGTGTAGACTCAAGGCCCTTCAACACAGCTATATAACCCATTTATAATCTTATATTATCTGCTTTGCACTGGATTATCTTGACTCCACACTACCATATAATCCACTTCAGTGTGCATTTTATACAGCTGTGAAGAAGGGGCCTCATATAATCCAGTTCTAAGCAGATAATTTAAGATTATCAATATACAGTAGAGTCTCACTTATCCAACGTAAACAGGCCGGCAGGATAAGTGAATATGTTGGATAATAAGAAGGGATTCAGGAAAAGCCAATTAAACATCAAATTAGGTAATCGTTATACAAATTAAGCACCAAAGCATCATATTATACAACAAATTTGACAGAAAAAGTAGTTCCATGCACAGTAATGCTATGTAGTATTTACAGTAGAGTCTCACTTATCCAACACTCGCTTATCCAACATTCTGGATTATCCAACGCATTTTTGTAGTCAATGCTTTCAATATATCGTGATATTTTGGTGCTAAATTCATAAATACAGTAATTACTATATAGCATTACTGTGTACTGAACTACTTTTTCTGACAAATTTGTTGTCTAACATGATGTTTTGGTGCTTAATTTGTAAAATCATAACTTAATTTGATGTTTAATAGGGTTATTCTTAATTCCTCATTATCCAACATATTCGCTTATCCAACGTTCTGCCGGCCCGTTTATGTTGGATAAGTGAGACTCTACTGTACTGTATTTACAAATTTACCACTAAAATATCACAATGAATTTAAAACACTGACTACAAAAACATTGATTATGAAAAGGCAGACTGCGTTGGATAATCCAGAACATTGTATAAGCGAATGTTGGATAAGTGAGATTCTTCTTTAATATGAAATAATTACTGGGATAGAATAATGCAGAACAATATAATCTCTAAAACCAGGACAGTAAATAAACAGGGGAATTCCACACAGGAAACAATCGGGGCCAGCTAACACCTCCCAACAAAGTATTCCCATCATCAAAGTCCGGCAAATCCTGTTTTCTCAGGGCCACAGACAGTAGAAGCACATAAAATATCGCAAACAACACCACTCTGAAAACAAGGGAATTCCAGACAGGAAACAATCAGGGCCAGCTAATACCTCCCAACAAAAAATTCACTCAGGGAGGAAACAGCCAGGCTTTAAAGCTGCAAGGCCATTACATCCTAATCATTTTTCCTAATTGCAGCATTCATACTTGCCTCCAACAAACAAAAAAACCAATCAGAAATATTGTATATTCACAACCTTTAGGAAATAATATCCCCTGATGGCGCAGCGTGTTAAAGCGCTGAGCTGCTGAACTTCTGGACCGAAAGGCCACAGGTTTGAATTGGGGGAGCGGAGAGAGCCCCCACTGTTAGCCCCAGCTTCTGCCAACCCAGAAGTTCGAAAACATGCAAATGTGAGTGCATCAATAGGTACTGCTCCGGCGGGAAGGTAACGCCGCTCCATGTAGTCATCCCACATGACCTTGGAGGAGTCTACGGACAACGCTGGCTCTTCGGCTTAGAAATGGAGATGAGCACCAACCTCCAGAGTCAGACACGACTGGACTTAATGTCTGGGGAAAACCTTTACCCTTGACCTTAACTACCACCAATTCCTCAATACTTTATTTCCCATACCACCATACTTCGCCACAGCAACGCGTGGCTGGGCACAGCTAGTTAACACATAAACTATCAAATTGATACAATTTACTCAAGGGTTAGACACGACTGAGTTTAAGGTGTACAGCTGCTGCTAGGTCTGTTTCTGATCCTCGAAATCTTAGGAACTTTGCAACTCCGGGCCTTCAGAAAAGTTTTTTTTGGTACTGTTCCATTATTGAGGTATAGGTTGGGCGTGGGGTGCCATGGCTCAACAACATGCAGATGGTGTTTGGTGAGATATATTTTGGAAGATTGCTTGATTCACAGTTGTTCTGGGTGTGGTATGTGACCTTATACATTGCAGACAATTTGTACAGTGCCAGCCATAAGTCCATGGCAGGATGGTAAAGGACATTTCAGGTATTTCAAGAGGCATGTCAGGTATTCGATCTGAAGCATCTAAAGGGCACCAGTTTGCCTACTCTGGAGAAAGTGTGGGTGATAATGCTGACTTTAATCTGGGTCATGTACATGCGGTGCCTACTTTTGTGGTGGTGCCTACTTATACTAAAATCTCAGCTCTCAACTCAGAAATGTTAGGAAATAATTCCCATTGAATGTCATGGTAATTAATGCTTAGGATTTTATAATTCGGTAATCAGTAGGTAATCTTAAAAAATCAGAATTAATTATTCTTCTAAAATCCATGAAAGAACACAGAGGAAAGAAGAAAAGGGTACCTGGTTATTCTAAATCATCTTTGGGCGTGCTAAATGTGTTTTGTCTCAAAAACACCAAATGGCCTTGTTCGGATAGTCAAAATTTCAAAATCCTTCTCTTGACAGCCTTAGAAGTTTAAAATGTAGTTAATAGTTCTTACTCTGTCCCAAGAATCTCATCAGTATGTGACAGAAGTTCTGCTGGGAAATGCTGATTCCCTTTGGTATTTCGAAAGCCTCTTTTTGCCTTTTGTTTTTGTTAAATACTGACAACTCCTCCCTTTAGGGTAAAGGCATTTTAATAATACTCTTGTAAGCATGAGGAGGTTTGGCACCTGCATCAACACTGATAAGAGGCGAGAGTATCTGTACTGTTTGTTAAGATCACACCGAGGGAGACGGCTCGCTTCAGCTGTACTGTAAAGTTGTGACTATAATGTCTTCAAATTGCAGCCTCTTTTCATTTAATTTGTGCTCAAGGGCTCTTCAAACACAGAGATTTCAACTGGATGAAAGATCATGCCATAGCCTGAAAGGGCAAAATGTAACTAATTCTATTGCTTCTAATGAATAGCAGCAACTGCTTCTCATAGGATGCATCAAGAATTCATTTTAGTTATGAAGGAAAAGATTGGTGGGTGGCAGAATCTTGCAGAATATATTTGTGGAAACTTGCCATCAGGCATAAGAAGCATTTTAGCACATAGAACTTGCAGTGTCAAAGACTCCCCTCTTTGCTTCTTCAGTTTTCAACTCAGAGAATTAGATCGCTGGTAGAATCCCTGTGATGAATTGTATATCTCCTCCATACCCCAATTCTGGCTGCTTGCCTGGCAACCAATATGGAAAGTTTGGATTGACTGTTATTCTAAGGCTGGTGCTGGAGGCCCTTCTGGCAGACAGCCTTTTCCAGCTCTCATAAAAATGCTGCTTTCTTGGCAGAGTGACAGGAGGGATCAGGGATGCAAACAAGATTTCCACCTACATCGAAATCCATGGCACAGGACATGAAAACAAATGTAAGAAAATGTTCTCCTTGGAACAGTTATGTTTGACTGCTTTATTAGAATGAGGTGACTTAGGTATCTGATGGAGTTGGGATTTCTCAGATGATGTTTATAGGTACCAAGCAGTCCATGGCAATGGCATCTGGAGACTCTTGCTCCAAGATTTGGGTCGTCCCCTATTTTGAGGCAGCGGGGACAGCCATCCCGGATCCCTATGCGGGATGCAGGATCATGTCCCCAAAGTCATCCCATGCTTAGGCAGCCCAGTGAAATAGAATAGCAGCCCTTTTCTGCCCACTAGCATCCTCCCCTCCCCACAGAGCAAGGAATTTCCTTTTATCGATACTGCTTGCTCTTCCCTTCCTATTTCATCATCATTAAATGAGCCCAGCAGCTTCAAAGGAGGGGAGGTGACTCACTCCTCCCAAGCTGCTTTGGCCACTAAATGACAATGAAACAGGAAAGGACAAGCAAGCAATGCTGGTAAGGGAGAATTGGGGTGCTAGAGGGATTGAAATCCTTCCCCATTTCCAGCCACGCTGAAACTGGTTTCTGCACAGCTAGTCTGTTTGGTCTGTGCCCCACCACCAAGGCAACTCAGGACACCCCTTTGTGGCCTCAATGCTGATTTTTCACGACGATTCCAAGCTGCATGTTGCACCCCAAGGCAGCGTGAGCACTGGAAACCAAACAGAGACCAATAATAATATAATATCTTCATTGAAACAATTATAAATTCAGGAAAGAATAAGTGGAAAGGATGAGTGAGCAATAGTCCTTTATGATATGGTATGAATTAGTCCAAAGAGTTGAAGAGATAGGTCCAATATTATTGTCCAAAGTCCAGAAACTGAAACACGCTCAAAACTGTTGGGAAGTTCTTGAGCGGGGAAACAGCAAGAAAGCAGGAGTGAATAACAAGGTCCAAAGTCACTAGGAAGTCTTTGATATCCAGGCAGGCAGAAGACGAAGCTAAAAGCAATCCGGATTCAGGAACAAGGCAAGGACGTGAATTTACTCCGGATTAAACCGGGAGTCGCAGCTCGGCTTTGCCACCAGGAACAGGAGACTTGGCTTGGTGAAATCAGGGAACTGGAATCGGTGAAGTGTTCTCAGAAGTTGCTACGTTGACACCGCAAATTGTTCACAGTGTAAGACACTTTTATGGAACTTAGATCTAATCACAGCGAAGGGAAACCAACTCCCCAAAGGTTCCCAAGGGAATCTCTTATCCATTATCCCCTCTAGATGCCAAACGTTGACTCCTTCAAAGCTCCTGTTTTTCTGATCTCTGGCGATGCAAAAACTCCCTTCTGTTAAAAGATACATTCCCTGGGGAACTCGGGACATCTGGTTCTACCATGGGAGTAATGTTTTCAGTATCTCTCCCAATTAAGGAAGCATCGGAGCTATCCACAGCTGGGGTCTGTAATTGAAAGGAGCTCGGGGAACTGGGCAAAAGGTCAGAATAAGCTTCATCCTGGTCAAAGTTCATTTCCGAATCAGGTTCAGAACCCAAAGGTGGCTGGGGTGTAACACTGCATTATGTACTTGTGTAGAAGGACACTTAGCTTCTCTAATAGATCCAAGCTCACTCTATCCTGCCACTCAGTCTCTTGAAGAGCCAGCAACATAGAGAATCAAAATTAAACTAAAACAGCGCAGCACCTTGTAATGCTTTGCTTTTCTGTAATGTTTTTCAGGATGTGGTAGGAACCCACTGGCTTGTCTGTGACATTCCTGCAATAAAATAAAATAAAAATGGGTCAAATGGTAGTGTAGGCAATATTTGGTTTAAAGAAGGTTGCTATAGCAGCAAGGGGAATGTGTTTGAGATTTGCACTTTCATCACAAGAAGATTTAAACCTGAAAGGCTTGCAGCTGAGACCTGGGCTGCGTCTCAGGTACTAGCAGCATGTAAGCTTCAGTGTTGTTCAGACTTAATATTGAAAATGAGATTGTTCCTCGTTTTGGAGAGACTTTGCTTCTTGGGATCGCTTTGCTTGATATTCTAGATTGGATTTAGACTATTACAAGACTTTAGTCTTGGATCTTCATTTTGTTTTCCTAACTACAGGATGTTGAAGAACGTGACAGCCATTCTGAATCAGAGAAAGTTCCTACTTACAACCTCATCAGACATGGCTGTTTTCGGCGGCATATGCCTGTTCCACTATAGTTTAGTCACAGAGCCTGCCAGCTCCCATCCCATGATGTACAGCTACTTCCGGTCGGACTCCATAGCTAAACTACACTGCAACCTATGTGGTGGCAGCAACAATGGGTTGCCAACCGGGTGGTGGATGCTTCCTCCCATGGGGTGAGGGGATCCCCATGCCCTCATGATGGGCACCACTGGATTTGCCACAATTCATGGCAATTCTGGTGGCCAATATGATGAGCTTTCTTAGTCTAGCAGGCTATTCCTGTGCCAGTCAGGTAATGAAATGTCTATGGAAAGCCTAGATGGAGGATAAGAACACACTCTTGGTCATGCTCCTTGGCAACTAGTTTTATGATATACATTTCCTCTGATAGAAGTGGCAGTATTCCCCATGTGTTTGTGTGGGTCTGGTGCTAAGCAAATAGTAAAATGGAAAGGGAGTACATTTAATGAGGCAGACTTGTCTTTTCAGTTGCTTATTTGGTACATCCATAGGAATATTTATTTATTTATTTATTTATTACATCACTTCTACCCCACCCTTCTCACCCATCAGGGGACAATATAAACATATACATCAGAAAAACAATTTACATCAGATTTAAAAATATGAGGGTAGTGAGTAATTGCTGACAATTCACTCTTCATATGAAGGTAACTACTGTACAGTGAGATTCTAATGGACTTCACATTAGGCAAGTGTCACTGGAGACTGGATATATTCTTTCCTCACATTTGCAGTACCTTTCTGGGTTGTTAAATTATAGCCTGGAAAAAAATGGTCAGGAGCCTCCCGAAATCTTGTTTAGTTTTACTTTTTGTGCCCTTAAATGCCAGTCACTTTAGAAGAATAAAGTATGTTCCCTCAAGAAGTTGCCTATTGACTTATGGTGACCCTCATAAATTTCTTATAGTTTTCATAGGCAAGGAATACTCAAAGGTCATTTTGTCATCGACTTCCTCTGAAATCTAGCCTGGAGCACTTATATTACCAGGCATATATGGGAATATAAGTGTCTTTTGAGTATCAAATGGGCCTGACACCGCTTAAAATCTGAGATCAGATGTTTTCTAATTTATAAATTTATGTAGGGATGTCATGTACATCTTGACTGAATGCAAAGAACAATACTTGATTCAAGATGATTCAAAAAGTGACATTAACAAGTGACTTTTTTGCCATTTCTGTTATGAAGTCTCAGTTTGGGCCCCAAAGGCTTATAGCCCTAATTATAGAATCATAGAATCATAGAATCATAGAATCATAGAATCATAGAATCATAGAATAGTAGAGTTGGAAGAGACCTCATGGGCCATCCAGTCCAACCCCCTGCCAAGAAGCAGGAAATCGTATTCAAAGCACCCCCGACAGATGGCCATCCAGCCTCTGCTTAAAAGCCTCCAAGGAAGGAGCCTCCACCACAGCCCGGGGGAGAGAGTTCCACTGTCGAACAGCCCTCACAGTGAGGAAGTTCTTCCTGATGTTCAGGTGGAATCTCCTTTCCTGTAGTTTGAAGCCATTGTTCCGTGTCCTAGTCTGCAGGGCAGCAGAAAACAAGCTTGCTCCCTCCTCCCTATGACTTCCCTTCACGTATTTGTACATGGCTATCATGTCTCCTCTCAGCCTTCTCTTCTGCAGGCTAAACATGCCAAGCTCTTTAAGCCGCTCCTCATAGGGCTTGTTCTCCAGACCCTTAATCATTTTAGTCGCCCCCCTCTGGACGCTTTCCAGCTTGTCAACATCTCCCTTCAACTGTGGTGCCCAAAATTGGACACAGTATTCCAGGTGTGGTCTGACCAAGGCAGAATAGAGGGGGAGCATGACTTCCCTGGATCTAGACGCTATACCCCTATTGATGCAGGCCAGAATCCCGTTGGCTTTTTTAGCTGCTGCATCACATTGTTGGCTCATGTTTAACTTGTTGTCCACGAGGACTCCAAGGTCTTTTTCGCACTACTAATTCATAGTATGAATGTGCCTTTCTGTTTACTTCATCAGATGGGCCCCTTTCTACATCATACACCACTTGCTCTCCCCTTTCTGGACAAAGTAGTGTACTTGCATGTGTACTTGCAGCTGGACTTTGTCAGGAAAGGGCAGAGCAAGCAGCGCATGCCTCTGCCACAGGAAGCTGGGCAGCAACACTTCCTCCCAGACAAGTCACACGATACAGAGCATGGAGTGACAGGTTTGCCACGTCCCCTGCCAGGACTCCATGGATTCACCATGATGCATGGTGCCGGGCTGTGGCGCAGTCTGGTTAGCAGCCAGCTGCAATAAATTACTCTGACCGAGAGGTCATAAGTTAGAGGCCAGCCGTTGGGGTGAGCACCCGACAATTACAAATAAAATATAGCCCCTGCTCATTGCTGACCTATGTAACCTGAAAGATAGTTGCATCTATCAAGTAGGAAATGTAGGTACCACTTATATGTGGGGAGGCTAATTTACGACACCATAAAATCATCCAGAGGCCATTGGAATGAAGAAGTGCTGTCTCAGTGGATGATGAAGCAGCTGCTGCTCCCCCTGTGGCCGGAATCAAGCATATCTTCAGGAAGCTGGAAGCTGGAGAAGGTTTAAATTGCCTCTGCGTCTGTCTCTGTCTCTGTTCTATGTTATATGGCATTGAATGTTAGCCTTATATGTGTACAATGTGATCCGCCCTGAGTCCCCTTCGGGGTGAGAAGGGCGGAATATAAATACTGTAAATAAATAAATAAATAAATAAATAAATAAATAAAATATCCATGGACCTTTGTATCCTATGTGTGCATAAAGGAATAAAACTAGAAATAAGGGGTTTGTTTCAGTAGTAGGGAGACTGGATTCCCCAAGTATCATCAGGGTCACATTGCCTTTCACATTAATAATATTAGGTACCCGGCTGCTCCTGTCTCATTCATACTGAATAGGAATGACCATCCACAGCTTCTTCTACACTACCCTATATCCCAGGATCTGATCCCAGATTATCTGCTTACCCAAGATTAAATGGCAGTGTAAATTTATATAATCCTATTCAAAGGATTCTAATTTGGGATCAGATTCTGGGATATAGGGCAGTGTAGATCCAGTCCACATTTCCTTGGTCAATTTCCTTTTGGATGCAATAGTAAGTAAGGCGTTTAGTATCTCTCTACCCTGCCTCCCATTTTTGTTTAAACACACTCTCTCACTATAGTAATCTCTTTAGAATTTTTTAACAGTGTAGTTTATTATAGGATGGTTTCCACATAATACATTTACTTCCTAGTCACAGTGATTAAGTTTGCACAACTATTTTGCAAGTGGAACTCCTACTGAAACTGCTGTTGAATTGTGGGTCAACCCTTATATAGATTTCATTGATTTAGTATGCCTACTTTAGTTAGTACTGCAAATATGATTCTGGCCACAATGTGCTGTTAAACGGTGTGCCTACATTCATCTCGTAGCATGCTGTGACATGGATCATATAGTTTGATTAGGGATAGCTGAAAATTTGATTTGATCCATGTTTTGATAAATTGCAAAGTATTTCATAATTTGGACACAGAGATAATGAGATCTGTAAAATTCTAAAAGCAAAAATAACTGTTTAATCTAGAGAGAAGATGCTTAGCTCCAAAAAATCTAGGAATCCCAGTAGTCTTTTCCGACTACGGTACTGGATAATATTTCTGATGCTTTTTTATGGCATATTTTTTGTAATGTCTGCACATAGGTAAAGATTTTACCCCGACATTAAGTCTAGAGAGTCAGCATTGTCTGTAGACACCTCCAAGGTCATGAAGCCAGCATGATTGCATGGAACATGGTTACCTTCCTGCCAGAGTGGTACCTATTGATCTACTCACATTTGCATGTTTTCTAACTGCTAGGTTGGCAGAAGCTGGGGCTAACAGCGGAAGCTCCCCGTATTCAAACCACCGACCTTTCGGTTAACAAGTTCAGCAGCTCAGCAGTTTAACCTGCTGCACCGCCAGGGGCTCCACACAGGTAGGTCCAATTCTAAGAAGAGATGCATACATTTAATTTGGACATCACAAAGGGTTGATCATTTCATTTGGTTCATTTGTGAGAAAAAAAAACATTTTGAAAGCTCACAACAATAAGAAGGTAGATGACGCTACTTTTGTGCAGGGGGTTGTGAAAACAGTGTATCTACCTCCTGTTTCTTCGATTCTAAGAAGGATGAGTTGTACATCAAGAAAACCAATGAGATTTGCAATGTCAGCCTTCTGATGCGATTAGAAGAAAAAAATACATGACGTGTGCTATTCTAAACTAGCAGCTGGCATGGGAAAATTTTTCATTAATTCATTTTGTTCTCTAATCAAGAGTAGATAAGAGAGAAATCCCACTTTTATGTATTTCTGGAACTTTCATCATTTGTCAACCCTATTTTTTTGTTCATCTGCATTTGGACAGAAAAGTAGACGTAGCATATTGTGTTGCAGAATGCAGTCTCTGTTCTCCTCTTGTGAATACTATTATGTGCAGAATGGACTGAACTCTAGGAAAATAGAAGGCTGATTGGAAGCTTACATTCTCTTAGGAGCTCTGTGCTAAAGAAAGGGGTTCCAGAAGCATGTCTGTTTGAACTATGAGTGAAAGGCTTTGGGGAAGCATATATCTATATCTATATCTATATATCTGAAGGGTAGATGAGGAATAGGCAAGCTATCGTGGTGGCATGTCTCACAGTACTATTAGACATGCCACCACAATAGCTTGCCTATTCCTCCTCCACCCTTCAGTTCTATCTGTACACACTTACAACACAGGTGGACAACTGTGTTTGGTGACAATTTTAGCTGCATGGGTATTTCCCTCTCTGAACTGTAAATTACATGATTTCACATCTGTTTATTTGAGCCAATTTTGAGGGTCTTCTAGAGAGTGGAGTCATGAGGTGGGATCACATATTGGAATAGTTTTGTATTTTGGTATGAAAATAAGCCCACATTTTGAATTTTGCAAGAAGAGTCAGGGGGCTGCTATCTGGAATACAAAAATGGGTGAGAGCTGCCTTAGGCCTGGGATGAGATGTATGATTTACACCAGGGGTCCCCAAACTAAGGCCCGGGGGCCGGATGCGGCCCATCAAAGCCATTTATCCGGCCCCCACGGCACAAGGGCAGAAGGGGGTTGGGCTAAATAATCCAAGGGGTCTCTTCTTCTCTTACAACCATTATTATTATTATTATTATTATTATTATTATTATTATTATTATTATTATTATTAACATTGAGGCTGGGTGGCCATCTGTCAGGGATGCTTTGCTTGTGCTTTTGGTGCGCAGAGGCAGAAGGGAGTTGGACTAAGGGTCTCTTCCAACCCTCTTTTTTATTATAAGTATGACACAGCAAACAAGATAGATCTCCTGGATTTCGTTTCACAAAATCACAAGTCGAACATTTCCCAAGTGTCTAGGACTGTGTGATGTATTTTTGGATGATGCGTGTAGATCCCAGTCGGGTGGCCTTTTGCAGATCCCAGTCGGGTGGCCTTTTGCAGTTGGCAGATCGTAATTTTGTCAATGTCTATTGTTTCCAAATGCCAGCTGAGATCTTTTGGCACGGCACATTTATTATTATTATTATTATTATTATTATTATTATTATTATTATTATTAACATTGAGGCTGGGTGGTCATCTGTCAGGGATGCTTTGCTTGTGCTTTCAGTGCACAAAGGCAGAAGGGGATTGGACTCAATGGCCCAAAGGGTCTCTTCTAACCCTCTTTATTATTATTATTATTATTGTTGTTGTTGTTGTTGTTGTTGTTGTTGTTGTTGTTGTTGTTATTAATAATTATTATTATTGCTCAGTGGCCAACTATAGTCCGGCCCACCAACAGTCCGAAGGATCGTGAACTGGCCCCCTGTTTAAAAAGTTTGGGGACCCCTGGTTTACACTTTTGCAACTTGAACTTACAACTTAGATTCAGGCCGTAAATGAATCATTCCAACCCAGAATACTAATTACAACAACGACAACTCTTTATTGATTAGTCAATTTTGACCATATCAAAACATGTGAAACATACAAAACGTACACACTTACCCATACATACAGTAAAACCATGTAAAACCATGTATAGATACAAAGCATCCCAGCCTACTAGCCTACCAACCCACTCCTAGGTAGTTGTGCAAATACAGAATAAAAAGATTAAAATTAAAATTAATTATTCCCTTAAGGTAAGGTTTAAGCGGGGGCAAGGGTAAGTAAAACTAGTGACTTGTCCATAGTAAATTGTAAATTTGGATTTTGTTATTGGCATTAATATCACAGCTCTCCGCTTCCATCTTCTCACGGATGGCCAGCGCTTTTTGCGTAAAAAGGGTCAGTTTTAAAATAGACTTTTTATCTGAACCCTGTAGAAGGATGTGCAATTTCTCCTTATTCTCTAAATTAGGATGGTTCTCCAGCAGAGGCTCTAAATAGAGAATACTAATTAGAATAATGGAATTCCCTTATATAATGACTGGTGGTGGCGCAGTGTGTTAAAGCGCTGAGCTGCTGAACTTGCAGACCGAAAGGTCCTAGGTTCAAATCCCGGGAGTGGAATGAGCGCCCGCTGTTAGCCCCAGCTCCTGCCAACCTAGCAGTTCAAAACATGCCAATGTGAGTAGATCAATAGGTACCGCTCTGGCGGGAAGGTAATGGCGCTCCATGCAGTCATGCCGGCCACATGACCTTGGAGGTGTCTACGGACAACGCCGGGTCTTTGTCTTAGAAATGGAGATGAGCACCGACCCCCAGAGTCGGTCACGACTGGACTTAACGTCAGGGAAAACCTTTACCTTTACCTATACTCAAGAAGAGGTCTTCCAAGTATCATGATCAAAGAAAGAAAGGCTTAATCTAAGATGACCATTCCTGGGAGCTTCCATATATCACATGCTCTGATTATGTGATTTTATGGGATTTTATTCTTGTCTCATGCAGAATATGACTTTTTATAATTTGTCCATTCTTAAATACTCATTTGAAATGCATCATATACTCATTTGAAATGCATCATATTGGCTCTATGGATAACTGAAAAGATTTATTAATTTTATTTATT
Source organism: Anolis carolinensis (assembly GCF_035594765.1). Taxonomy (NCBI): domain Eukaryota; kingdom Metazoa; phylum Chordata; class Lepidosauria; order Squamata; family Anolidae; genus Anolis; species Anolis carolinensis. Next base: position 72,166,194 of record NC_085846.1, read on the forward strand.
CATTTGAGAGCCAGTGTGGTGTAATGGTATGAGTATTGGACTAGAACTCTGGGAAAACTAGGGGTTGAATCCCTGCTCTGCTGTGGAAACCCACTAGATGACCTTGGGATAGTCTTATCTTCAGAGGAAGGCAAAGGCAATCCCCACTGAACAAATCTTGCCAAGAAAACCCCGTCATAGGTTTGCCTGAGGGTTATTATAAGTTGGAAATTACTTGAAGGCATACAACAAAAACATTTATTTATTTATTTACAGTAGAGTCTTGCTTATCCAACATAAACGGGCCGGCAAAATGTTGGATAAGCAAAAATATTGGATAATAAGGAGGGATTAAGAAAAAAGCCTAATTAATGTCAAATTATGTTATGATTTTACAAATTAAGCACCAAAACGTTATGTTTTACAACAAACCGACAGAAAAAGCAGATCAATACACAGTAAAGTTATGTAGTAATTATTACTGTAGTTACGAATTTAGCACCAAAACATTGCAATGTATTGAAAACATTGACTACAAAAACATTGACTATTAAAATATTGACTATAAATAAAGGTAGAATTGCTGCCTAGAGAAACAGCTGTGAATTCGGGTGGGAGGCAGACTGCGTTGGATAATACAGAATGTTGGATGAGCGAAACTCTTTTCTATTTGATTTCTACCTTGGCTTTCTCCCTATGTAGGATCTGACAGAGTATGTGCAGTGCAGCAGTAGTTGGATGGAAGCAGTGGAACGCAGAACGAAGAGACACTCAGAGACATTGGTAAAACTATTTACAAAGTTTTACTGTATGCAGTAGTAATCAACACAAACAGACTTGCAGACAACAGACGAACACAGGACTGTTCTGTTCTCCAACAGAACTTGACTCGAACTCTAGGCAGACAGAACTCAACTGAACTGACACAATTGTTATGCACAAACACTTGTGTCTGGATACTCCCTAGTTCCAGCCACACATCAAGGTCATCATAGCTTCTTGGCAATTAACTCTTTCCACACTATGGTACAGTCTGGATGATGCAATCAGTTGCAATACAAGCATGGCACAAATTGCATTTAAACACTATCAATACACAAATCCCACATTAACAGGATCCAAGGCTGGATAATGAAACAAAATAAAATTACTGTATGAATGTTAAGACAGTACCAAACTCAACTTGTACAATTCCTGTTATTTATTTACTTTGTGTAGAATGACTGTGGCTCAGTCATATCACACATGCGTTGCGCTAAGAGAGTCTCCCATACCAAGCATCTCCAGCTAAATGTCAAAAGTGATGGGAAAGATCCAGCCAGAACTTGTAAAGCCACTTTTCAGAATGATGGATATAATGACTGACTGATGCTATCCATAACTGAGTTTGGGTAATAGGATGTTCTGGATCTCAGCCCCAAAGCGTTTCTCTATTGCTGCTCCATTATGGATGACTTCAGAAGCTCATTATATTCCATCAAATGAGCCTTGAAGAGTTGAAGTCCTTCAGAATAAACACCACCTAGCTTGGTAGATCAATGGCTTGACTTTGTATACGGCAGCTCATATGTTCCAAATTAAGTTCATTGACTCACAAAAAGACTTGGGATATTTTAACCAAGTCTGCTTCTAATTAAGAGCAGTGTAATTAACTTTCTGTCCAAAGTGTTAATTAGATTGTAATTGAGGAAGTGTAAGCAAGTTTTAAATTATTTGGCTAAATGACTGTGTGTTCTTGTTCGTCAGTCTGTCATATCTAATTACCGATGTCAAACATATAAGATGTAAATATGGAATATTCTGATATATTTATCACACATCTGTGTAATGAAAAATCTTCTGAATAATATTTTCTTCTTCTTAAATTAAATTATTAATCCACGCAGTAGTGCTCATTCTGGCCTCTTCTCAGTGTTGTATAACAGAGCTTTGCTGAGTGGTTTGTAGTCCAGAGAGAGTGATGGCTGGTCCCCAAATAGCATGCAATGACATTTTTGTGAGACACATTATTCCCCGTTTGAACAGAATTCAAGTAAAGACTTAATATCATTCTTGATAAATCATTGGCAATAGGCAATGCATGTGTTTTGTCAGGCCATATGTATAATTACTAGTATTTGATGAATTGCTGATATAATGGGCTGGCAAGATTGTATTGACAGCTGAATGTATAATTTTTGCCCAGTTGGGAATGTAAGTGCATCCCAAATATCAATACTTGAATTCAAGGTCTTTTAATGCTTTCGGCTCATCTTAATTTAAACAAAAAAATAGAAATAACACTCGTATGAAGGCCGGGCGGTGGCGCAGGCTGGAAAGCAAGCCAGCTGCAACAAATCACTCTGACCAAGAGGTCATGAGTTCGAGGCCAGCCCGTGCCTGTGTCTTGTCTCTGTCTCTGTTCTATGTTGTGGCATTGAATGATTGCCTTTATGTGTGCAATGTGATCCACCTTGAGTCCCCTTCGGGGTGAGAAGGGCTGAATATAAATGCTGTAAATAAATAATAAATAAATAATAAATACAATAAGATACCAGCTCCAAACCATTTGGCGTAGTTTTCTCATTCCATGAAGAGATGGCTTTATATTATTATAGTACATCATAGCGTACTTAACAATTTCCCCCTTTTTCCATTTTTTCCCTTTTTGGTGTTAGTATGCAACAAATCTAACTGTATCAATTTATGTGCTGTGAAATTGCAGCACAGTGAGCTGCACTGTGGGATATGGATGTGATCAAATGTTTGTTTTAGAACACTTGATGAAATACTTATTTAAAACAGTTTGCAAGACACTTTGGATATAAAGTCACTCACATTATGCTCTGCCTTGAACTCCCTGTTTGATCTGATCCCTTTGGTAAGAGGTATCTACTTTATTCACCCATCTGGTTTGTTTGGATGACTTTCAGTTATTGAAAGATGAAGAATGTGGACAAGAAACCTGACCATGTTTGGTCAACCTCCTGTAGTTAACTTTTGCCCTTGATGGCTTATTGCATCTACCCCTACTTCTTGATGAATTTTTCAGGGTGAGGAGACTTGTGTGTCCCAGTGAACCTGTGGGCAAAGCTGTCAGAGCCATGTGGTCCTAGGCCAATGATGGGCAACCTTTTGCACTTATTTATTTAATTATTTATTTACAGTATTTATATTCCGCCCTTCTCACCCCGAAGGGGACTCAGGGCGGATTACAATGAACACATATATGGCAAACATTCAATGCCAACAGACAAACAACATACATTAGACAGACTCAGGGGCATTTTTAACATTTTTCCAGCTTCACGATTCCGGCCACAGGGGGAGCTGTTGCTTCACCGTCCAGTAGTGGCTGTACTTCCTCATTCCTTTCCTCGTGTTTTGCTGGCAGTTTTATGGTGTTGTAAATTAGCCTTCCGCATAAAGCGTCCCTAAATTTCCCTAATTGACAGATGCAACTGTCTTTCGGGGCTGCATAGGTCAACAGCAAGCCAGGGCTATTAATGGTCGGAGGCTTAACCCGACCCGGGCTTCGAACTCATGACCTCTCGGTCAGTAGTGATTTATAGCAGCTGGTTATTAGCCAGCTGCGCCACAGCCTGGCCCCCACACTTGGTGTGTCAGAATTCACCAAAAAAACCTAGCATGACTTGGGTGGTGTGTCACTTTGAGAAAAAACCATAATTTTGCAATATGTATAGTTTAAATAACAAAAAGGTATAATTGTAATATATAGCTTTAATAAATCAAAAACTATTTACTACCAAAAATGGCTAGGCGTGTCAGTGCGGACACGTGTGTCATAGGTTGGCCATCACGGTCCTAGGAGGTTCTCCCAGGGTAGAAAGGTCACAGGGGAAGAACCAGACCAAGCACAATCTGAGGTCCTCAACAACAGAGTAGGTGGACGACAGCAGGCCTCTGAAAAATATTAGTTCTAGTTACTACCACGGTCCTTGGCTAGGACCCTGCTTGCACTTCATCTACCTTCTGGCCTGATATGTTATTGCACTAGCTGAATTCCTTAACAGCTGCTCAACAGGCCTTGAGATCGAGTATCCCAGGCCCTCTCCTGGCCACCAGTTTACACTCTACGTATGTAAGTAAGTAAGTAAGTAACTTTATTTTTCTACCACACCACCATCTCCCCGCGGGGACTCGGGGCAGCTAACACGGGACAACGGCCCGAAAACAGTAAACAAGTACAACAATTAAAACATATTACAATGAATAAAACACAGTAAAATCACATTATGCAAACAATACATTACATTAAGCATAAAAGCCCATTAAAACATAAAGTAGGTAAAAGTAAAATAAAATACAATGAACCACCAGGATGGTGGAGGGGGATAGTATGGAGTGGCCAAATTGAATTAAAGTGCCATAGTAAAGTTATAAAGTGCTTCAGGGCAAAGGACAAAGTGCAACTATTTCTTGGGTGAGGATAGACGTCCAATTTATTATAAGAACCAAGAACAATACAGAAAAATATGTAAGTTAATTTTTGTCTTGGGGAGTAATTACTCAAAAGCGCAATGAAATCACCAAGTTTTCAATTTCTTTTTAAAGGAAGCAAGGGTGGGAGCCTGTCACATGCTGCACTAGTCCTAGTCCCAACCTCTAGGCCTGGCCCAAGCCTCTTGTAGTTGCTTAGGCCCACCCTAAAATTCTATCCTTATTGGCAGTTGAACCTCACCCATGAACTGATACTGAAATGGGTTTAATTTTAAATGAATATGTTGTGTCAATAGTAATTGTGTTGATGTTTTATTATGGTTGTGTTGCATGTTTCTTGTTCTGGTAATTGAATGTCTTACCTATGATGGAAACTGCCCTGAATCCCCTCAGGGATATAGAGTGATATACAAATAGATGATGGTGATGATGATGATAATGATGGTAAATATTACAGCAGCTGTGAAGGTAGAAGAAGGCCGCAACAGTTGCCACCGGTCTTTGGGTTAACCACGCCGATGGATCTGATCTAGGCCTAAACAGGTTAATATTTCCTCTTATGTTGAAGTTTATGTTAGCTGAAGCTTGAACAAACAACTGTAAAGTATGGCATTCATTTTTACCAAAAAAAAGAAGAAGCAAAAAACACACGTTTTCTGTATTTATATTAGAATCTTTGGTGCCCATATGTAAACATGATGGCATGGGAGTGTATCCTTTGATTTCACGAGAAGCTCGCGGAACACCGACTTTGAAGTGCAAACTTCTGTTTTGGTTTTAAGGGTATATGTAAAATGTCTTTCCCAAGGTTACTAATTACACACATTTTTCACTAGAAAACTTTCTGTTCCAACGCTGTCTTTTTGAAAAGCCGTTTGACAGAATGCAGCATGGGTGTGGATATCACAATTAATGAGGCATTTAAAAGCATTTGGCACTCGTTAGGAATCAGCAGTGTTGCCACATGTTGTAAAAAAAAAAGTCCAGCATGGTCCTCACTAGGAAAAATCACAGCTTAAGGGCAGAATAAAATATTGCAATTCACCCATATGGTGACTGCCAAAAGAAGCAGCCTTGAATCTCTTCCTTCCTTTTCCTCCTTTATGTAACATCCTCTTTCCCAGTCCAACAAAGCATGAGAAGACATTATTTGGCAAGTTTGTTTGCCAACAGTTAGTGGGCAATGAAATGGAGTGGGTGTGCAGACACACTCAACTAGAATATTGCATTATAGTTGAGTGTGCTTGACTTTTCTGTATCGGATGATTCACAGATTTGTTTTAAATGTTTTCTATAGAAATGACTCAAGTGTGACTCTATGATCAACTACTGCTTGTCATTGACCATAGAGCCCAAATGGGTAAAAAGAAAAATAGCATTTTTTTGTTGTGGTTTTTCATTTTCATTTCATGAGCATCCTGTATCCAACAAATGTGGAGGGCTGACTGCACATGTTTTGTATTATTATGAGGCATTATGTGAAGAGGCAAGTATGCAGTTTCAATTACTTAGAAACTTGTTCCTGTAGGTTCAGAACACTTTGCTTTCCAAAGAGTTTGTTTGGTTCTGTTGGGACAGAAACAGATGTAATACACAACCACTCCTTTTTCAGATGAGTGGTTGTGTATTACATCTGTTTCTGTCCCAACAGAACCAAATACAGTAGTGTCTCGGTTATCCGACTTCTGTTTATCCGACACTCTGTATTATCTGTGGCCCGGGGTGTCGCACCTCAGAATAGTTCACTTTGCTATAGACACCAATCACACACGGGAGATTGTCTTTTGTAGTTTTATTGAGCAACAGCAGATATAAATCAAAGCAGGCAGTAAAAAAGTCAATAGAAATCCAATAGTTCATAAGCCATAATAATCCACAAGTCCATTAGCCAAAACAGTAAACGATAGATCCCAAAGAACAAAGGCACAAGGTTTCAAAGATCCAGGAACAGAAATCTTCTCTAGGCATGAAGCAGAAACATCCACTCAGATGAAGCGAGAATTTGCTTTGACAAAAATCTATTTCCCAACACACACTTTTAAAAGCACCCCAGAAAGGCATTTCTCTTTCCTGTGGAGGCCTCTCTCTTACCCACCAATCTCACACTCCTACGAGTCTGAACTCCCTTCCATAACAACCAGTCCACCCTAGATAATTCAAGGTCCTCGTTATCTTGCACCTGAAGACTTGAGACATCTCTTGCTCATTAATTCCCACGGGAATGTCATTCTGGCTGTTATCTATGACCTGTGGGGTCAACAGTTCATCTTGCTCAAGCTGCATTTCTCGAGCCTCTGAATCAGCCTGTATTATTCCCATGCCATTCTCCTGAAATTCATCCTGCATCCCATCACCTAGCTCTTGTATCTGAAACCCAGAATCCCCTTCTTCATCCTCACTCTGGCTATGCTGTGGCTGAGTCACAACACAGGGCTGCTCTCCCTTGCTCACTCACCGGGCTGGGTCCTGGTTCCACCACTGCTGCCAGGACCCAGCCCAATGAGTGAGCAAGAGAACAAGGGAGGGCAGGTGAGTGAGTGAGAGAGGGAGGGAGAGTGAAGGCGGCAGCAAGGGCAGGAGCCTGGAAGAGGCGGCCATGCTCCTGCTTCCGCTGCTGCCTTTGCCGCCCTCCCTTGATCGCTCACTCACTCACCAGGGCCAGGTCTTAGTGGCAAAGGCAGTGGTGGCAGAACCAAGACCTGGCTGGTGAGTGAGTGGGAGAGCGAGGGAGGCCACTGGGATGAGCAGGGTAGGGAACCAGGGCGTGGAGGAGGCAGAAAGGGAGGCCAGCAAGTGAGTGATCCCTCCCAATTATCCAACATTTTCACTTATCCGACATTCTACCCACCCATTTCTGTTGGATAACCAAGACTCTACTGTAAACCCTTTTGACAGCAAAGTCTTCTGAACCTGCAGGAACAATTTTCTAAGCAATTGCAGTAGGTGGGTGTAAGAACATTTAATGACCTGCTACGTATATTAAATAAGCTCTTTGAATGGAATTTCCAGAATTAATTGTGTGATAAAAGAGCACAAATTCCAAAATGAATAACTCATGCTTGTGGCATTAAACCGATGATAATCTTGGTGGCTTTCACTTCAATAAAATTTTGCAAGACAAAGGCAAAAATCTCTGTGTGAGCTCTGATCCTCCCAGGACTGATTTGGAATGACTTGCATGCACAAGGTCTTTCTGGCCAAACTCCAAACTCTGTGATTTCATTTAATGTAACTAGTGTCTAATAGTTTCCCAACTGTATTTTCTTCAGACAGACAACCATTAAAAATAATATATAGAAGTTTAGTTTTCCCTGAAAGTATTTTGCTCGCTCTCTGTATTTTTTTTCCAGGAGAGATTTATTTAAAACATCAAATGCCTCATTTTTGGACCATTACAGCAGCAATTCAGAAATGACTTACTTTAAAATGATCATTAGACTACGGAAAAAAAAAATAGACCAGGCTGATCTAGTATAGCTCAAGAATAGATATCTTGTCCTCCCAGTCCTAAGCATTTATTGCTGCCTGCCTTCAATAACAGGATAATGTCATAGCTATAGAAGGCTCTGATGACAGTGATATTGACAAAGCCATTGTGGTATGTTCCTGCCAAAACAAGTTCATAATTTATACTGTGGCTGGAGGATGTATTCCCCCCAGGTATTTTTGGACTGTAACTCCTATCAGCCTTAGCCAGGAAAACCAATGATGCAAGAAGATGGAAGCTGCAGCCCAATAACATCCAATATTTGCCATCCAACTATTTTTGGCGAGAAATGTTTTTCTAATCCTGATTTAATACCAGTTGATCTTCCTTTGGGGGAGACTTTGGCAGCCTATGTATGCACCAATAAGTGTGATCTATATGAAAACAGTAGTTATTGCTTATTAGCTGCAAAACATAGATATAGCTAGAAAATAGTAGTTATTGCCTATTAGCTGCAAGAGAGAGTTGTAACCCATTTTCAGCATGCTTCTGGGAGAAAATATCAGAGACAAAAGGAGAGGAATGATGCGGAAACCTGTATGTGCCTAACAAGGGAGAGTCTCTTCTGATGTTGGGCACAGATGGGCAAATTTATTTTTAATAAGCATCCAAACAAGCAAATCTACAGGACGATCATAAGTGTAGCACCTAAGCAACAAACAGAAAGCTTATCACAATGTTCAAGTACTAAGCTAGTGATTAATACAATTCTTTTTGGTTCAGGGATTAGCATTTGAGATTCTGTAAAGTCTTAATGACCTCATTAGAAATTTGTAATCCTTTGTTTACCAAAATAAGGCTCCGGAAGAAAGGCTTGCCATATAAATTATCACTTTTTGTACCTGCTGGACAGATAGGAGCCCTCCTTCACACTTGGCAAAAGGTGATAAAACAGACCACTCTCTTTTCAAGAAAAGAAAACTTGTATGGGATGTGGGGAGAAATCATTAAACATAGATGCATTTGTTTTTTTTCTGATTTCTGTTTGTATTCCACCTCTCAGAGTGGCATATATGGATTTCCCAAGTATCAATCTTGCAATCTAAAAACTGCAGCTCACTGGTTATATATAAGTTCTTTTTAAAGAAGGACCTACGTTTTGTATATGCACTTTCCATCAAATGAATCAATTGTTTTATGTGGTCAAAATCAGAAGGACATGATGGAACATCTCCTCCCCTTCCAAACAATCACTTGTAATTGTTTAGGAGGTTATGGATACATTAATGTTATTTACTAAATGAATAATTCGGGCTACACTTCTCCCATTAAGGCAAGATAAGTAATAATAATAATAATAATAATAATAATAATAATAATAATAATAATAAGAAGAAGAAGTAGATAATCTCTTGTTACCTTTATATTGCAGGCATAAGAAAGGGAAAAGAAAATGGAGAGTCTAGTTGTTGGACACATCTACACTTTGGAATTAATACAGTTTGATACCACGTTAATTTAATGATATGGAATCTTGGGAACTGTAGTTTGGTGAGGCACCAATACTTTAGGCAGAGAAGGATAAAGAGCTTGTGTAGCAACTACACCTATGATTTCATAGCATTGAGCCATGGTAGTTAAAGTGGGGTCAAACTGCATTAATTCTACAGTATAGATGTGGCTGTTGAGGTATTGTGGTTAATCTAAGAGTGTAAATAGTCCATAGAAAGTGTTGGTAGTTGAAATATCTGAGGCTGATGTGAGCAAATGCATTTGCCTCCCTGCCTGTTTACATAGTAGACAGAGTCCACTTTGACATGTCCAGAGTCATTGTTTGTGAACTGAGCCTACCTGTTTCTGCTGTGATAGGAACAGAATGCTCTGTATTTCAAGGTCCCAATATATGCTCCGTTGCTAGCAGCCCAAAACCTGCAGGGACAATTTGTGTCCTCCATCGTAATAATAATAATAAGCTTTATTTATACCTCACCTCCTCTCCCTGGAGAGATTCGAGGTGGCTTATAGCAAAATGAACAAATACAATAAATTATATACCGTACATAGAAAATAATCACATCTCAAATAATAACACAAAATAGCGCAATAATATAAGCATAAATAAACAACAAAATTAAAGAACCATAAAACCCTATAATATATATATACAGTAGAGTCTCACTTATCCAAGCCTCGCTTATCCAAGTTTCTGGATTATCCAAGCCATTTTTGTAGTCAATGTTTTCAATATATTGTGATATTTTGGTGCTAAATTCGTAAATACAGTAATTACAACATAACATTACTGTGTATTGAACTGCTTTTTCTACCAAATTTGTTGTATAACATTATGTTTTGGTGCTTAATTTGTAAAATCATAACCTAATTTGATGTTTAATAGGCTTTTCCTTAATCCCTCCTTATTATCCGGGCTGTGGCGGCCGGGCTGTGGCGCAGCTGGCTAGTAACCAGCTGCAATAAATCACTACTGACCAAGAGGTCATGAGTTCGAAGCCCGGGTCGGGTTAAGCCCCTGACCATTAAATAGCCCGCTTGCTGTTGACCTATGCAGCCCCGAAAGACAGTTGCATCTGTCAATTAGGGAAATTTAGGTACGCTTTATGCGGGAGGCTAATTTAACTAATTTGCAACATTATAAAACTGCCAGCAAAACACGAGGAAAGGAATGAGGAAGTACAGCCACTAGTGGACAGAGAAGCAACAGCTCCCCCTGTGGCCGGAATCGTGAAGCTGGAAAAAAATGTTAAATGCCTTTGTGTCTGTCTATATATGTTGTTTGTCTGTTGTCATTGAATGTTTGCCATATTGTTCATTGTAATCCGCCCTGAGTCCCCTTCGGGGTGAGAAGGGCGGAATATAAATACTGTAAATAAATAAATAAATAAATAAATAATCCAACATATTTGCTTATCCAAGCTACTGCCAGCCCGATTAGCTTGGATAAGTGAGACTCTACTGTATGTGATGAGACTTTCAAGGAGTTAGCCATAGTGCTGAATTCTCTTTCCCATTAGATTCAACACCCTGGGTAGCTCATTTAAATTCTAGATTAAACATCTGTATAGCCTCAATGACACGGAAACCATGAATCACCACTAGTCATCTGGCCATCAAAATCCTTTCCACTACAGTAGAGTCTCACTTATCCAACATAAATGGGCCGGCAGGACATTGGATAAGCGAAAATGTTGGATAATAGGGAAGAATTAAGGAAAAGCATATTAAGCGTCAAATTACTTTATGATTTTACAAATTAAGCACCAAAACATCATCTTTTACAACAAATCGACAGAAAAATCAGTTCAATACATGGTAACATTATGTAGTAATTACTGTATTTACGAATTTAGTACCAAAACATCGCAATGTATTGAAAACATTGACTACAAAAACATTGGCTACTAACAAATTGACTACAAATAAGGATAGAATTGTATAAAATGAACTTACAGTAACAACATTGTAGAAAATTAAATTTGAAAAAAGTTTAGTCCTTGCTGCCTAGAGAAACAGCTGTGGAAGCGGACGGGAGGCAGACTCTGTTGGATAATCCAGAACACTGGATAAGCGAATGTTGGATAAGTGAGACTCTAATGTACTTCCACCACCCCCAACCCCATATAATAAATAATAATAATAATAAACTTTATTTATACCCCGCCACCATCTCCCCAACGGGGACTCGGGGCGGCTTACATGGGGCCATGCCCAGAACATATTCTACCTTCCTAGTTTTTCTCTTAATTGGAACAACTAGCCTCTGGAATTGCTTATGTGACTCTTCCTTTTAGCTAATGATCTTGCATCTATTTGGATGGATATACATCTACTGTATTTCTGGCCTTCCTTTCTTTCTCTTTCTGTCTTGGGTATTGCTATATTAACACATAGGGTTGGGGAGCCCATATGCTTGCTGCTAATTTGAATGGATTCAAAATCACCTAGAGAGTACAAAGAGGGCACAGTTTGCATAAAACTTGCATATGATAATTTATGGGTAAAGATGCAAATTGAGAAAAAAATCCAATTCAGTTTCATAAACTCTGGATGGTTCCACTTTTCCCATACCACTTTTTGCATTTCCTTCATTTCAACCTCACCAATCATATGGACAAATGAAAGGTTAATATGGACTACAGTACACAACACATGAAGAGCAATAAAATATCTCTGATTTGTGGGAAAAACAAAACAAAAAATGCTGTTAAGATGAGCCTTCTTTTCAATTGAGTAGCTGTAGATTGGGATCTTATAAGCAGCTCCACATTGAAGTGTGAATTGATAAGCTCCAGAGAAGTACATCTGTTATCCACACCATTCCTTAGAAGCTGATCTTATGAAGATCACTGCCTCACGGTCTTAATTGGTTTCTGTATGTGAGAGAAAGGATATTGTGTCATGGAAACAGCAAATTCATATAACTAATAACATTTTAATCAAGATTTATGAGGCAATTGATTCTGTTTGTTAAGATCATGCAAAAAGCACCATGGAGATTGAAGTTTGCTTTTGTGCGATGAGAGAGAAGTTACAAAATGAAATATATTTTCCAGCTTTAGAGTACATTTCCAATGAGAAGAAAAGAATAGGAACCTGTGTGTGAACATGCCTTAGCAACCTTTATTTATTTATTTATTTATTTACAGTATTTATATTCCGCCCTTCGCACCCCGAAGGGGACTCAGGGCGGATTACAATGAACACATATATGGCAAACATTCAATGCCAACAGACAAACAACATATATAGACAGACACAGAGGCATTTAACATTTTTTTCCAGCTTCACGATTCCGGCCACAGGGGGAGCTGTTGCTTCACTGTCCACTAGTGGCTGTACTTCCTCATTCTTTTCCTCGTGTTTTGCTGACAGTTTTATGATGTTGTAAATTAGTTAAATTAGCCTCCCGCATAAAGCGTACCTAAATTTCCCTAATTGACAGATGCAACTGTCTTTTGGAGCTGCATAGGTCAACAGCAAGCTGGGCTATTTAATGGTCGGGGGCTTAACCCGACCCGGGCTTCAAACTCATGACCTCTCAGTCAGTAGTGATTTATTGCAGCTGGTTACTAGCCAGCTGCGCCACAGCCTGGCCCAGCTGTGTCCCCTGTTTTATCCCCAGAAGCAAATCTAAAAGCAGCTCATAGAAATTACAGTACAACAACAACAAAACTTTATTTATATACCACTCTATCTTGGGAAAGGACTCAGGGCGAATTCCGGCATAAACAAAACATTCATTATCAACACAAAAACATACAAAACAACGTAATAAAACAAGGCATAGTTACTATTAACCAAATACAGTGTTCCCTCACTACTTCGCGGTTCACTTTTCGCGGATTCGTTGTTTTGTGGTTTTTCAATAAACTCTAAAAGACTATTATAAATCATAAAAATTACAATTTACAGCCTAAGGAAGGGAGGAAGGAGAAGCCGAAGGGAGAGAAAAGGAGCCCATGCAGCAATGGGAAGAGAAGGAGGCGATTTATCAACACACGATTGGTTGATAAAGACTTAAAATAATGTATAACTACTAAAAATATGTATAAATATTAAAATAAATATAGTGTCCCTACTTCGCGGATTTTCACTTATTGTGGGTGTTCCTGGAACCTAATCCCAGCGATAAGTGAGGGAACACTGTATGCTCATTAAAATTAAAATTAAAACCAATTCAAGCCAGTAGCTAACAGATGCAAACATATTTAGGGTGGCATCCAATTATTGACATAGACAATGTAATTTTACTTAACTCTTGTCTATGTATTTGTTGGTCATTGTAGAGGTTGGCATTGAAAAAATGTTGTTAAAATGCATTCAAACGATATATGGATTTTTTAAACTTAAAAGATAATAAATAAAAATAGTACATACTATTAACATATAAACATTAGTAAGGTAAAGGTTTCCCCTGATGTTAAGTCCAGTCATGTCTGACTCTGGGGGTTGGTGCTCATCTCCATTTCTAAGCTGAAGAGCCGGCGTTGTCCATAGACACCTCCAAGGTCATGTGGTCGGCATGACTGCATGGAGCGCCGTTACCTTCCCGCCGGAGCGGTACCTATTGATCTACTCACATTGGCATGTTTTCGAACTGCTACATTGGCAGGAGCTGGAGCTAATAGCGGGCGCTCAAGCCGCTCCCGGGATTTGAACCTGGGACCTTTTGGTCTGCAAGTTCAGCAGCTCAGCGCTTTAATGCACTTTGCCACCAGGGCTCCTATATAAACATTATAACATTGTAAAAAGGAAATTCCTTAAAGCCTGATGTAGCAGAATAGAAAAAGACTTCACATGTTGATAGAATTGACCATATGGCTGCCGATGTTAGTTTCCTCTTCAAATCTTGTTTTCCCCCCAGTCAGTCTTACAACTGAGACAATAAACCTGAGGGAGTAAGCAAGTATAGGATCAGGGACAAACATTTAACTAGGTAGATAAGGGAGCAGAGAATGTGAGAGTAAACATCAGCGGTTGGAAAAATTCAGATTTTGGACAATCTCCCAGAATTCAGGCTGGCTGGGGAACTCTAGATGTTATAGTTCAAAAATTAGAATTTCTGAGTCCTGGTCAATAAGGCATTTTGATAGATATCTTTCATCTAAATATATTAAACATTAATGTTTAAGTTGAAAAGGACCTGATGACAAAATGAATAGTATTGTATTGCCAGTCTGTTATCAGTACAATTCTTCTGAAGCCTGGTAGCTGACTGTATAACCTTTTAGTGCAGCGGTTCTCAAACCTTTTCAGCCACAGAGACCTTTTTGAACCATGTAAGCCGCCCCGAGTCCCTTCGGGGAGATGGGACGGGGTATAAAAATAAAATTATTATTATTATTAAAAGTTTCTCGTAGCGCCCCAAGAAATTTATATATTATATAATATTACTAGCTGTGCCCGGCCACGCGTTACTGTGGCGAAGTATGGTGGTATGGGAAATAAAGTATTGAGGAATTGGTGGTAGTTAAGGTCAAGGGTAAAGGTTTTCCCCAGACATTAAGTCCAGTCATGTCTGACTCTGGGGGTTGGTGCTCATCTCCATTTCTAAGCCAAAGGGCCGGCGTTGTCCGTAGACTCCTCCAAGGTCATGTGAGATGACTGCATGGAGCGGCATTACCTTCCCGCCGGAGCAGTACCTATTGATGGACTCACATTTGCATGTTTTCGAACTTCTGGGTTGGCAGAAGCTGGGGCTAACAGTGGGGGCTCTCTCCGCACCCCCAATTCAAACCTGTGGCCTTTCGGTCCAGAAGTTCAGCAGCTCAGCGCTTTAACACGCTGCGCCATCAAGAGATATTATTTCCTAAAGGTTGTGAATATACAATATTTCTGATTGGTTTTTTTTGTTTGTTGGAGGCAAGTATGAATGCTGCAATTAGGAAAAATGATTAGGATGTAATGGCCTTGCAGCTTTAAAGCCTGGCTGTTTCCTCCCTGAGTGAATTTTTTGTTGGGAGGTGTTAGCTGGCCCTGATTGTTTCCTGTCTGGAATTCCCTTGTTTTCAGAGTGGTGTTGTTTGCGATATTTTATGTGCTTCTACTGTCTGTGGCCCTGAGAAAACAGAGGATTTTCCAGACTTTGATGATGGGAATACTTTGTTGGGAGGTGTTAGCTGGCCCTGATTGTTTCCTGTCTGGAATACCCTTGTTTTCAGAGTGATGTTGTTTGCGATATTTTATGTGCTTCTACTGTCTGTGGCCCTGAGAAAACAGGATTTGCCAGACTTTGATGATGGGAATACTTTGTTGGGAGGTGTTAGCTGGCCCTGATTGTTTCCTGTGTGGAATTCCCCTGTTTATTTACTGTCCTGGTTTTAGAGATTATATTGTTCTGCATTATTCTATCCCAGTAATTATTTCATATTAAAGTAGAATCTCACTTATCCAACATTCACTTATACAATGTTCTGGATTATCCAACGCAGTCTGCCTTTTCATAATCAATGTTTTTGTAGTCAGTGTTTTAAATTCATTGTGATATTTTAGTGGTAAATTTGTAAATACAGTATAGTAGAGTCTCACTTATCCAACATAAATGGGCTGACAGAATATTGGATAAGCGAATATGTTGGATAATGAGGAATTAAGGATAACCATATTAAACATCAAATTAAGTTATGATTTTACAAATTAAGCACCAAAACATCATGTTATACAACAAATTTGTCAGAAAAAGTAGTTCAGTACACAGTAATGCTATATAGTAATTACTGTATTTATGAATTTAGCACCAAAATATCATGATATATTGAAAGCATTGACTACAAAAATGCGTTGGATAATCCAGAACGTTGGATAAGCGAGTGTTGGATAAGTGAGGCTCTACTGTAAATACTACATAGCATTACTGCGCATGGAACTACTTTTTCTGTCAAATTTGTTGTATAATATGATGTTTTGGTGCTTAATTTGTATAACGATTACCTAATTTGATGTTTAATTGGCTTTTCCTGAATCCCTTCTTATTATCCAACATATTCAGTTATCCTGCCGGCCTGTTTACGTTGGATAAGTGAGACTCTACTGTATATTTCTAATCTTATATTATCTGCTCAGAACTGGATTATCTGAGGCCCCTTCTTCACAGCTGTATAAAATGCACACTGAAGTGGATTATATGGTAGTGTGGAGTCAAGATAATCCAGTGCAAAGCAGATAATATAAGATTATAAATGGGTTATATAGCTGTGTTGAAGGGCCTTGAGTCTACACTGCCATATAATCCAGTGCAAATTAGATAATCTGTGGAAGAAGTCTAAGTGAGGCCTAAATCTGCCTGTCCCCTAACTGAAACTTGGCTGTCCCTTGGTTGCTAGGCAACCAAGTGGGCAGAGATTAGCCCTCTAAACTGGCAGCAATTGGATAAAAAAAATTATTGCTCTCCCTCTAATTAGGACTTTATTTTTCTTTTCTTTTTGTTGTATCAACCTTGAGGCGTGGATGATGGGTTGTGTTGTCAAATTTTGAGGTTGGGGGGCCTGTACTTTTGTTGTTTTGTGAATCGCCGTGATGCCATCACTCTTTTATATATATAGACTAGCTGTGCCCGGCCACGCGTTGCTGTGGCGAAGTATGGTGGTATGGGAAATAAAGTATTGAGGAATTGGTGGTAGTTAAGGTAAAGGGTAAAGGTTTTCCCCAGACATTAAGTCCAGTCGTGTCTTACTCTGGAGGTTGGTGCTCATCTCCATTTCTAAGCCGAAGAGCCGGCGTTGTCCGTAGACTCCTCCAAGGTCATGTGGGATGATTACATGGAACGACGTTACCTTCCCGCCGGAGCAGTACCTATTGATGCATTCACATTTGCATGTTTTCGAACTTCTGGGTTGGCAGAAGCTGGGGCTAACAGTGGGGGCTCTCTCCGCTCCCCCAATTCAAACCTGTGGCCTTTCGGTCCAGAAGTTCAGCAGCTCAGCGCTTTAACACGCTGCACCATCAGGGGATATTATTTCCTAAAGGTTGTGAATATACAATATTTCTGATTGGTTTTTTTTTGTTTGTTGGAGGCAAGTATGAATGCTGCAATTAGGAAAAATGATTAGGACGTAATGGCCTTGCAGCTTTAAAGCCTGGCTGTTTCCTCCCTGAGTGAATTTTTTGTTGGGAGGTGTTAGCTGGCCCTGATTGTTTCCTGTCTGGAATTCCCTTGTTTTCAGAGTGGTGTTGCTTGCGATATTTTATGTGCTTCTACTGTCTGTGGCCCTGAGAAAACAGAGGATTTTCCAGACTTTGATGATGGGAATACTTTGTTGGGAGGTGTTAGCTGGCCCTGATTGTTTCCTGTCTGGAATTCCCCTGTTTTCAGAGTGGTGTTCTTTGCGATATTTTATGTGCTTCTACTGTCTGTGGCCCTGAAAAAACAGAAGATTTTCCAGACTTTGATGATGGGAATACTTTGTTGGGAGGTGTTAGCTGGCCCTGATTGTTTCCTGTCTGGAATTCCCCTGTTTTCAGAGTGGTGTTCTTTGCGATATTTTATGTGCTTCTACTGTCTGTGGCCCTGAGAAAACAGAGGATTTGCCTGATTTTGATGATGGGAATACTTTGTTGGGAGGTGTTAGCTGGCCCTGATTGTTTCCTGTGTGGGATTCCCCTGTTTATTTACTGTCCTGGTTTTAGAGATTATATTGTTCTGCATTATTCTATCCCAGTAATTATTTCATATTAAAGAAGAATCTCACTTATCCAACATTTGCTTATACAATGTTCTGGATTATCCAACGCAGTCTGCCTTTTCATAATCAATGTTTTTGTAGTCAGTGTTTTAAATTCATTGTGATATTTTAGTGGTAAATTTGTAAATACAGTACAGTAGAGTCTCATTTATCCAACATAAACGGGCCGGCAGAACGTTGGATAAGCGAATATGTTGGATAATGAGGAATTAAGGATAACCTTATTAAACATCAAATTAAGTTATGATTTTACAAATTAAGCACCAAAACATCATGTTAGACAACAAATTTGACAGAAAAAGTAGTTCAGTACACAGTAATGCTATATAGTAATTACTGTATTTATGAATTTAGCACCAAAATATCACGATATATTGAAAGCATTGACTACAAAAATGCGTTGGATAATCCAGAACGTTGGATAAGCGAGTGTTGGATAAGTGAGACTCTACTGTAAATACTACATAGCATTACTGTGCATGGAACTACTTTTTCTGTCAAATTTGTTGTATAATGCTTGTATAATGTATGGTGCTTAATTTGTATAACGATTACCTAATTTGATGTTTAATTGGCTTTTCCTGAATCCCTTCTTATTATCCAACATATTCACTTATCCTGCTGGCCTGTTTACGTTGGATAAGTGAGACTCTACTGTATATTTCTAATCTTATATTATCTGCTCAGAACTGGATTATCTGAGGCCCCTTCTTCACAGCTGTATAAAATGCACACTGAAGTGGATTATATGGTAGTGCGGAGTCAAGATAATCCAGTGCAAAGCAGATAATATAAGATTATAAATGGGTTATATAGCTGTGTGGAAGGGCCTTGAGTCTACACTGCCATATAATCCAGTTCAAATTAGATAATCTGTGGAAGAAGCCTAAGTGAGGCCTAAATCGGCCTGTCCCCTAACTGAATCCTGGCTGTCCCTTGGTTGCTAGGCAACTAAGTGGGCAGAGATTAGCCCTCTAAACTGGCAGCAATTGGATAAAAAAAATTATTGCTCTCCCTCTAATTAGGACTTTATTTTTCTTTTCTTTTTGTTGTATCAACCTTGAGGCGTGGATGATGGGTTGTGTTGTCAAATTTTGAGGTTGGGGGGCCTGTACTTTTGTTGTTTTGTGAATTGCCGTGATGCCATCACTCTTTTATATATATAGATATATAATGTATATATATCAGGCATGAGCTGGGCCAGTGGCAGATGGATAGAGAGATTTTGTGTGAACTAATTCACACAGTGCAAAAAAAAAGAAAAAGAAAGGAAAGGAAAGAAAGAAAGAATGCACAATACAATATTTACAATGAAGAAAGATTTTAGCCAGCATGCCCCAGGAAGACATTGCTGTTTCTGCTGTTGTTTCTGGCAGTTCAAAACTTTAATTTCCCTGAGAATTTAATTACTCAGGAGGAGGAAAGAGGAGAAGGAAGGAAGCAACATAGTGCCGAGGAGCCCCGAACTATCATCCATGGAGCCCCAAGGGCTCCACGGAGCACTGTTTGAGAACCTTTGTTTAGGGAAATGTACTATTGGTTGGTAGGCAGCAGTATTTTGTTGACCTTCAGAAGCTATCTGGAATCTAGATTCCAAGTTGGAAGCTAGCCTCACTTTGGAGGCATTACATTAGAACAGTTTTTGCTAACCACTTCCTGCCAGATGGACTTTGAGTCTTATCAGCTCCTGCCAGCATGGCCAAAGGTCAGGAATCCTGGGCATTGCTATGCAAAACATCTGGAGGTCAGCAGATTGACGTAAGGTACCCATAAGGCTGATGCAGGCATCCATAAGTCTGATGTGGCTCTCAGTGCAAATGAGTCTGACACCTCTGTATTAGACTATTCGGATAAATTCATCTTCACTTATTAATCCTTTTTCTGAAATACAACTTCATTATGTCTTTAATACCAACGCATGTATTTTGTTAGAAGTAACAACATTGCCTGTAAATTATTTCTTTTAAGCTTTTATGTAAAAAATTATCAGCATACTTTCTTATCCTTGAGAAGAGAGTGTGACTGATACATCAAGATACAACATCAAAAATGACCAAGTACCATAGATTTTTCAGTTTTGCACAAGAACTAAAGGTTCAATATTTCCTCTGACCTTTTGCAAAAAACAAAAAACAAAAATGTATCAGGGTTTCTTTTTTGAAGAAACCACGCTATTTTGTGGAAATGTATCTTCTGCAAATGAATACTTGGTGTGCTGAACTTTCACCTAATGTTTATGTTGTGGTCTGGCAAGTGTCAGAGGATGAGGGGGATGATGGGTTACAAAATGAGGCATTTTTGAATATTCAGTGGGAATTGCAGGCAGATCAGGCTGACCAGGCTGATGTTTGGAATTCTTTAGATGGTTCCCAGGCAACAGGGGAAACTGAAAATACTAGTTCCCTTGAGAAAAAGTCTTGGGAAGACAAGGAGGTTTCAAGGAAGTGTAGATTAGACTTGAGAATGCAGGGTGTGAAAAGCAGGCAAACTAGGTCTTCCCAGCCAATTCAAGATAAGACCTTGAAGTTCAGGTGTGTTAGACATGATCTCATGGGAGCCTGGACAGGCTTAAATTAAATGGTTTGGCTTCAAGCATCTCAGAGGAGACAACGTTGTTAACAGGGATCAGTCTCCTGTTCATGTTTCCAAGTTCCTGGTTCCTGTATTGTAAATATTCTTGTTGTATATTCTTGTTTATGCTTATATACCTTTGGAGAGTTTACCTGGGAGAGATTCCTGTGTTCATGTTCATGGAAATACCTTGGATTAATTCTGTGTTTTTGGATTCCTTGGTTCTGGGATTTACGCTGGCATTATTGGATTACTGCTACTGAACTGTATTTTTTTTAATATCCTGACTGTCTCTTTCGGATTTCCCCTTCCCCCATTTTATATAATTTCTTTAATAAACGCTTTATTACTGGATCACTGGACTCTGGTGCGGTGCTGGGTAAAAAGGTGTGTAGTACTCAAGTGCAACAGTTCACAACAAAATCCAAAAATGTGAACACTTGTCCAAAAATGCACAGAAAATCTTGCAAACTTAGCTGGAGGCTTTAAAATTCTTGCATTTCAAAACAAATCAAGTGAAGACATCCTAAACAGGACGGAGACAATTCATTGATATGGATTACGGACAAATACAATGAATGAAGAAAATATGGTTAGGATTGGTCTACTTGAGTTTTTCACACAGTTTACGCTATGACTCAGAATCCAGGAGCAATCTTGTCTCTTTCTGCTGATTTGGAAATAATTCGAATCTGAATTGGGGAAGGGCCGGGTTTATAATCTAGTCTATTATTCTGTTGTGTTAGGTCAGCTTGACTCACATTGCAACAAGAAGAATGCACTCTTGATGTTCGTATTCACCAGATGGCATTGGTAGAACCTGGCACCAATGGAAATCTAGTTAGCCATTTCCAATTTCTTTTTTCCTTCCCTCCTTCCTTCTTTTCTCCCTGATTGGCTGGTCAGCACGATAAATTCAGCTGGGCTTGTGGAGCTAAAAAAATGTTTTAAATCACTTTCCCCCTCGCTTTGCTCTCCTGCTTTACTGATGTGCGGAGTTTCCATGTGGTTAATAATTGGTACATCTTCCTATTTGAAGGAAAAGCACTTTGATGTTCTTCCTTATGGTTTCCTGCATAAAATTAGTTTTGACCTTTCAGAGAGTGACAAAACATGTTCTTCCCCTCTCACTTCAGAAAAGATAAAAGTAGCATGCATAAATACAAAAAAATATATTTGTCTTATATATCATGAACACAGAAAATTTGATTTACATGTTGAAAGGCATTTGTAAAGGGAAAACAGTAATTTCCCTTTAGCCCCAATGCTCATTTATTCACTAGGTACGTAATTACAAATCATTCTGATTTTTTAAAAATGCAATAACAGTAGGACAGCCTAAGGAAAATTATTGCAGAATGCATTTCCTCAAGAAGAAGGGAAAGGAAGTGTAGAAAGAGTCGATCTATAAATCTTTGGAACCCTTCCGAAAATGAATTGGATCCAGTTTATTGGACTCGACATTCTGACTTCATAACCAAGTATTTTATTAGCCAAGTCTTTTTGTGCTGCAGACTCTGGAAATAATTCTGATCATGCCCATGGCAGATTTGAATGTGCATGCAGAAATTTTTAAAAGGATCTGAAGGTTTTCAATTCACTGACTGCTGTGGTTCTCCTTAATCTGTCAAAAATAAACTAAAATAAAAGACAATCTGGCAGCTAGGCAGGAATGAAATTAATGCCAAAGGCATAAAGGGACAGCTATTTTAAGACTCATTTACACTATGAAATCAAACAACTTGCTTGTTCTGTGCTAGTTTTGGAACCATTCTTAAAAGCAACACAAGAACCCTGGATATTGTTTTCTCTTCCTCAAATTGTCAGATCAGCTGGAACTGTTTTGCCGTCATATTATAGGGTGGAATATCATTCTCACTAATCCTTTTTGACTTTTTGCACATTTCCTCTTAGAATCCTTGATTCAACCACAGTTCTCAGCATTGCTCTTGTGGTTAGGCTGGAAAGGGGATTCTTGGAGTGGTGCTGCCAAACAGTAACTTTTCCATGTTATGTTCTAGATGATGTTGCTTAATATTCAGTGAGAAAATAGGGGTACAGTGCTAAACTTAGACCAAGGGTAGGGGAACTCTAGTGATAGTGAAAGAGCCATCTCAGGTGGAAAGATGGGAGATGTGGGGAATTGCATTGGTTCTTTACCTCAAGAGAGTTCTCTGTTGTTTCTCCCCTCTTTCCAGCCCCCATTGCCTTACCTTGCAGCCACATCTTTTGCTCCCTCTTTCTCTCACTCTTGCATTTGGTTGTGAGACTTCTCTTCCTAAAAAAGGAAGAACAAGGAGGTGATAGGGCCTCTGTGAGGAGAATATGGGGAAATTCTGACAGGGGATAGGGAAAAGGCAGAACTATTTAATGCCTTCTTTGCCTCAGTCTTCTCACAAAAAGAAAGCCAGCCTCAACCTCAGCAACATGGAGTGGATGAAGGATTGGGGGAAATCCAACCCCAAATAGGGAAAGAAGTCATCCAGGAATACCTGGCTGCTCTAAATGAATTTAAGTCTCCAGGGCTGGATCAACTACACCCAAGAGTATTGAAGGAACTAGCAGAAGTTATGTTGGAACCACTAGCAATCATTTTTAAGAATTCTTGGAGAACAGGAAGTCCCAGCAGATTGGAGGAGGGCGAATGTGGTCCTTATCTTCAAGAAGGGAAAAAAGGACGACCCAAACAATTACCGTCCAGTCAGCCTCACGTCAATACCAGGCAAGATTCTGGAAAAGATAGTTCAGGAAGTGGTCTGCGAACACTTAGCAACAAATGCAGTCATTGGTAATAGTCAACACGGATTTACCAAAAACAAATCATGCCAGACAAATCTGATATCTTTTTTCGATAGAGTTACAAGCTGGATAGATGCGGGGAATGCCATGGATGTAGCCTACCTGGATTTCAGTAAGGCCTTCAACAAAGTCCCCCATGACCTTCTGGCAAACAAGCTAGTCAAATGTGGGCTAGGCAAAACTACGGTTAGGTGGATCTATAATTAGCTAAGCGAACGAACCCAAAGGATGCTCACTAATGCGTCTTCATTCTGGAAAGAAGTCACGAGTGGAGTGCTGCAAGGTTCCGTCTTGGGCCCGGTTCTGTTCAACAATATTAATGACTTAGATGAAGGGTTAGAAGACAGGATCATCAAGTTTGCAGATGACACCAAACTGGGAGGGATAGCTAACACTCCAGAAGACAGGAGTAGAATTCAAAATGATGTTGACAGATTAGAGAGATGGGCCAAAACTAACAAAATGAAGTTCAACAGGGACAAATGCAAGATACTTCACTTAGGCAGAAAAAATGAAATGCAAAGATACAGAATGGGGGACTCCTGGCTCGATAGCAGTACGTGTGAAAAAGACCTTGGAGTCCTCGTGGACAACAAGTTAAACATGAGCCTACAATGTGATGCGGCAGTGAAAAAAGCCAGTGGGATTTTGGCTTACATAAATAGGGGTATAGCGTCTAGATCCAGGGACGCCTTGCTACCCCTCTATTCTGCCTTGGTCAGACCACACCTGGAATAATGTGTCCTGTTCTGGGCACTGCAGTTGAAGGGAGATGTTGACAAGCTGGAATGTGTCCAGAGGAGGGCAACTAGAATAATCAAAGGTCTGGAGAACAAGCCCTATGAGGAGAGGCTTAAAGAACTGGGCATGTTTAGCCTGCAGAAGAGAAGGCTGAGAGGAGACATGATAGCCATGTATAAATATGTGAGGGGAAGTCATAGGGAGGAGGAAGCAGCTTGTTTGCTGCTGCCCTGGAGACTAGGACGCGGAACAATGGCTTCAAACAGTGGTGGAGGCTTTTAAGCAGAGGCTGGATGGCCACCTGTCGGGGGTGCTTTGAATGAGATTTTCCTGCTTCTGGCAGGCGGTTGGACTGGATGGCCCTCAAGGTCTTTTCCAACTCTACGATTCTATGATTCTATGATTCTAACTTTTGCTGTCTGCCAATTGCAATTTTTGAGAGGGCAGGAAATTGGTAGAGTCTGGTGAGAAGCTGGCAGTAATATCCTGGAACATCAAAGCTACAAAATTATAAGAGTGTGACACCGCTTTAATGGCTATGTCTCTGTTCTATGGAATCCAAGGATTTGTATTTTGCTCTGGCATCAGAGATCTCTTACGAAGACAGGTAAATGCCTCACAAAATTATAAAAACCTCTGGAATTCCATAGCATTATGCCATGGCAGTTAATGTGGTGTCAAACTGCTGTAATTATGACATGTGGATACAGCCCATGTCTTGAAATCTTCCATGAAGAACCTTCCAAGCGTGAATCTACACTGTAGAAGTAATGCAGTTTGACACCAATCTAAATGCCATGGCTTAAGGTATGGAATCAACGGAAATGTTAGAAGTCTCCAATGGCATAGTGGGTTAAACCCTTATCCTGGACGGCTGGCTTGAAGGTTGGGTTGCTGATCTGAAGGTTGCCAGTTCGTATCCAACGTGGGGACAGCATGGATGAGCTCCCTCTATCAGCTCCAGCTCCATGCAGGGACATGAGAGAAGCCTCCCACAAGGATGGTAAAAACATCAAAACATCCGGGCAACCCCTGGGCAACATCCTTGTAGACGGCCAATTCTCTCACACCAGAAGCCACTTGCAGTTTCTCAAGTTGCTCCTGAAATGGAAAAAAAAGGAACTGTTGTTAATTATACAGATAGTGTAATTATATTTTAACCATTTTATTTGTTCATTCAGTTATATGTCACCTTTCTCCCAGGTACTCGAGGTATCTCGCAAAAGAAATCAGTAAAAACCTAACAATACAGTTTTGAAAACAATTTAAACCAGCACGAAATTATTTACAAAGCATACAAATGTTTTTTAAGAAATAAATTGAATATCCCAGTAAGAAGGCTTCCTGCAAGCAATTATTCATTAAGAGCCTGGCTAAACAAACAGTTAGTGAGAAGGCTCTCTCCCATGTCTTCCCCAAGTAAACCATTAAGAAATTTACAATGTAAATGTTTAGCTGTATTCATTACACATTTGTAAGCTGCCAAGAGCACCAGACTGGAAAAAAGTAGGAAATAGATAAATATAATGGCAATGGTAATAACAAAGATGGGGGATGATGCCACATCTCCTCCCATGTCAGGTAGTGGATGGTCAATAGGAAGAAATTGTGAGAATTGTAGTCCCAGATATGTGTAGACTGCATGAAAGGTTGCTAGCCTCTGCTCTAGAATCCTATCACACTATATTTGACATCATTATAATTCTTTTACTTTCATGACAACATCATATGGAACGCTGGGATATGCAATTTAAGAAGGGGCATTTAGAATACTTAGCCAGAGAAATCTTAGTCCTTACTAAACTACAAACCCCAAAATTCCATATAATGTAGCTGTAAGAATTAAAGTGGAATAATAACACTATAACAGTGTAATGTGATAGGGCTCTTAAAAACTTTCCTCACCTGAATCAAAGGGTAGAAATGAGTCCTTCTATGATTTTAGATGGATGACAAGCTATGATTTTAGATGGATGACAAGCTATGCCTTGTCATTATGTGCACAACCACTTTGAAGCCTTTCGTCCACATCCTATTGCTTTGGTATCCACCTTTCTGCAAATATAAAGTGAAGAGATTTGAAAGTTTTTTTCCCCTATGTTTCAACAAGCCATAGTTTGCCATTTTTTCTGAATAGTTTCCAGAAGTTTTCTGAATAGTTTTCTGAATAGTTTCCAGAAGCTGGTTTCTTTGGATGACAACTTCCATAATTTTGAACCCAGTGAGGTCATTGGCCATACTGGCTAAGAGATTTTGGAACTTGAAGTCTCCCTCCCCCAACAGAAAATAACATCTCCAAACCTAAGTACTGTATATACTTGAGTATAAGCCTAGTTTTTCAGCCCTTTTTTAACACTGAAAAAAACGCTCCTCGGCTTATACTCGGGTGAGGGTCCTGGTGGGCTTATATTCAGGTTGACTTATACTCAAGTATGTATGGTATATTTATTATTTTTGCTATTATTATTTGCATTGTTATATTTATTATTTTACTCCATTATTATTATTACATTTATTATTTTACTCCATTATTGTTGTTACTTTTACATTTATTTTACTCTATTTTTATTATTATTAATACATTTATTATTTTACTCTATTATTACATTTATTATTTTACTGCATTTATTATTATTATTACATTTATTATTTCACTCTATTATTATTAAAAGGATACATAAGCACAATTACATTGAAGAAGATGAAAATAATAATTTAATCAGAGTTGAACACAACAGTCATATCTTAAATTACAGTTTGATGTAAAGATTCAAAAACATTTAAACTACTGATGCCTCAATTAATGTAATTTTATTGGTATCTCGGCTTATACGGGAGTCAATATTTTCCCAGTAATTTGGGGTAAAATTAGGTGCCTCGGCTTATATTTGGGTCGGCTTATACTTGAGTATATACAGTAGATAACTCTTGGTTTGATCTAGTACTGGAAGTTTCCCCACTCCATTATTGATCTGGTTTATTTCTATTGTTCACTTACTCAAGATGTTTCTGCTTGCCCACTGCTGGGATCTCTGAGAGATGCTGACTGAAATGTGTGAAGTTTTATATTTTCCCAGTTTAACAGAAATAAAATTGCTTGTATAGACAAAGCTGTTGTAAAAGGGCATGTGTAAACAGAAGCCGGATTGCAAACTCAGCTTAACAACCTTGGGTTGATTCCATCCAGTATGCTTCAGAAGAAGACATGCCCAAGGCCTTTTGTGATAATATCTGATACACTCCTGGCAGAGCCTCTTGTTCCCCTGGTTGGCTGACTGTGTCTCTTCAGTGTGAAACAGCGATTCTCGTGTATCTGTTTCTTCTTCTTTTTAACGTCCAGTACTCACAATTCAAAATCGGCACAGGAACCTGCCAAATCCGAAGAGCCTTCTTGTTGGTTGAGGAGTGCCAGAAAAATCACTCACTTCATTGAAGATGTGTCTAATTATGATACAGATAAAGTACTCAAGGATTATTTTGTTCCACTGCCAAACATAGGCTTCATTTATGGCCAGGTGGCCTGGACTTGATTTTTTTTTGCTTTGGAAATTAGCCTCTGGATATGAATTGAAACCCACTTAGGAAGTGGCCCAATGGAAGCAGTTCTTGGATTTGAAGGACTGATACACATTGTACCTATTTAAATGTGTACTGCATGAGCTATCTTCGTTGTCCTGAAGGCGCTCTACTTGCCTCCAGCAAAATGCCTTTGGGAGGTCTGTCAATTGTCAAAGCCTTGCTTAGGTTTTCTTCGGCAAGCTGTGCTTTACAAGCCACAAAAATATTCTTCTTGGTGCACTTCACTTTATTTTCTATATAAAAAGTTTCTTTCAAGTGTTCCCTCTCTTAGACACACACACACACAACTGGCCCAAGATGTCCTTCTGCTTCAGGCAAAGAACAAGATAGCACTCTCATCCATTCCATGTATTCAACTGGCAATTGGAGCTTGATTCAAGGTTGATAAAGGGATAAGATCCTTCAGAACTTATTAACAATCTAATCTAATCTAATCTAAATCCATAATAAAAGCAAAAACCCATATGTATGTATGTGGCATGGGTATCCGCTCACACAGACAGCCTCTGGCCTCCACAAACAGGCTACAGTTCCCAGGGCTCAGAATCCAGCAAGTCACCCCTTTGCACTGACATTGCGGTTACAGCGAGCTTCATGGACATGTAGCCCAGGCTATGCCAATCTCCTCCCCAAACACTATGACCCACCACCCAAGGAATACTTTCATTTGGGGACCATTTCATCCTAGATTTTGCTTTTTTCTTCCATCACAAGCAGGCATCCCAGGGTTCTCCACTGCTGTGGCATTTGCATGGCCCCACCCACTGCCCTTCCCTTTCAAATCTATCTGCATAACAAACACAGCAGAACTGAGCAGCAACTAAACTTACTGGAGGAGTTTGGGGATTGACTCCACATGGTGGAAGTTGTAGTTCACCCTGCATCAAGTCACATCACTGTGACTCCTACTGGGAAATTTAGAGGAGTTGTAGTTCACCTACACTCAGAACACTATGGACCCAGACAATGATGGGTCTGGGCCAAACTGGCCATGCATACCTGATAGGCCCAGATTTGAATACTGGTGAGTTTTGGAGGGGAATTGCCCTAAACATTTGGGAGTAGTAGGTACTGGGATTTATAGTTCACCTGCAATGAATGAGCACTTCTAACCCTACTGATAATACACCAGGACCACACTTGGCACACTGAGCCCCCATAACCAATACAACATACTGCAAAGTTTAACGAAAAGGGAGTTATAGTTCACCTGTATCCACAGAAATAGAGCCCCCATGACTTACTTTACATCCGGGCGGTGTTGGGAGGGGGATGGACTGTGTATGAAGGAACTTGCATATGGGAATTGTAGTTCCCTGCACCAACTGAACCCAGCTGACACTGGATCTACACTAAACTTCGAACACAGGCAAACAATGCCTTTCTCAAATGACCCAGGTACTGCTGGGTCCCCAAGCTAGTAGATTAATAAAGACGGGGGAGGTCAGGCCGTGTAGTACCAACAGTTCTGTTCTCTAACCAAACTGAATGGCACCAAGTTACAGGAGGGATATCTTGGGAGACCGTCACTGCTGTCCTGCTTCATCTGTCTCCTGGGTTGTTTGCCTCAGTCTTCTGAATGGCAGGATCGTTCCTGCAAGGTTCCCCATGATATTCTTGCAGACACATTAGTCAGAGGTGGGCTACATGGATTTATAATCTGTTAACTGGTAGAACCCAAATGGTGTTTACCAATGGCTCCTCTTTACTCTGGAGAGGAGTGCCTACCAGGGTGCCAAAGGGTTCTGTCCTGGGCCTAGTGCTATGCAATGTAGCCTGCAGAAGAGAAGACTGAGCGGAGACATGATGGCCATATACTCTATGTGAGGGGAAGTCATAGGGAGGAGGGAGCAAGCTTGTTTTCTGCTTCCCTGGAGACTAGGATGCAGAACAATGGCTTCAAACTACAAGAAAAGAGATTCCACCAGAACATTAAGAAGAACTTCCTAACTGTGAGAGCTGTTCAGCAGGACGCAGAATAATGGCTTCAGTCTACAGGAAAAGAGATTCCACCAGAACATTAGGAAGAACTTCCTAACTGTGAGAACTGTTCAGCAGGACACAGAATAATGGCTTCAGTCTACAGGAAAAGAGATTCCACCAGAACATTAGGAAGAACTTCCTAACTGTGAGAACTGTTCAGCAGGACACAGAATAATGGCTTCAGTCTACAGGAAAAGAGATTCCACCAGAACATTAGGAAGAACTTCCTAACTGTGAGAACTGTTCAGCAGGACACAGAATAATGGCTTCAGTCTACAAGAAAAGAGATTCCACCAGAACATTAGGAAGAACTTCCTAACTGTGAGAGCTGTTCAGCAGGACGCAGAATAATGGCTTCAGTCTACAGGAAAAGAGATTCCACCAGAACATTAGGAAGAACTTCCTAACTGTGAGAGCTGTTCAGCAGGACGCAGAATAATGGCTTCAGTCTACAGGAAAAGAGATTCCACCAGAACATTAGGAAGAACTTCCTAACTGTGAGAGCTGTTCAGCAGGATGCAGAATAATGGCTTCAGTCTACAGGAAAAGAGATTCCACCAGAACATTAGGAAGAACTTCCTAACTGTGAGAGCTGTTCAGCAGGACGCAGAATAATGGCTTCAGTCTACAGGAAAAGAGATTCCACCAGAACATTAGGAAGAACTTCCTAACTGTGAGAGCTGTTCAGCAGGACACAGAATAATGGCTTCAGTCTACAGGAAAAGAGATTCCACCAGAACATTAGGAAGAACTTCCTAACTGTGAGAACTGTTCAGCAGTGGAACTCTCTGCCCTGGAGTGTGACGGAGGCTCCTTCACACTGCTTCATATTTCACTCTGGATGGCCATCTGTTGGGGGTGCTTTGAATACGATTTTCCTGCTTTTTTGGCAGGGGGTTGAACATAATGGCCTGAGAGGTCTCTTCCAACTCATGATTCTATTATTCAATGTGTTTATACATTACTTTGATAATGGAATAGAGGATATGTTTATCAAATCTGCAAATGATTCCAAATTAGGTAGCTAATACCCAGAGGACATGGTCAAAATCCAAAATGACTTTAACAAATTAGAGAGCTGGGCCTCTAATTAATATATTCAGGCAAAAGAAGAAGAAATGCACAGGTTGACAGTGACATCCTGTGTGGCAATAGTAAATGTAAAGGGCATTTAACAGACCACAAGCTGAATGTGAGTCAATAGTGTGATGCAACAGCTAAAAAGCCATTCTAGCCTTTTCAGCTTTTAAAAAAATCTATTCTAGGCTGCATCAATAGGAGCAGTCTCTAGATCAAAGGAAGTCATAATCCCACACCATTCTGCTTTGGTCAGACCTCACCTGGTATACTCTGTCTACTTCTGAGCACCACCATTTTTTTACATTGATTTTTGTTCAGAAGTAAAGAAATGCAGAAGTACAAAAAGAAACATAGAAAGAAAGAAAAAGTGAAGAAAACAAAAACAATGCCAAGAAAACAGTTTTTCATGACACATAAACCTAAACTACAACAGCTAACATGAATATATCTAGGACGATCACCCAAACATAAACCCACACTATTAAACACATTCCAGCCATATAACTGCTAAAACTAATCTAAAAGCTCCATACTCGTTACTTGTTGATTTTACTTCTTATCTTTTGCTTCTTTCGGTTATCCTTATACATCCAGCCTTTTACTTTTAATAATAGTATTCTAAATTTTTAAAAAAATTGTTGAAGTTTGTCTCTATCTTTGCTATGAAAAATGATAAATAAGTCCGAGTCTTTCTTAAAATTAGTCAAGGATTTCTTCTTGATCAGGATTGTTAGTTTGTCCACCACAATTCAAGAAGCCCCTACACTACAACACTTTAGGAAAGATTTAAAAACTTGCTTTTTCCAGCAGCCATTTGATAATGTTTAGACAGTAACCAGAACTGATTGCCAATCACTTAGCACTTTATATGAGTATATTGTGCATTCAGCTGGGCTGCTATATTGATTCTATCTTAATAGAGGTTGTTTTATCCAATTTATATTCCTGGTTTATGTAATGTTATTATTGTTTTTGTTTTGATGTATTTTATTTTATTTTATTTTATTTTATGTATTACGTATTTTATGTATTGTATTTTTGTGTGCTATTTGGTAAGCCACCCCGTGTCCCTATGGGAGATGGTGGCGGGGTATAAAAAAGTTTTATTATTATTATTAAGGATACTGACAAACAGGAATGCACTGAGAGGAGGATAACCAAAGGTCTGGGAACCACTTCCAATGAGGAATGTCTTAGGAACTGGATATGTTTAGTCTGGAGAAGGCTTGTAAAGAGGGGACATGATAACCATATTTGAAAAAAAAATCATATTGCAGATGGAACGCTCCTGTTTTGTTTTTGTTTTTTTGGCTATTTAAGAGACTAGGACAATGATGGGCAACCTTTTGCACTTGGTGTGTCAAAAATCACCAAAAAACCTAGCATGACTTGGGTGGTGTGTCACTTTAAGGGAAAAAACCCATAATTTTGCAATTTGTATAGTTTAAATAAGAAAAATGTATAATTGTAATATGTAACTGTATTTAATAAATCAAAAACTATTTACTACCATTATTTCCATGTACAACAATCTATGGTACCTCATGCAGTTTCCACGCTGATTTCTCTCTATTCTAGTTTCAATGTAGTCATGAATAATGAATAATATAATAATAATATAATGGTAATAATATGATACCACAATAATAATAGAATAATAATAGAATGAATATATATATATATATGTAATGTGCATAATTTCCATGGAGTAAACAACAAAACCACTGGACCAAATCACACCAAATTTGGCCACAAAAGACATGGTCATCCAATCAATCTGCATGCGGCAGGCATGTCAGTGCTGACACGCGTGTCATAGGTTGGCCATCACTGGACTAGGACATGGAGCAGACTCAAACTACAGGAAAAGACATTTCAATTGGGCTCGGGCTGTGGCGCAGGCTGGAGAGCAGCTGCAATGAATCACTGCAATGAATCACTCTGACCAGGAGGTCATGAGTTCGAGGCCCGCTCGGAGCCTATGTTTGTTTGTCTTTGTTCTATGTTAAAAGGCATTGAATGTTTGCCTATATGTGTAATGTGATCCGCCCTGAGTCCCTTCGGGGTGAGAAGGGCGGAATATAAATGCTGTAAATTAATTAATTAATTAATTAAACATCAGGGAGACGTTTCTGACAGTCAGAGCTGTCCGGCAATGGAATTTGCTGCCTTGGAGGTTCTCTGGAGGTTTTTACACAGAGATTGAATGACCACCTGTTGGGAGTGTTTTGATTGTGTGTTCCTGCATGGTAGTGAGTTGGAATGAATGGCCCTTGTGATCTCTTCCGACTCTATGCTGCTGTGATTTTATTTACATATCAGTCTTAACCTTCCTGGTGTGTTATGTTTTAGTTAGCTCAGCACAAGGGGTTGCTGACATCAGGGTGGAAGCTATGCAGGATGTCAGAAGTTATTGGATTACAGTTCCAGCAGATAATAATAATAATAATAATAATAATAATAATAATAATAATAATAATAATAATAATAATAACAACAACAACTTTATTCTTATACCCTGCCCCATCTCCCCGAAGGGACTCGGGGCAGCTTACATGGGGCCTTGCCCAGCAGTTCTGATTAAAATCGCCAATGGAAAGGAACACTGAAAGTTACAGCTCAACAACATGGGGAAGGCCTTATGATTTCACCCCAGGTGTATATCAAACCCCAGTGTTTTTTAAAAAGGGGTTGCCATTATGCACACACATTTTCAGAGAAGTAAATCTGCAATAATAAAAGGCCAGGGTCATGCCTCAGCAGAAATCTGATACTTTTCTCTTCTTAAAGCCAACATTTCAGCTGCTGTAGCCTTACCCATAACATGGGCACTGCACAGCCAATGGAGAGAGGGTTTAGGTGGATAGTCAAACAGTACCCAGCTATAGGTACCGTATATACTCGAGTATAAGCCAACCCGAATATAAGCCGAGGCACCTAATTTTACCATTAAACACTGGGAAAACTTATTGAGTATAAGCTGAGGGTGGGAAATGCAGCAGCTACTGGTAAATTTCAAAAATAAAATTAGATAACAATAAAATTACATTAATTAAGGCATCAGTGGGTTAAATGTTTTGAATATTTACTGTATTTCAAAGGAAAACAGTAAACTAACTCTATAAGTGGAAAAGCAACAATAATTTTATAATCATCATCATCATCAACAACAACAACAGCTTCATTTGTAACCTGCCCTATCTATCTCCCCCTGGGGAACTCAGGCCAGCTTCTAACATAGTAACAGGCAAACATGTAATGCCTACATAAACAATGCAGAGCTAGATATAGATCTATCATTATATATACTAATTTCACATGTGTATTTCCTCCTGAAACCTCTGCATTTTCTATGTGCATTTTCCTCCTGCAATATTTGCAAGCCCCATTGATCAATGTTTATATCTATCTAGACATCTCTCTGTGTGTGTGTGTGTGTGCGCACATGCACATTTTCCCTCTGCACTTGCAAACATGTGAGGGTAAAATTCATATAAAATTCATATATAAAATTAATGTATACATATAGGAACAGATATACAGGTACATGGAAATCTCTATATTTACATAGGATTTGCAAAGACCTGTAAACATGAGGGGAAATTCATATATTAATGTATTTGTAGGGGGAACATCTATATAAATATTAAGAAGCTTTGGGGCATGCATTTACCCAAGGAAGAAATGCAAGCAAAGCCCCCCTAAAAACAACTTTGTCCTCTTTTCTCCTGCCCTTTCCCACCTCTTTTCTTTCTCCCTTTTTCAAGCTCTAAAAGTAGCCAGAAAAGGCTTTTTAAAACTTCTCTCCTCCTCCCAAAAAAGCCCACCTCATTTTTGTTTCCTTAGGAATAAAAAGAAATACACACCTTCTGTTGCTCTCTTTTCCCTCCTTCCCTCCCTTTGGACTCAAATGTTCTTGCAATAGTAGTAGTAGTAGTAGTAGTAGTAATCATAATAATAATAGTAATAGTAATGAATCATGCAAATTTGCTAGAATATCTTTTTTTCTTCCCCTTCTGCCCATGCAATCTGGCTTGCAAGGGTTTCTCTCACACTCTCCTTTCGCTTTTGAAAACATTCGCTTCTTCTCTGTCTCTCTCTCAAAAAAATATAAGATAACCAGCCTGGGAGGAGAAGCAGAGGAGGGAGGTTTTGGAAAAGAAAACATACTGTGGCCTCCAGGCTCCACTGCTGGCTTGACCTTGACCCAAATATAAGCTGGGGGAAGCTTTTTCAGCTCATAAATAAGGGCTGAAAAACTCAGCTTATCTTCAAGTATATACAGTATATAGTTGGCATCTTTGGGGGGATAATATTATTGTCAGTTGTAGGTAGCATAGCTAGATGCTTCTT
Organism: Anolis carolinensis; assembly: GCF_035594765.1. NCBI lineage: Eukaryota > Metazoa > Chordata > Lepidosauria > Squamata > Anolidae > Anolis > Anolis carolinensis. The sequence continues at coordinate 72,201,345 of NC_085846.1, forward strand.
CACTATTCTTGTCACTGATCAGGAAATTGCTTTGTTGGGGAGACTGGAGCCATTAAAAGATGTGGTTTTCAGGAGGGGAGTTTGTACATTGGAAATTCAGTAGAAAATTCTGACCGGTGCAATGAGTAAAAAGGTAGAAGCTGTACAAAACAAAACATCATCCGTTGCATGTGTGTGCATCTTGCCACCGTATTCCTACAGCTGTGGAACGTACATATCTGAAAGATGGCCATGCATCTTAAGGGGGCCTCGAGGCCATCCATCTCTAATTTATTTTGCTTTTAAAATGGATTAATTAGTTGAATTAATTAAAATATATCTGCACAGATTTTAATTAAAATCAGCCGTACTGCACTGAGTCACTGAGTGACACAGAGTAAGCTAGTGACACAGAATCGTGAGGCCACTCCAGGTTCCCCAGGAGTAAAAGCCTTGAAGGTTTGTTCCAACGATGTTTGCTGATTTCACAAGTAAAGAGACAAGGCTATTCCTACGCTGACTTATTCCTGGAAGTTTTTTTTTATTAAGTGCCATCAAGTCAAGTCCTACTTATGGCATCTCCATGAATGAAAGACCTTCAGGTCATCCTATCCTAACAGTCTTTCTTACATTTTGAAGACTGAGCTGTGACTTTCTTGATTGAAACTATCCATCTGAAATGCAGTCTTTCTCTTTTCTCGCTCCTTTCTATCTTACCAAGTATTATTGTCATTTCTAGTGAGTGAGGTTGCCATATTGCCCAATTGGCTGACTTTTACTTGAATTCTAGTTATGCCACCTGGTGGCTATTTACACCATTAACAAGCCTAGATCCCCAGCTTTTATTTAAAAAAATAGAAGTACAGTAGAGTCCCACTTATCCAACACTCGCTTATCCAACGTTCTGGATTATCCAACGCATTTTTGTAGTCAATGTTTTCAATACATCATGATATTTTGGTGCTAAATTTGTAAATACAGTAATTACTACATAGCATTACTGTGCATTGAACTACTTTTTCTGTCAAATTTGTTGTATAACATGGTGTTTTGGTGCTTAATTTGTAAAATCATAACCTAATTTGATGTTTAATAGGCTTTTCCTTAATGCTTCCTTATTATCCAACATATTCGCTTATCCAACATTCTGCCGGCCCATTTATGTTGGATAAGTGAGACTCTACTGTATATGTGTATCAACACTACACAGTTATCTCAATTTCATACTGTTTTAATTGTCATAGGCCATAGGAATCCTAAGGAATCCTTGGATTGGTAATTTTTGATAACCGCATCTTTAGAAAAAGTAACAAAAAGCCTATATGGTTTCCAGAAAAAGTGTCTCAACTTGGCACCATGAGATAATTCAAAAAGCATGAGCTTGTGGAAACTACCACAATATAGGAGCAGTATTTCTTGTTGTTGCTTGCTTTTAAGTCAGTTCTGACTTATGCCAACCCTATCCTAGGTTTTCTTGCAAAGATTTATTCAGAAGACACTTACCATTGCTTTTCTGTAAGGATGAAGGAGTGCACTCTTGTAAAATACCTATATTTTCAGTCACTGTTAAAAGCATCAGAAGTCTGCAAGAGAAAAGGGACAAAAGGGCTAGAGGTTGTGCACTTTTACATTACATGCAAAGAAGTTAAGAAAACCTAGATGCTTGTTTCCTTATGGGTCAACCATTTTATGGCTCATTGTATGATTCACAAATGCACAAGTATTCTGCCAGTGTGGTTGTCTAGATTTTGGGAACTGGACAGAGAAGAAACAGTCTGAAAATGGTGCATTTATACATTGCGGTCCATGCAGTCTTGCCAGCCACATGACCTTGGAGGTGTCTTTGGACAACGCCGGCTCTTCGGCTTAGAAATGGAGATGAGCACCAACCCCCAGAGTCGGTCACGACTGGACTTAACTTCAGGGGAAATCTTTACCTTTACCTATACATTGTAAAATTAGTGCGGTTGACACTATTTTAACTGCCATGTTTCAATGCTTTGGAATCATCGGGGTGTTGGAGCCTCCGGTGGTACAATGGGTTAAACCAGTGGTTCTCAACCTTCCTAATGCAACCCCTTAATACAGTTTCTCATGTTGTGGTGACCCCCAACCATAAATTATTTCTGTTGTGACTTCATAGTTGTCATTTTGCTACTGTTGTGGATCATAAATATCTGATATGCAGGATGTATTTTCATTCATTTGACCAAATTTGGCACAAATACCCAATACGCCCAAACTTGAATACTGGTGGGGTTGGGAGGAATAATTTTGTCATTTGGGAGTTGTCGTTGCTGGGATTTACAGTTCATCTACAATCAAAGAGCATCCTGAACTCCACCAACAATGGAACTGAACCAAATTTGGCACACATGACCAACAGAAAATACTGGAAGGGTTTGGTGGGCATTAAACTTGAGTTTGGGAGTTGTAGTTCACCTACATCCAGAGAGCACTGTGAACTCAAACAATGATGGATCTGACACAAATACTCAATATGCCCAAATGTGAACACTGTTGGAATTTGGGAAAAATAGACCTTGACATTTGAGAGGTGTAGTTGCTAGGATTCATAGTTCACCTACAATCAAAGAGCCTCTTGGACCCTACCAATGATAGAATTGGGGCAAACTTCCCACACATGACCCCCATGACAAACAGAAAATACTTGTCCTGTTTGTCTTTCAAGAACAGCCTTAAACCACTGTGGTAAGTAAATGAAAACTGCTTTACTCCAGCAAAACATAAAGTATAGCACACTCAGTGGAATAATGCAAAAGGAAGCAAGGAAGTCTTAGGGTAAGCACAGTTCTTAGTCTCTGTTAAATTCCCAAATCAAATAGTAGTCTTACTTCAGAAAAGAAACAGCAATAAAACCTTAGGAGCAGTTTCCCAGATGCAGACTTGAAGCAGGCACAAGGAGAGCAAAGAGTCAGTTTGTTACCAGCAAGAGCTGGCTGCACCTGCTTCTGCTTTATAGCCCTGAGTCCCCTCACAGCTGCTAGGGCAGTTCCTAATTACTCGACTGCATTTCTGGCAGCTATTCTAGCTGAACGACGTCTCTGCTCTGTTTCCTTTCACCTCTCTTGAAATGTGGGTACTTGAAATCTCCTTCTCAGATTTCAACTCACCCTCAGATTCATGAAAACTTTCCTGCTCCCCTTCCTCTTCTCAAGAAGAGGAATCTCTAACAATACTGGAGGGATTTGGGAGGAACTGACAGTGATTTAAGGGAGATGCAGTTCACATACATCCGGAGAGCACTGTGGTGGGAAGATTCGCTGTCTGTTTCCAAAAAGGAAGAGAAGGACAGGTGGAGAGATCTTCAGCCTTTTCTGCCAAAGGGGTTCCTAAGATCATCAGAAATATGTATTTCTGATAGTCTTTGGTGACCCCTCTCACGATTCCCTCACCCCCAGGTTGAGAAACACTGGGTGAAACCCTTGTGCTGGCAGGACTGCTGACTGACAGGTTGGCGGTTCGAATCCAGGGAGAGTGGGTGAGCTCCTCTGTAAGCTCCAGCTCCATGCAGTTACATGAGAGAAGCCTCTCACAGGGATGGTAAAACATCCAACATCCAGGTATCCCCGGGCAACGTCCTTACAGACAGCCAATTCTTTCACACCAGAAGCGACTTGCAGTTTCTCAAGTCGCTCCTGACATGAAAAAAAATTGGAGTGTTACAAGGTCTTTAGCCTTAATTACTAAATAGTTGCTGGTATTCCTCCAACTATAAATGTTCGACTCAGGGGACTTTGAGAAGGGAAAGCTGAGGATGTTATCCCATACACTCACCTCCCTTCATTTTTACACAGTTTTACAACATTAAAGAGATTAAATAAAATGGAGCCCATCTCACAACGCAAGGAGACTTCCCTCTGTCATCTGTGATATTTCGTTAGGGAACTGTTTTGGAAGTGTAAAGAAACTGGGGGTGGGGATGGAGGCGGGACAGGAGATGGAGAGAAAACATCTTCTGAACACAGGAATAATTTGGAAATAGGAGAAAATGGTGAAAAACACATGGGATGGGATATGTCAGATTTCCCTACATGGGCGGTATGGCCGGTATCCTACAAAGCAGTGATGCCCAGTATCTCCCAAAATCCAGCTGCCTGATCCTTGCTTGGTATTTTTAATTGAATATATTCAGTAGAAATTGCATTGCTTCAGGAGATTGCCACTTTGCTTTCGCTTATTCTAACCTTTTGAAATCATGCTTTTTCGTGCCTTTTCTTTCCCTTTTTAAAAACTAGAGTTAGTGATCCATTAAAAAAAAACATTGGAAGGGAGAGCAGAAGAGCCCATGGAGAAAAACAGGATCTGCCTTAACTGAAAAGTGATAATTTTGGGAGAAAAAGATTTGGGACAAGGGAGAAGAGAGAAAAGTAATAGGGAACAGGAAAATAAGTGGTTACGAAGAAGATTTTCTGTCAAGAAGTAGCATCCAGTAATGAAAGAACCAAGGCAGAGACATCTCCAGCTCTGTTTGGATATCAACCACTATGCCAATGCCTTAAGAAATAGTTTTCTAAGATCTACAGAAATACTCAGAGGAACACCTCAGCAAGCGAGAGTCCAAAAGTGGCAGGCTAAAACCCAGAATCTCAATCCATGGCTGATATCGTGGGCACACAGAAGACTGGGCGACTTGGAAGATGCTGAACAGACTGGCACCACGAGAGGCAGAACAAACCTTAGGAAATGGGACCACAAAGTGGAGTCCATGGCATGCGAGTGTGGAGAAGAGCAAACCACAGACCACCTATTACAATGCAGTCTGAGTCTTGCCACATGTACAATGGAGGATTTTTTTTATAGCAACACCAGAGGCACTCAAGTGTCCAGCTACTGGTCAATGAACATTTAGTATAATGCCAAGTTTTTTAAACTTTGTTTGTGTTTTTAAATACATTACAACTGTACCCTCAGTTTGCTTCTGATATGATAAATGAATAAAATAATCCAAGTAAATACCAGTTGTATTGAGGTGGATCCAGTCCTGAAATGGGGGGTGGGATAGGTAGCGCTATGTGTGGAAGATCCACATAATAATAATAATAATAATCCTTCCCAATTGTGCCCCAGTCTCCAAATTTCTAGCATTGCGGCAATTTAAAATATATGCTGAGTGCTTAGAAATAGAGTTTAGCCTGCCAGAGAGCAGGGTCAGGCAAAGTTGCAAAGGGAATGCAAACTCAGCAAATGCGAGAGTTCTTTGGGCAAAAGGCTTTAAAGGTCTCAGTTTTTGCAACTTGGGAAGAGAAGGAAAAATTCATTGAGGGGAATTCTTTTTTGGGGAGTTCATTTCCTTCACTCTTAGTTGCACCCCAGGGCAGGATAGCAAGTTTTAATATGAAAGAAATGGGATACTTTGTTTTTTTGTGTATGTGTCAGGAACGACTTGAGAAATTGCAAGTCGCTTTTGGTATGAGAAAATTGCCCATCTGCAAGGACGTTGCCCAGGGGATGCCTGGATGTTTTGATGTTTTACCATTCTTGTGGGAGGCTTTTCTTATGTTCCCGCATAAGGAGCTGGGGCTGACAGAGGGAGCTCATCCATGTTCTTCCCAGATTCGAACCAGCAACCTTCGGGTCAGCAACCCAACCTTCAGGTCAGCAGTCCTGCCAGCGTAACAGTTTACTTTCTGTTGACGAAACTAGAGCACACTGAATAAAGAAAGCTTTTTAGGGTACATCTGTAATAGTACTATGCCTGACTGTCACATGGGCATTCAAGATCTATCTGTCAATAATTGTTGGTATGATATACTGAGTGGCTGCTATTCTCTGCAACATATTGAATCTCAGGCTGCATACAGATCGGCATACACATTTTTTGAATGAAAACCATGTGCTGAGAGAGTCACATTTCCAACCACTCTTTCTCCCCCCACCAGTCTTTTTGCTTTACATTATTTTTTGACCTGTGTGGCAAGTACCTTTTCATGTTTTTAAAGTAAGTCAGACATGCTTGACATTGATCCAACTATTAATACTGACAAAGGTCGGGTCTGGACTAGAAATATAAATTTGCATTAATGTGCATTATTCTACCCTATTGTGTCATATTAACACATTATAAAATGAACGTAATAAATATTGACACCATCTTCAGAGGTTACTTTGGGACAAAAGGGAATATACCACATGATCAAATTACTCTCGGCCACACGATTGTGTTTGAAGTAGCAAGAGAAGGGCAGGGGAGACAGAGAGATGAAGGAGAATATGAGGCAAAGCAAATTAGATGAACATCTTAGCATGTGCTCAGATGGAAAGGCAAATGGAGAGGGAAATGTAGTGCATGTGTGACACATGAGTGAGTGGGATGATAACTTGGGGCGTTCCCAGTTCAAACCATGAGACTCAGTGCCTGATCCTCCTTCATCTGATCAGTTTGCAACCAATGTATCCTAGTGAGACTCAAGTGCCCAAGCCTCCCTTGGGTGAAAATAATTCAGAAAACGTATTCCACTTTAGAAGTGGTAATTTAGGAAGCATAATTCAGCACCCCACACGTTACATTCACTGTGCATGACAAAGCCTTGTGACAGAGAAGGTGCTGAAAAAACTAGGTCAGAATCAGCCACGGCGAGGCTGGTTAACTGAACACAATGCACATGAATGGGACATCTCCTTCATTATCGGTCCCAATCTATTTGCCTGTCTTTTTTGTAGATGAATGTCTTGCCTGCCTTTTCCTGTCTGTTGCTAGCTGTGGGCGATATAAGATAGCAAAGCACTGGCATATGTTGCAAGAAGGGTAGTCTTGGGGCAGTTGTTAAGACAAGTCACTGTGTGTACTGCCAAGGCTCAGAGTTAAAGACTTGTTTGTTTCATTCTCTCTCTGAAATTATTTTACTCTTCTGTCTGAAATCTTCCAGGATAGCTTACACAGGATCAACAGAAACATTGCTTCCTCCAACGTAGCCTTATAATCTAAATCTGAACTTCTTAAGCTAAACCTGAAATTCAGAAGGGGATTGGACTGGATGGTCCCTGGGGTCTTCCAGTGGTCAAAATGTTTGCCCATGCCAGATATATATATATATATATATATATATATATATATATATACACACACACACACACACACACACACACACACACACACACACACATATATATATACACATACACATTATATATAATATATAAAATCTATGCACATAATATAAGTGAAAATCTGTGGCATGGGTGTCCGCTCATACAGACAGCCTCCAGCCTCCACAGGCTATAGTTCCCAGTGCTGAGGAGCCACCAAGTTACTCCCTTCCAGTGACCACCACGCCAAGCAATGCCCTGACAAGGAGTGCAAAGATACTTTGAAAACTAGAAATTCCCTTGCTAAGAGAAAGAACCAGCAACAAAACCCTAACCCTTTCTCCAAACCCCTCTGTGGGAAGAGCCAGACTGGGCCCCTTCACCCTCTCTCTCCCTCAAGACACGAGGCTTGCTTGGTCTCCATTTGCAGACCACCACCCTCTCCGCGCAAAGCCCAGCCCAGAATGCCTCGCCTGGGTTACACAATGGGCTTTTATGGCAATCTTCCACGTGGACGCAGAGGACCCTAGCCCCCACCTTTGCATCCATCGTGAAAGCTTCTGATTGGCCGGGGAGCGCAGCCATGTTAGGCTGTGCTAAGCTCCCATTCAAGGTAGGTTGCAGAAACAATTTTTATTTTTTTTTAAAAAAAAATATTAAAAATTTGGGGGGGGGGGGGAATTAACGAAACATTAAGAGACAATTAGAGAATGGGCCAACAATGGTTCGAATTATATTGCTGGTTGTGCTGTGAGACAATGACTCGGAATGCGTATCAAAAAGCGAGAACATTCCGAAATAATTCCGATATACGATTCAAAATGATTTTTTGGATATGTCTAGTATTTACATGCTGTGAAGAATAGTGAAGGGGAGTATTATCCTCCTCTCTCCTCTCCGCTCCACTATTCTTCACAGCATGTCGTTTTTAGATTTAAAGTTTCATTTGAAAATTTTAAAAATGGCTGAAATTGCAAAATTGCTTAGAATTATTTAAAAATGTTGAAGCCACTGAAGTGCAGCAGGGCAGAGTTATGTGGTTATGTGGCTGTAGTAATGGCAAATCACAGATTGGCAAATCAGCACAATTTGGCAAATGCAGAAATGTGCAATAGTGAAGGTGCTCATGCCAGTATATTAGTGGTATCAGTGATTGCATGACTTTGTGCCATAAAGTCCTTGGCTCTCAGTATTTCTAATGGAGTGGCCCTGCTTCCCATCTGTCTACTGCCATCTGGTGAAATGGGTGTTAAACGATTATGATTAACAAGGAGGAAAGGTGCATGAAGTCGATACCTTTGTTCAGTGATAAAAGTAACCCAGAACTTTCATATCTTACTTTCATACGTTTCTTTGCTGCAGGCTGAAGGACAGTTGAGGGAGGGAAGTACATTACTGTGGCCTGATGGGTCACTGGTTACTGAGTTAGAAAAAACTACTGCTAAACCCACAAATTCTTGCTTTCTTGGGCCCTTCCAGACAGGTCCCAAAGTGTAGAATCTGTCGGGTTTTTACCGGAGACGTCCATATGACACCTCCAGTAAAAGTAAATTAATTAAGGATTAAAGTAAACCTGCTTTCTCCCAAACTAATTAGATACCCCATTAGACCAGGCCTTCCTGAAAGATACCCCATTATACCTGGGCCTTCCTGTGGGGACTGACTCCTGAGTGGTCCCAGGACTACACAGGAGGTCAGTCCCCATTTCCCATATCGGTTTTTCGGGCTTCACCCCTGCAAAGCCTTAAAACAAACAAACAAAAAAGTACTGGACTGGTATTATGCTGCTCCGGCAGGTCTTCTGGAGTATAGAAATTTATTTATTTACAGCATTTATATTCCGCCCTTCTCACCCCGAAGGGGACTCAGGGAGGATCACATTACACATATAGGCAAACATTCAATGCCTTTTAACATAGAACAAAGACAAGACAAACATAGGCTCCGAGCGGGCCTTGAACTTATGACCCCCTGGTCAGAGTGATTCATTGCAGCTGGTTGCAGCTGGCTTGCTCTCCCGCCTGCGCCACAGCCCGGGCCCATGACACACCAGGAGGGGGGTAGGAGCGATTTTCACAGTCAAAGCCCTGACAAACCATGCACAAAGAATCTGCGAACCTCACCTCCTCCAAGGTGAACTAAACCACCTAAACTGGGCTCTACAGGCCAATGGATACTCCACCACAGACATCAGAAGAGCTGTAAGGCCAAGAACAAGCCAGGAGAGTAAAGACAAAGATCACCCAGAGGAAAGGTGTTCTTACCATACATCAAGGGAACCACTGACCACATAGGCAAACTGATGAAGAAGCACAACCTACAAACCATCTACAGACCCACAAAGAAAATCCAACAAATGCTACAGTCAGCGAAGGACAAGAGGGATCCTCTCACCTTTGCAGGAGTCTACTGCATACCATGCAGCTGTGGACAAGTCTACATAGGGACCACCAAACGCAGCACCCAAACAAGAGTCAAAGAACATGAAAGGCACTGCAGACTAACTCAACCAGAGAAATCAGCCATAGTACAGCATTTGATGAACCAACCTGGACACAGTATATTATTTGAGAACACAGAAATGCTTGACCACTCCAACAACTATCATGTCAGACTACACAGAGAAGCCATTGAAATCCACAAGCATGTGGACAACTTCAACAGAAAGGAGGAAACCATGAAAATGAAGAAAATCTGGCTACCAGTATTTAAAAACTCAAAAATCAGAACAGTAAATAAGAAGCAATACTCTGAAAACAGACATGGGAACCAGGGGCAGCTAACGACTCTGAACAAAAGATGCCCCCCAGGCAGAAAGAGCCAGGAGATGAAGCTTTTCAATGCTAATCAAAGGTGATTAACTACAACATTCACACTGGCCTCCTACTGACAAAGAGTTCTTCTCTCACCCTGGACTTTCCACAGATATATATAAACCTTCCTTGCTTAGTTTCTCCATACCTCACAACCTCTGAGGATGCCTGCCATAGATGTGGGCGAAACGTCAGGAGAGAATACTTCTAGAACATGGTCATACAGCCTGGAAAACATACAACAACCCTGATTTTCCTCCTGCGCTCCCCTCTTGGCGTGTAATTTCTATGCACCAGGAGGCCTGTCCGATCAGCAAAATAGCAGTCTGGTAAGTATTTTATTTTAAGGGTTTTTCTGGAGCTTTGGGGTATCTGGGTGCCCTCATGGTAATAACTGGGAGGGCATCTAGACACCCCCACAGGAAAGCCTGGGTTTTGGGAGAGAGCATGCAAACAGAAATGTGTGCCAAAGTGAGTTTTAAAAGCACTCTTACTCTCAAAAATGAATTAAGTGGATGAAACGAACTGCATCATTGTAAAGGGGTTGGTGAGGCGGGCTGCATCAAAGCTTAACAGTTATTTCCCTGTTAATAATCTGGTGCTGTTAACAGTACTATCAAGAAAGGGGAGTATTAATGACTCTGCATCCCTCCACAGCTATTACTCTCCGTAGCCTTGCTTAGGGAATGGACGTTTCTATGACTCCAAGTGAACGATGGGCGAGAGAAAGTGCTTGCAGGCTTTCTAGCAATCAGGCGAGATTTAGATGTTACCCAGGGATTGCTAACCATATATTGAGTCAAGTCAGTCATCCATTCTTTGCCTCTCTTGTGCATCTGTTTTTCTACAGTGGTCAGAAGAAGGTTATGGCCATAAAATATCTTGATGTGTTAATCTTACTCTACCAAGGCAAGCGTATCCAATTGAAACTATTGTTGGTCAGGTGCTGAGGGGCCAGGCCTAGATCCAGGGCTTTTGACTAGGACACAAGTAAAATAACAGTTAAATAAGAGAACAGAAAGTACCCAGGGAAAATTCCTTGCATGATCAGAAACGGGCCTCTGGGTTAGATATTTGGATGTGAGCACTAGATGCATGAAGGGTAGCTTAATATCCAGAGAGTTCATATATTGAGGGCATGGATAAAGCCATTGCACAGCTTGTAAAACTGAAGAGTATGCCTTATAATAAGAAGTGTGGCTTTGACAACCACCTGGCTGAAAACATGCTGGATAAATTCACCAGAGGGATATGATTAGTTGTTGCTCCACTCAGCAATGTATATTCAATACACAGCACACTTGGATTTGTGCTCAACTAACAAATCTAGTTTTACTTCATCCCATTAAGAGATGGAAGAAGGAAAAATGAGCGCTTTTCACATTATACTATTATGGTGCTGTGATTCCAATTTAACTCTCATGGATACATAGCATGGAATCCAGAGATTTATGGTTTTGCGCATGACTTCTTCTGAAGCTGAGAGAGTGTGACTTGACTAAAGTAATCCATTGAAGTTCCCTGATGAAGCAGGAATTTGAACTCTGATTTCCAGATTCACAGCCCAAAATTCAAACAGTTAACCCATATTGGCTCAGCTACCGTGTTTCCCCGAAAATAAGACAGTGTCTTATATTAATTTTTGCTCCCAAAGATGTGCTAGGTCTTATTTTCAGGGGATGTCTTATTTTTCCATGAAGAAGAATTCACATTTATTGTTGAACAAAAAATGAACATTTATTATATACTGTACAGTAGTTGTCATCACAAACCAGCATAACCAGACAAACTGTGAATCCTATCAAGAATTTCTTGTTACTACCATTATTTCCATGTACAACTGGTATGTACATTTACCAATCCTGAATGCTATGGTGTTCTGTTTGGCAGGCGCTGGGCATGCTTCCAAACAAAAACATTGCTAGGTCTTACTTTCGGGGGAGGCCTTATATTTAGCAATTCAGCAAAATTTCTACTAGGTCTTATTTTTCGGGGATGTCTTATTTTCGGGGAAACAGGGTACCAGTTAGAGCAATGGTTCTCAACCTGTGGGTCCCCAGGTGTTTTGGCCTACAACTCCCAGAACAATTTACCAGCTGTTAGGATTTCTGAGAGTTGAAGGCCAAAACATCTGGGGACCCACAAGTTGAGAATCACAGAGTTAGAGTAAGTATATGTGAGAGGGAGGATATGTATGTCCTACTTGTGTGGATTCTTCGTGCCCATCCGCTTGGCCACTATGGCCACAGACTGGTGGACTAGAGATAATAATAATAATAATAATAATTATAATAATAATAATAATAATTTTATTATGACACAGCAAACAAGATAGATATGCTGGATTTCATATAATAATAATAATAATAATAATAATAATAATAATAATAATAATAATAATAATAATAATAATAATAATTTTATTATGACACAGCAAACAAGATAGATATGCTGGATTTCATATAATAATAATAATAATAATAATAATAATAATAATAATAATTATTATTATTATTATTATTATTATTATTATTATTATTATTGTGCAGTTTTCTGGCATTGTATATTTATGCCGCTTCTGTGACTGTTCATTTATATTTTGATTCCGTAGCCCACTTGTCAATGGATGTCCAGAATCAGCAGCATCCACCGTGGTCCTTTTTATCCTGGGCAATGACCGAGCCAGTATAAACTTCGTTTTGGTTTGATTCTCCATAATGCTAATAGGTTAGGTGCTCTTAGTTCCACTCCTCATCTGGGACTTCTCTGGCTTGGTTGGATCTGCCGGTAGTTACACTACTGCCAGAACAGCACAGCTCTCAGTCATCATTGGAGTAGTTAAGCCCCACCACCATGGCAAGGCCCAGGAACAAGCCATAAGAACAAATGCAATAAAGGTCAAGATTGAAAAATCAGCTGATGTCCCAAAATGCAGACTGTGCAAGGAAACACAAGCAAGGAAACCGACAAAACCATTGATCATATCCTCAACTGCTGTAAGAAAATCTCACAGACAGACTACAAACAGAGGCACAACTATGTGGCCCAAATGATTCACTGGAACTTATGCCTCAAGTACCACCTCCCAGCAGTAAAGAACTGGTGGGATCACAAACCTGTAAGCTGGAGCTTATAGAGGGAGCTCATCTGTGCTCTCCCTGGGTTGAATTTGAACTGGCAATCTTAAGGTCAGCAAACTAAGCTTCAGTTCATCAGTCTTGTTGTGCCACCGGGGGCATAATAATAATAATAATAATAATAATAATAATAATAATAATAATAATAATAATAATAATAGTGTCTGCCCACTATGTTTAAACTACTGACTGGCATCATAGCTGACAGAATTCAAGACTATCTTGAAGAAAAAAACATCTTGCCAGATGAACAGAAAGGCAACAAACGGAAAAGCAGGGGCACAAAAGACCAGTTATTGATTGACAAAATGATTCTGGAGAACTGTAAGAGCCGAAAAGCTAATCTTCACATGACGTGGATTGACTACAAAAAGGCCTTTGACTCACTCCCACACAGCTGGATCATCAAGTGCCTGGACGCCATCGGGATTTGTAAAACAGTTGGCACCTTCATTGAAAACATGATGGAGCACTGGAAAACTGAACTGTTTGTTGGAAATGAAAGCTATGGACTTGTCAACATCAGGAGAGGAATTTTCCAGGGAGATTCATTGTCCCCTCTGCTTTTCATTATTGCCATGATCCCTCTGTCAACAATCTTACAAAAAACAAATCTCGGCTATCAAATATCTAAGAATTCTCACAAAATTTCACATTTGATGTACATGGATGACCTGAAGCTATATGGGAAAACGGAAACTGAAATCCAGTCTCTGACCAACACTGTCCGAATTTTTAGCACTGATATCAACATGGAGTTTGGTTTGGACAAATGTTCGACAGTGGCATTGAAGAAGGGAAAAATCATTGAAAGTGAGGCCATAAATATGCCCAATGGCCAAACAATAAAGTGTCACCAGCCAGAGGCCTATAAATATCTGGGCATACTACAGCTGGACAACATCAAGCATGAACATGTGAAAACTGTGGTCAGCAAAGAATACACACAAAGGGTCAGAAAAATTCTCAAAAGCAAGCTCAATGGAGGCAACACCATCAAGGCCATAAACACCTGGGCCATACCTGTCATAAGATATACTGCTGGCATTATAAATTGGACACAGGTGGAACTGGACAATTTGGATGGAAAAACAAGAAAACTCATGACCATTCATCATTCCCTGCACCCTCGCAGTGATGTTGACCGGCTATATCTGCCTAGAAGATCAGGGGGCAGAGGACTCTTACAAGTAAAACAAGCAGTCAAAGAAGAAGAACATGCCCTGGCAGAATATGTCAAGCAAAGTGAAGAACCTGCTTTGATTGAAGTCAAAAATCAGAAACTCCTCAAAACACAGCAGACAAAAAACCAGTACAAGAAAACCCCACTACAAACTAGAGCTGACAGCTGGCACAACAAAACATTGCATGGAAAGTTCCTTGACAAAATTGAAGGAAAAGCTGATAAGGAGAAGACCTGGCTCTGGCTCACGAATGGGACCCTGAAGAAGGAGACAGAAGGCCTGATCCTTGCAGCCCAGGAGCAAGCCATCAGAACAAACGCAATTAAGGCCAAGATTGAAAAATCAGCTGATGACCCAAAATGCAGACTGTGCAAGGAAACCGACGAAACCATTGATCATATCCTCAGCTGCTGTAAGAAAATCGCACAGGCAGACTACAAACAGAGGCACAACTATGTGGCCCAAATGATTCATTGGAACTTATGCCTCAAGTACCACCTCCCAGCAGCAAAGAACTGGTGGGATCACAAACCTGCAAAAGTATTTGGAAATGAGCACGCAAAGATACTGTGGGACTTCCGAATCCAGACTGACAAAGTTCTGGAACACAACACACCAGACATCACAGTTGTGGAAAAGAACAAGGTTTGGATCATTGATGTTGCCATCCCAGGTGACAGTCGCATAGATGAAAAACAACAGGAAAAACTCAGCCGCTATCAGGACCTCAAGATTGAACTTCAAAGACTCTGGCAGAAACCAGTGCAGGTGGTCCCGGTGGTGATGGGCACATTGGGTGCCGTGCCAAAAGATCTCAGCCGGCATTTGGAAACAATAGACATTGACAAAATCACCATCTGCCAACTGCAAAAGGCCACCCTACTGGGATCTGCACACATCATCACACAGTCCTAGACACTTGGGAAGTGTTCGACTTGTGGTTTTGCGAAACAAAATCCAGCATATCTATCTTGTTTGCTGTGCCATACAACCTCGTTGTGTTGATAATAATAATAATAATAATAATAATAGTAATAATAATAATAATAAAATGTATTACTTGCCTTTCCCTGGAGCTCGAGGCAGGATACAACAGCATGAAGTTAGGGCTTTTGCCTGCTATAGGGCAACTCTTTTAACTCTTGTGTTAAAGCTAGGCATGGTTAATCCAGCCACCGATTCATAACTTTTATAATTTGGCCCTTACTAATCTTTGGTAGATGTCTGAAATGGCCCCAATAGTCAGTTAAAAGTCTCCTCTCATTCTGAAGAGTCTTGTGAGATGGGTGCTCTTTTCCCCCCAATTCTTCCATTAAAACCCCAAAGAAATCCTGGGATCTTCGGGGGGCACAAACTGCCACTGCTACTTACTTCTTTTTTGCCCTCCTTTTTACTCCATTTTAGCTTACTGAAAGAAGCAGAACTCGTATTTTTCTGCACATCATTAGGAAGAGCTTCAACTTTGAGAGAAAGTACCACTGCTTCCCAAAGTGTAGCTGAGCATCTGTTGAACAGTAGGTCCTTTGGGTTTGGACCTGGCACTCTTACTTTCTAGTTTTCTTTTTCTTACGTCAAAGAAAAAGAAACAAAAAGAGAGGGAAGTGAAGAAAATGTGAATACTTAGCAGCTCAAGTGGGCCACGATTATGATAATGAGGATGTGAGATTGTGAAACATGTTGGCTTTCCTCTGAACTTGAGTGGCAGCCAGTTCTTTCAAGAAATGGACTCTGCTTTAGGTGTTTTACATTTTTTTACATCAATCCCTTGCTGAAAATGTTTCAGCTTTAAAATATACAATATTACAGAGCCATGAAACTGGCAACCATAATACATAACACATTTACCATGCCCTCCAACTGTCCTAATTTATAGAAGCAGTTCCAATTAATCCTCCGATGTTTCATCTTTCAGATATGTTTTAAATGTCCCAGTTTCTTTCTCCAAAATGTCCTAGTTTCTCCTCCAGTTTCCATCTATGCTTATTTCAGTGGCTGCAAACTGTGTTCAGTGTGCAAATGTGATGTGCACTGAATTGACCTAGAGGAAAAAAACTAGAAACAAAACAAAAGGCAAGCAATGTGGCATCTTGTAGATTGCCTATTGTGGCAGTTGTAGTCCAAAACACCAGATGAGCCTCTGTTTCTGCCATTCCAAATGTGATTCCCTCTCTCCCACCCCTCTCCCTCTCTGCTTTTGGGAATTGTGGGAGTTGAAGTACCAAAAAGCACCAAGAGGGATGGTGGGCGGGGCCAACTGTCTGCAGTGTGGAAACATCTTCATTGAAAAATACGCAAGACAACAAAGTGCACTAAACAGTGTGATCCCAAGGTAGGGAAAAAACTCCTTTTTATTACGGAATTGTCCTGTTTTGTCTTTCAAGAACAGCCTTAAAACACTGTGGTAAGTAAATGAAAACTGCTTTACTTCAGCAAAACCTAAAGTACAGCACACTCAGTGGAATAATGCAAAAGGAAGCAAGGACGTCTTAGGGTAAACACAGTTCTTAGTCTCTGTTAAATTCCCAAATCAAATAGCAGTCTTACTTCAGACAATGAAACAGCAATAAATCCTTAGGAGCAGTTTCCCAGATGCAGACTTGAAGCAGGCACAAAGGGAACAAAGAGTCAGTTTGTTACCAGCAAGAGCTGGCTGCACCTGCTTCTGCTTTATAACCCTGAGTCCCCTCACAGCTTCTAGGGCAGTTCCTAATTACTCAGCTGCATTTCTGGCAGCTATTCTAGCTGAACAACATCTCTGCTCTGTTTCCTTTCGCCTTTCCTGAAATGAGGGTACTTGCAAAATCTCCTCCTCAGATTCCAACTCAACCTCAGATTCATGAACACTTTCCTGCTCCCCTTCCTCTTCTCAAGAAGAGGAATCCCTAACAGGAATGGAGTTAGACTGAACTCTCTTCTGAACACTTCCCAGTGTAATCGGATGAAGTATTCCTTCTCATTTGGTATAGTCTCCACCTTCTAATGTTCCTTGTCCACATACATCTTGGTTTACATCTGTGAAATGTCCAAGGGAATATATTGCTGATCTTGCCCTAGTATTGCCCATTCATATATTAGAGCTTTCTATTACTGTCATACAAACAATAACTCAGCGTAACAATTAAAAAAATGGTGTTTTGGTTTTAAGGCTCGTTCCTGGCGTAATCTTGGGCACTGATTTAGAAAATTGCATTGGATAGACCACATTAGCTCTACCTTCTTAGATATGCTTATCATGATTTTCTATGGATGAGCAGATGGCAATTGGTAGATAACATATGTTCTGTATCCCAAAAACTAGAGTTGATGGGGGTAACTGGTTCCATTTTTAGAATCAGCAGCTCAGATATATCCAGAAACAGGGCTAACAATGAGGCACCGAAATGTGTGTTGCTTAGTGTAATCATAGCTCTTCTTGGACTGGGATTTTTGCACCTGATATAATGCAATATTTACTAGGAAACAGCACCTTTTGCAATAGGAGCCATTTGGCAGTGGTTAAATATCTTGCTAACATTGATCTAGCTAAAGCAAACAGCATTTAGAGAGGGGATGAAGGGAGTGTTTTGGTTTTTAAATCATCACAAATGAACTGTAGGTAGATACTCCTTTCCTGGAGTGTAACTATGTCTCTCCAACTGAAGATAAAAGGCAGCCATATGTACATGCTCTGTCTTTGAGCTCTGAAATGCTTGTCAGTCTGCAATGCTGGCATGGAAAGAAAGCCGATGACAACATAAACTGAGGGAGAATGTGAGAAGCTGCCATTCAATGATGTTTTGCTAGATACCCATTTTCATTGCCTCTAGTTGGGTCTTTTAAGGACACTGAGAGGTCCCAGGGCAGAATGTTTTTTGAAACTCCTCCCCACCATAATCTTAAACCATTTGCTGCCATTTCCTCTTTAGCTACAAAAATGAGTACGTATATAGATAACATACTCATTTTTTAAATGAATTATGTGTTATAAGAATGTTAAGACTATTATGGCTGAAGTTAAAGAAAACGTGGGCACACAACGTCAAATTGCATTCAAAATAATTACCTTATCTCTCCCCACTACTTTTCCAGCAAACATATTCAGAAATGAGATCAGAAGGTCCCAATATATAGACAACCGTGAGTCTTAATGCATTATTCTCGAATACATTTTTTATTTAATGCACGTTAATTTAGAGAATACTGTCGTCATTTTCCTTCACAATCTGAAACAGGCAGAATAATGCAGAGAGCTTTCACAGCATTTGAAACAGCTTCAACCAAGTCTTTACCATCCATTATTTTCAAAATTCTCTATGTGGTAATCTCAGATCCATTCTTTCCCTCTCCAGCACCCAAGAAACGAATGACATGTTTTAGTTTGAAGAGCAGAGGCATTTTGCGGAACATTTGGGTAAGCGCTCACTACAGTTTCTGCATTCATTTTCAGTGTTTCGTACTTTTTGGAAGAATGATTCAGTCTTAAGAGGAATACAAAAAAAAATTCACAACTTCTGCCAAAGAAATCTTGCTCACCAAAGGGTCTCCATAAGTCAGAGTTGACCTGAGACCTTACCGCATGACGATTGTAGCAGATGTCGTCATGAGAGAAAGTAAATGGTGTTTCAAAAAGATGGACTGGATTTGTAATTGCTTTATCTCTACAAGCATGAACCGCCCATGAATGAAACTCTTACCCCTTGAAAGGGTGGGCCATAGAGTTTCAAGTGATTATCACTAAATGCCTCTCCCAGATCACAAACAGCCTCTAACTTCAATCATTTGCAAGACGGCAACCTCACAACATAAAACGTAATTCTCCATTTGTGGAGTTCTTTTTTAGATTTATTTCTGGCTCAAAATTAAACTGGTATCTTTTTGTGTAATTATAACATGTTGTCATTGGGAAATTGCTATCATTTTGAAACACCCTGTATTTACAATTGCACAATATTGTTCTAAACTCATGTCAAACCAGTTGTCAACTTGTTGCCAAAGGCTTTCATGGCTGAAATCACTGGGTTGTTGTGAGTTTTCCAGTCTGTATGGCCATGTTCCAGAAGCATTCTTTCCTGACATTTCACCTCCATCTATGGCAGGCATCCTCAGAGGTTAGAAACTAGGCAAGTGGAATGTCCAGGGTGGGAGAAAGAACTCTTGTCTGTTTGAGGCAAGTGTGAATATTGCAATTGACCACCTTGATTAGCATTAAATGGCCTTTCAGCTTCAAAGCCTGGCTGTTTCCTGCCTGGGGGAATCCTTTGTTGGGAGGTGATTAGCTGGCCCTGATGATTTCTTCTCCGGAATTCCCCTGTTTTTGAATGTTTTTCTTTATTTACTGTCCTCATTTTAGAGTTTTTTTTAGTATTGGTAGCCAGATTTTGTTCACTTTCATGATTTCCTCCTTTCTATCCCCATGCTTGTGGATTTCAATGGCTTCTCTGTGTAGTCTGGCACGCTGGTTGTTAGAGTGGTCCAGCATTTCTGTGTTCTCAAATAATATCCTGTGTCCAGGTT
The DNA here is from genome assembly GCF_035594765.1 of Anolis carolinensis. Taxonomy (NCBI): domain Eukaryota; kingdom Metazoa; phylum Chordata; class Lepidosauria; order Squamata; family Anolidae; genus Anolis; species Anolis carolinensis. The sequence goes on from NC_085846.1 coordinate 72,221,001, forward strand.
GGTTCATCAAGTTCTCTGTCATGGCTGACTTCTCTGGTTGAATTAGTTTGCAGTGCCTTTCATGCTCTTTGATTTGTATTTGGGAGCTGTGTTTGGTGGTCCCTATGTAGACTTATCCACAGCTGCATGGTATATGGTAGACTCCTGCAGAGGTGAGAGGATCCCTCTTGTCTTTTGCTGAACATAGCACAACCTACAAACTATCTACAGACCCACTAAGAAAATCCAACAAAAGCACTGCAGACTCATTCAACCAGAGAAGTCAGCCATAGCAGAGCACTTGATGAACCAATCTGGAAACAGCACATTATTTTTTTTTACCTTGTTTACCTTGTGTTTTACCTTGTAATCCTTGTTTGTGCAGGGCTTGGTTTCCATGTAAGCCGCCCGAAGTCCCTTCGGGGAGATGGTGGTGAGATATAAGAAAAAAGTTGTTGTTGTTGTTGTTGTTAGTAGTAGTAGTGGTAGTAGTAGTAGTAGTAGTAGTAGTAGTAGTATTAGTACTGGCTAGTTTCCAACAGACCTCACAATCTCTGAGAATGCCTGCCATAAGTGTGGGTGAAACATCAAGAGAGAATGCTTCTGGAACATGGCCATACAGCCATGTTGCAACCCAGTTGTCAACTAATTTTGAAGGCAGCTGAAAATGCTTTGCATTGGTGTTCAAAGTGTTTTCTTATACATATATATATATAATTGAAGTTTCGTATATTAAATACAGCGAAAGTGTGAGAACAATTTTCCGATAGAATTAGACAAAAAAGAATAATAAAAATAAAATAAAATTATTATTATTATTATTATTATTATTATTAATAATAATAATAAAAGGAAAAAAAGAGAGAGAAAAAACAAACCTTGACTTTTGTTCTTCCTCCTTATGCCCTCGATGGTTTGGGTATAAATCCATAACCCTGTTAAATTCAGTAAAAATTACATAATAGTATTGTTTCAGTTTTTTCCCCTCCCATCTTGATACTTCTGGTGTACTTTGAAATGTTTATTTGCTCATGTTTATATAATCTTCAAAGATTGACCAATCTGTCATTTTTATGCCTTTACCGTTACTCTAGGTAAAGGTAAAGGTTTTCCCCTGATGTTAAGTCCAGTCATGTCTGACTCTGGAGGTTGGTGCTCATCTCCATTTCTAAGCCGAAGAGCCGACGTTGTCCGTAGACACCTCCAAGGTCATGTGGCCGGCATGACTGCATGGAGCACTGTTACCTTCCCACTGGAGCAGTACCTATTGATCTACTCACATTGTCATGTTTTCAAACTGCTAGGTTGGCAGAAGCTGGAGCTAACAGCGGGCGCTCACTCCGCTCCCGGGATTTGAACCTGAGACCTTTCAGTCTGCAAGTTCAGCAGCTCGGTGCTTTAACACACTTTGCCACTGGAGCTCCCTTTATTAAGTATTTCCTTACTATTTGGTTTCTTTTGTCCTTTATTAAGTATTTCCTTACTATTTGGTTTCTTTTGTCCTTTTTACAGATGTTCCAGCTGTTTGCAAGTCCATTTTACAAAACATGTAGCTCTGCATGCTCTTTAAACCTTAAGCAAAGTTTGCCTGTGAAAAGTAAACTATGGAATACACAAAATGGGAAAAAGCTTGTAATTGCAAGATGTACATTTTTATTAATTGAAAGTGTTTCATTTCATTTTTCAAGTCCATTTTGCAAAAGAGCCAGCTGGTGTATCCTCTTTCAGCTTAGAAAGGTGTGCTGCTCAAAAGTACACCCCCCACTTGCAGAATATAGAAAATAGGAAAAGTCTGGGAATTGCAAAATGCATCTTTATTTTTAATTAAATGTTTGCAGGGACAGTGCTTGAAAAAGGGGAAAGCAATTACGGTAACCGTAAAGCTCCAGTCTTGTGTGAGATTTGGAACTCCTGGAGTTTTACAATTCTCACACAAGAATGGTGGGGGGCATGGGCAAAAAGGGGCAACGCACAGCTTGGGAAGAGAACAGTTCAGCTGATGCAGTAAACTAAAAACGCTTCCGAATTTCTTGAAAGAGCTTGCAGAATGGATTGGTCCAGTGACATTTGTTGCTATCCTCACATGCTGTAGCTCTAAACAAGATGGCTTAGAGGCTCATATGCAAAAACAAGAGTATTCTTCCACCCTAGCTTTGTTATATCAGTGGAATTTTTAATATTTTTTAATCATTTGGGAGGAATGGAGGATTTGGTTGACTAGTCAAACCTGTGAAGTTCTTTATGCCAGAATACTGCCATAAAGGATGTTTCAATTTTTTTCCTATAACTCAGAAGAGAAGTTGGGGAGAAAGTTTAACAAGAAACCTGTCTATTGAAAACCTGCCTATTTCGTTGTGATTTGACTAAATCGGCACAATTGACGCTCTCCTATACCCAGCCATTACATTTTATTCTGGCCCAGCTCTAGAGGTTGCAAGATATTGCACATACAGTAGAGTCTCACTTATCCAACATTCTGGATTATCCAATGCATTTTTGTAGTCAATGTTTTCAATACATCGTGATATTTTGGTGCTAAATTCGTAAATACAGTAATCACTACATAGCATTACTGTGTATTGAACTACTTTTTCTGTCAAATGTGTTGTATAACATAATGTTTTGGTGCTTAATTTGTAAAATCATAACCTAATTTGATGTTTAATAGGCTTTTCCTCAATCCCTCCTTATTATCCAACATATTCGCTTATCCAACATTTTGCCGGCCGTTTATGTTGGATAAGTGAGACTCTACTGTATATAATTTCTATTGCCTCACTCAAATCTTGAATATGCTAACTGCACCTTGGTTATTGGTTGGTTGAGTATATTTTTATTGTATTTTATATGCCTTGTTTTTATATGTTTACATGCCTTAAATGCATTTTGATATTGTATCTTATGTTGTATTTGGGCTTGGTCTCCATGTGAGCAGCCCCGAGTCCCTTCGGGAAGATGGGGTGGGATACAAAAATAAAGTAGTTGTTATTATTTTACATTATCATACTATATTGTATGACACAGCAAACAAGATGGATATGCTGGATTTCGTATCACAAAATCACAAGTCGAACACTTCCCAAGTGTCTAGGACTGTGTGATGTATTTTCGGATGATGCGTGCAGATCCCAGCAGGGTGGCCTTTTGCAGTTGGCAGATCGTAATTTTGTCAATGTCTATTGTTTCCAAATACCGGCTGAGATCTTTTGGCATGGCACCCAGTGTGCCAATCACTACCGGGACCACCTGCACTGATTTCTGCCAGAGTCTTTGAAGTTCAATCTTGAGGTCCTGATAGCGGCTGAGTTTTTCCTGTTGTTTTTCATCAATGCGACTGTCACCCGAGATGGCAACATCAATGATCCAAACATTTTTCTTTTCCACAACTGTGATGTCTGGTATGTTGTGTTCTAGAATTTTGTCAGTCTGAATTCGGAAGTCCCACAGTATCTTTGCATGCTCATTTTCCAATACTTTTGCAGGTTTGTGATCCCACCAGTTCTTTGCTGCTGGGAGGTGGTACTTGAGGCATAAGTTCCAATGGATCATTTGGGCCACACAGTTGTGCCTCTGTTTGTAGTCTGTCTGTGCAATTTTCTTACAGCAGCTGAGGATATGATCAATGGTTTCATCGGTTTCCTTGCACAGTCTGCATTTTGGGTCATCAGCTGATTTTTTGATTATTATTATTATTATTATTATTATTATTAACTCTAGTATGGTGATATGGTCTCGTGTCTGCTCATATTTTGCTTGCAAATATGCTTGCTACTGCCTCTCATTTTTCTTAACAATATTGGGGATTGGGACCCATGCATGTGTGAACTGAATATGATTGATTTGAAACAGGCATACAGTAAACTGTGTTGGACAGAGCAGTTGGCATTGAGTAAATAATTAATCCTTTTAGCTATTTTTGCTAATAGATAAAGAGCAGGAGCAGGATCACCTTAAAGAAATGTGGGAGTTAAATTGCAATAAGGAAATACACCCTCAAATCTGGAAAGAAAAGTGGAATAAGCGTATATTAAAAAACATGTCTATAAGAATAAAAGAGAATTATTATAAAGTGGTTTGGAGATGGTACCTCACACCAATTAGATTAAATCAAATTGATAAGAAATACTCTAAGCAGCGCTGGAGGGGCTGTCAGGAAATCGGTACATATATACATATGTGGTGGTCCTGTAAGTATGTTCAAAAATTTTGGGAGAACGTTTTTAAAGAAATAAAGGGAATCACCAAAACAGAAATAATAGGAACGCCTGAAATAGCACTGTTGTCATTTATGGATAATATTCAAATATCAAAAGAGTTAAAGGAACTAATCACCAACTTGGTAAGCAGCAAGATTGTTAATAGCCAAAAAATGGAAAGGAAGGGAGGAGTGCCAATTGGAAGAATGGTATAAGGAGATTTGGGATATTGCGATAAATGATAAATTGACGTGTAATATTAAAATTAAAAGAGGGTTATTAAAAAAGGATGATTTTGGGAAGATATGGGGAAAATTTATAGAGTTTGTATACGTAGAAGGTAAGGGGGGAAAGCCTGTAAAAGAAACAATGGAATTTTGGAAATAAATATTGTAATTGGCTGGTCTGGGGTGAAGGGATAGCACTAGGTGAAGGGTAACAAAAAGTAAATAATATGAGTATGTAATATAGAGAGTGAAAATACCATAGGAGCTATGATATACATAACTCTGTATTGCAAATATGTTAAAGAATGTATAAGTTTTAAGTACTGAATATGTAAAATTCAAAAATTTTCAATAATTTAAATAAAAAACTGAAAAAAGAAATCTTTTTGTTTGATTTTCTTTTTGTAATTATCACCATTACAAAAAAGATGAAAGATTTTTTAAATTTTTTTTGCTTATTCATTTTTAAAAATGTGACTTATTTGTTTCATTACCATGATTTTCCCAGAAGAGAGACGTGTCGGGTGAAAAGCTAAATGGAGAGAGTTGCAGTTGTAGTGCTTGGTTCAATGGAGGTAAAAATGAACAGAAACTCTGCTATTCCCTATTTATATTACCAGTGAAAATTGTAAGGCCTCACGGTAATACTGAACTATAGCTTCCAGTATTCCTCATCATTGGCTGTTTTGACTAAGGCTACTGGGAGCTGCAATCCAATCACATCTTGAAAGTGGCACAATTTCCTCCTTTGGTTAATAAACAAATACTCTCTTGGCAACTGGAGAAAAGACTAAAAGAACAATTTCTTCAAGGAAGTGTTCATTTGCTTGAACAAAGAGGGGAAAATACAGAGAAAATAGGAGCAAGGAAGGAATTAACCTTTAAGACTGCTCAGGTTTAAAATACACTGCGTGGGAACTGGAAAGTAAATTGAACATTTACAATCCCAGGGAATAAGGACCACTCAAACGTGGTTGGGGAGGAATAAGCCTACGATCAAGCTGAATAAGGGTGAAACATATCAGCTGAATTGAAGCCATTCTCTTTCTCTGTGTGTGTCCCTCAGCATATTCTATATGTCATATCTAGATTTATCACAATTGATTCATCACATCTTGATCCACAAGGGCTCTCAAAGGGATGCAGAATGTGCAAAAACATTTTAAAACATCAGATAAGTAACTAAAAACCAATTAAAATGCTCCAAGCTACTTTAAAAAAAAATCTAAAATCAGACTCCAAACCTACAGATATTTCAAAACACAAACCCTTACTTTTAAGATCCAAAGGACAAGCGAATAGCAGTCTTCACTGCCCATCAAAAACTCAGGCCTCATCTACGCTGTCATATATTGAAATTTGAAACAGCATTGTATGGTCAATGTAAAAGTCCAAAACACCTGGTGGGGCAAAATTTGCCCATGTCTTGATGTAAACTCATATAATGCAATCTATATTATATAAACCTGGCTTTGGGAGCAAGTCTTTGAGAAGTAGTTGTGCAGTAAGTTTACTTGAAATCGTGCAATTGACTCTGAATACAGACTGAATATTGCCTGCTGTGGATACTGATAGATATTTCGGGGCAATTGCCCCGAGAATCTGGAAATTGCAGTAATTCACCCTCATCCAGAGAGTACTGCGCCACACTTGGTACACACGCCCAAAATGGCCCACTTATCATACTGGCAGGGTTTGGGGAGGATTCAGCCACGATTCTGGGAATTGTAGTTCACCCACTCCAAACAGAAAACATAACATTCAAAGACAAATAATACCATTCTCAAATGACCCGGGCATCGCCGGGTCCCCAAGCTAGTAATAAATATTTGACAAAACATATCACTGCCTGTACACTCCAGTGAGCAAGCTGGCTTTCGGATGTGGGCAAAATTCATGGTTCAAAGAGTCCAGCAAGCATTGTGTCAACATTTCTTGGAAAGTGCAGTGTATGTATTTATGCTGATCTCTGCATATTTGAATATATCCAAAGGGACATCTTCATTTCAGTAGCCTTGTGAGCCTTTACTTATTTGAATATGCAGAAATCTACATATGCACATACACTGGATGAAAGAAGGTCAATACCATGCTTGCTGGGAATGGATACTAAGATGAGCCCCTTTGGGACCCGTCTGGCCATGAACTTTGCACACTTCTTATCCATACATACATTTCATATTAATTCTTAAAGGGATGCCTCTGTTTCAGAAGACCTTTGGGTATTTGGATCTGCAGTTATCTGCATACATATGCTGAACGTAAAAAAAAAGATAACACCATGCTTTCCAGACCTAGGAAATCACTCACTGACCTATCTTGCCCTCCAACCACTCCCTGATCCTGATTAAGGGCACAGAGTACACATGTGAAAAAGCCAGTTTTTTTCTAGAAATTACAGAATAAAAAGAGTTTTTTAAAAATTTAAAATATTTGCATTAAATCTGGCAGGTACCTTAAAAACTGTTTTATTTTTGGGTTGTTGTGAGTTTTCTAGACTGTATGGCCATGTTCCAGAAGCATTCTCTCCTGATGTTTTGCCCTCATCTATGGCAGGCATCCTCAGAGGCCGAGGGGTCTGTTGGAAACTTTTTTTTTCTGTGTCAGGAGCAACCCGAGTTGCTTCTGGAGTGAGAGAATTGGCCGTCTGCAAGGACGTTGCCCAGGGGACGCCCAGATGTTTTGATGTTTACCATCCTTGTGGGAGGCTTCTCTCATATCCCCGCATGGAGCTGGAGCTGATAGAGGGAGCTCATCTGCGCTCTCCCCGGGTGGGATTTGAACCTGGCAGCCTTCAGGTCAGCATCCCAACCTTCAAGTCACAAGGCTTTTATCCCCTAGGCCACCGGAGGCTCCTTGTTGAAACTACAGCACGAGCATTTTGGATGTACGGATTTTTTAACCATATGTTTTATATTTTTATATTGTTTTAATTGCTTTAATTGGATTTTTATTGTTATGTTTTAATTATGTGTAGGCATCGAATTGTTGCCAATTGTGTACGCCGCCCTGAGTTCCTTCAGGTGAGAAGGGCGGGATATAAATGTTTGAAATAAATAATAAATAAACTAAGTAAGTGAGGTTTATATATCTGTGGAATGTCCAGGATGGGGGAAAGAACTCTTATTTGCTTAAGGTACCTGTGAATGTTTCAATTTACCACCTTGATTAGCATTTTAATGGCCCACAATTTCAAGGCCTGACTGGTAGCAGCCTGGGGGAATTCCTTTGTTGGGAGGTGTTAATTGGCCCTGGTCGATTCTTGTCTGGAATTCCCCTGATTTTTTAGGCTTGCTCTTTATTTACTGTCCACATTTTAGAGTTTTTAAAATATTGCTAGCAAGATTTTGTTCATTTTCATGATTTCCTCCTTTCTGTTAAAATTGTCCACATGCTTGTGGATTTCAATGGCTTCTCTGTATAGTCTGACCTAGTAGTTGTTAGAGTGGTCCAGCATTTCTTTGTTCTCAAATAATATGCTGTGTCCAGGTTGGTTCATCAAGTGCTCTGATATGACTGACTTCTTTGGTTGGATTAGTCTGTAGTGCCTTTCATGTTCCTTGTCAGACAGCACAGAGAAGCTTTGAAACAAAGGATGGCCATCTGTTGGGGTGAGGGGGGCTTTGATGGTGCTTTTTGTGCATGGCAGAAGGGGGCTGGACTGGATGGCCTTTGGGATCTCTTCCAACTCTAGGATTCTGCCACAAAGTGAATAGCAGAAGGTGCTGCTGGTCTGCAGTCTCTGCCAGTAGTGAAATACACAGTCGGTGTGACAATGAAGGTAGGGGTGATTTACAAGGGAAATCAATCTCTTCCTTCCAAATTAAAGACGTGGATGTTCTGTTGTGCCTTTGAATAGACAGCCCTTTAGATAATTACCCCCAAATGGGACCAAAAAATCTATCCTTACACCTTATCATTGCCATCATCTGCTACCATATGATTATGCATTTTAATTCAGCCTATCCTTTATTGCTGCAATTAGTCCACACGACCACGAATGCTACAGAAGCTATAATTGGTTGCTGGTTGATGCTTTTATTATTGTTATAATGTTGTTTTATTATGTTTACATTGTGAATTGCATGTTTGTCTTTCTGCATTTGCCATTGCATTTTTATGTCATTACATTTTAACTGTGTTGTTGGGCTTTGCCCCATGTAAGCCGTCCCGAATCCCTTCGGGGAGATGGAGGTGGGGTACAAAAACAAAGTTATTATATTATATTATATTATTTATTTATTTTTGATATTTTAACCCCGCCCTTCTCCCCAAGGGGACTCAGGGCAGCTTACACAACTGGCAGGATCACTACCAGTATATCATAATACAATAAAATAATAAAACAATTAAAATGGTTAAATAACATAGTAAAATACAATATATAAAAGATTTAACACAGTGCAACTCCGAATATATATGCCAGTTGTGTATTATTGACACAACGACATAGTCTGACACAGCGAACAAGATAGATATGCTGGATTTCGTGTCACAAAACCACAAGTCGAATACTTCCCAAGAGTTTAGGACTGTGTGATGTATTTTCGGATGATGCGCACAGATCCCAGTAAGGTGGCCTTTTGCAGATCGTAATTTTGTCAATGTCCATTGTTTCCAAATGCCGGCTGAGATCTTTTGGCATAGCACCCAGTGTGCCGATTACCACCGGGACCACCTGTACTGGTTTCTGCCAAAGTCTTTGAAGTTCGATCTTGAGGTCCTGATAGCAGCTGAGTTTTTCCTGTTGTTTTTCATCAATTTGACTGTCACCTGGTATGGCGACATCATCATCATCATCATCATCATCATCATCATCATCATCATTATTATTGAAATCCACAAGCATGTGGACAATTTCAACAGAAAGGAGGACATCATGAAAATGAACAAAATCTGGCTACCAGTATTATTAAACTCTAAAATCAGAATAGTAAATAAATAAGACTCAAAAAGCAGGGGAATTTCAGACAAGAATCAATCAGGGCCAGCCAGGACCGGTCTAACGTGGAGGCCATTGAAGCGGCCGCATCGGGCGCATGTCAAGGGGGGGCGCTGTTGAGGCCTCAACAACTCCCCGTGTAAATTTACCGAGGAGGGAGGCGGTGGCGGGGACCATTGCCTCCCTCCTCGGCGAAGGCCTCGACTTTCGCCGAGGAGGGAGGCGATGGTCCCCGCCGCCTCCTTCGCCCTCGGCGAATGGGGAAGGCCTACTGAGGCTTAGCTATTCTCGCGAGGTCTCGTGAGGACTCACGAGACCTCACAAGAAAAGCTAGGCCTCAGTAGGCCTTCCCCATTCGCCAAGGAGGGAGGCGGCGGCGGCAGGGACCATTGCCTCCCACCTCGGCGAAGGCATCAACTTTTGCTGAGGAGGGAGGCGATGGTCCCCGCTGCTGCCTCCACCCTCGGCGAACGGGGAAGGCCTACTGAGAAGAGCTAGGCCTCAATTGAAGCCTTCGCCTGGGAGGAAGGTGATGGTCCTCCCCGCCACCCCCGCTGCCGAAGGAGGTATGTGCGGGGCCTTGGGGGTGGGGGGTGCAATTTTGGGGGGGCGCGGCCACAAGGTTCGCTTACAAGGCGAAATTACCTAGGGCCGCCCCTGGGGCCAGTTAACACCTCCCAACAAAGGATTCCCCCAGGCAGCTACCAGCTAGGCCATGAAACTGCGGGCCATTAAAATGCTAATCAAGGTGGTAAATTCACATGCATCTCAAACAGACAAGTTCTTTTCCCCACCCTGGACATTTCACAGATATATAAACCTCACTTAGTTTCCAACAGACCTCTCAACCTCTGAGGATGCCTACCATAGATGTGGGTGAAATGTTTCTGGAACATGGCCATACAGTCTGGAAAACTCACAACCCAGTGACTCCAGCCATGAAAACCTGTGACAACACATTGCAATCAAGATAAGTCTGAATTATTTTGCAGGTGTGAATTCAGTCATAGCTACCCACCAGCCTAGTTTCACAGGGTAGTAGGACATGTTAACAGACCATGTGCGGATGAGGGCAGCTCCTATGAAAGGATCCAGCCTTTCATATATCCTGGCCCCAAGCTAATTCCCCTCATTGGGTTGTTTTGGCAATGAAATGGAATGGGGACAAGTTGAACCTTGCATGCTGCTTTGTGATCTTTGCTGCACAATGTGGTCTACAAAGAGAAAACAAGCGAACAAAGGTCTGCCTTTGTTGTTCTTTCTACTGCTGCCTCCCTCCTGAGCAGCAAAAAGAAAGTGGTGACAAAACTGACTGCAGGAAAGGGTTCTTCCACTGGCGCAGGGTGGAGAGCTCTCCTAAATTGCTTAATGTGTGTAGAAACCCCAACAGATGTTCTTTCTTCAGCCCTGAGAACTGCAGAATAGTTAAGGAGCTGGCTTCTTTTCTTCTAACAAGGCTCCCTTTGCTGCGGTTGTAATCATAACGCAGGATCATCTGAAAGCCTCTTATTGGAAGAGGCAGAGCTGTACATGCTGTTTGAAGTTGGCACATCTGGCTGTCAAAAGCCACTGCGCAGTCTGGAAAGCGAACAAAGGCTGATGTCTGTCACTCTTGATGGACAGCAATAGCAGAGGATTATTGCCACGATAGCCCTGAGAATCTCAGGGACGGCTGGGGTGTGTATGAGTTTCTCTAATGGAAAGGCCACAGTGCTCTTACTCAATAATTCCTAAGCTGGCCGTAATTAAAACCCAGAGGAACCAACCTAAGTCCAAGGACTGACATAAAGATTGAACAAGTGGATGCTACATTTGAAGGCTTCTATGTGTGATACAAGGAGCCCCAGTGACGAAGTGTGTTAAAGCACTGAGCTGCTGAACTTGCAGACTGAAAGGTCCCAGGTTCAAACCCCGGGAGCGGCGTGAGTGACCGCTGTTAGCTCCAGCTTCTGCCAACCTAGCAGTTCGAAAACATGTCAATGTGAGTAGATCAATAGGTACCGCTCTGGTGGGAAGGTAACGGCGCTCCATGCAGTCATGCCGGCCACATGACCTTGGAGGTGTCTATGGACAATGCCGCCTCTTCAGCTTAGAAATGGAGATGAGCACCAACCCCTAGAATCAGACATGACTGGACTTAACGTCAGGGGAAACCTTTACCTTTACTATGTGTGGTACAACTTCTCTCCAATTCTCCCTTCCAGTGTTTAGTAGGAATTTTACATTGTTTATTACTGTTTTTTATTTTTGTAGCACTTCTTTCTTGTCATTTTTTTTTAAAAAAAATGGTTCCTAGGACAATGCTATTTTTTTCTTATTTTTAAGCCATTTTTTATTGAAATGTTGACATAATAATAAAAAGAAAGATATACATGATGTGGGGTAGTGATGATAGGAGGTCATTTAGGTGGGAGGTGTGGGCCTATACTAAAATAACAAAAAGAGAAAGAGAAAAAACAAAAAGAAAAAGAAAAATACTGTATATACTCGAGTATAAGCCTAGTTTTTCAACCCTTTTTTAAAGACTGAAAAAGCCTCCTCAGCTTATACTCGGGTGAGGGTCCTGGTTGGCTTATATTTGGGTCAGCTTATACTCGAGAATATATGGTACATGTATTATTTTTCTCTATTATGATTGGTATTATTACATTTATTATTTTTCTCTATTATTGTTGCTACTATTACATTTATTTTACTCTATTTTTATTTTTATTATTGTTAATACATTTATTATTTCACTCTGATCTTATTATTATTGAATTTATTATTTTACTTTATTTATTATTACATGTATTATTTTCCTGTATTTTTATTATTATTGTTGTTGTTATTATTATTATTATTATTATCTTATTATTAAAAGGATACATAAGCACATTTACATTGAAGAAGATGAGAATAATGATTTGATCAGAGTTGGACAGTCTTATCTTAAATTTGAGCTTGATGTAAACATTCAAAAACATTTAACCTACTGATGCCTCCATTAATGTAATGTTATTGGTATCTATTTTTATTTCTGAAATTTATCACCCTCAGCTTATACTGGAGTCAATGTTTTCCCAGTTTTTTGTGGTAAAATTAGGTGCCTCGGCTTATATTCAGGTTGGCTTATACTCGAGTATATATGGTAATAAAAAATGCACACACAAAAGGAAAAAAGAAGGAAAAAAGGGGGAAAAAGAAAAAAGAAAAAATTATAATGGCTTCCTTTCTTGTCCGTTGCGGTTCCATCTTTGTTTTCCCTGCAAGTCATTCCCAGGTATATATTTACATTCCTATTCCCTTTTCTTTCCTAATGTCCGTTTTGGTGTATTATTCATTTCCTTTCCTCAATGCTTAATGTAGTCTTTAAAGGAATCCCAGTTCATTTGTTTCACAAAGTTAATCAAGTTCTTCTTTAATAGGAAGGTTAATTTGTCCATGTCTTTGATCTCCATCCATTGTTCTATCTCTGGTGTTGGCTCTAATTTCCAATGTTTCGCATAGCAAATCCATGCGGTGGTAGTCATGTACATAAATAGTTTGTCTTTGTTCAGATCTAAAGGCAGCTCTGGGTCCATTATTCCTAATAAGTCGTATTCAGGCTTTCTGGGAAAGTTCATCTTGAAATTTTTTTGACATTCCTCGTGTATGGTTTTCTAGTAGTTGGTCTCTTTTTTACACATCCACCACATGTGGAAGAAACTCCCCTCTTGGCCGTGACATTTTCAAGAGTTCTTTCCAACATTTTTATACACCAACCCTATTTTCTTTGGTGTCGTGTACCATTGGTGGAACATCTTTAACAACTTCTCTTTTAGTTCCATTGCATAAGTGTAATTTAATTTTTTGTTCCATATTTGCTCCCACTCATTCAAGGTTATTGGTCTCCTTATATTTTCTGCCCATTTAATCATGCCGTTTTTCATTCCTTCAGTCTCGTTTGCCCATTCCAACCATTTGTTGTCTATTTTTATAATTAACTTTTTCTCAGATTGGAGTATTTTATCCCAGAATTCTTCTTTTTGGGTAAAGCCCACCTTTCTATCTTGATTATAATAGTCTCTAATATGTAGATAATGGAGCCAGGAAAGGTGATTATAATTTTGTTTTATTTCTTTGTGGGATTTCAAATTTGTTGTATTTTTGGATAGAATATCCTTATATTCTAATTTTTGATCTATGTAACTTTATGAATGTCTGTGTGGGGAAGGCGGAAGAGAGCACCATCGTCAGAAAAAAAATATGGGATTATGTCCCAAATAAATCATATTTATTTTGAAGAAATCCCCATTGAATTCAGTGAGATTTACTTTCCAATAAACAAGACCCATCTGTTTTTGCAGTGCACTTGAAGGATTATTTCTTGCTTCCGTCTAGTTTTTTCTTATTTATTAACTTCTTGAGTGGATGCACTACATGTGGCATAACTTTGTTCAGGGTGTATCCATATCTCACTTTCACTGCCATGGTTCCTTCCTATCAAATCTTGGGATATTTAGTTTTATGAGGTACTTAGAATTCTCTGCCACAGAGCTATGGTGCTGTAATTCAAAGCATCTTATGTAACTCACCAAGTACCAATCCCAGGATTTTATATATATAATGTTTATTTATTTTCATTCATTCAAATATACATACATTGCGAGTGTTTGTTGCATACAGTGCAATACTTTCATCTATTAGTCTTTCATAATCATTTCTCAGACAATATATTTACAATAAGGGGTCACAGGCTTCTATTTGTATAGTATATATAGTGATATTATAAGTTCCAAATTTATATCCGTTTCCTCCTTGCCTTCAGTCTATTAGCTTCCTCTATGTATATTTTTAGATTAATTTTACATTGAAATGTTGGATCATTGGTTGCCATTCCTTAACAAAGTTCTCTAAAGGTTCTCCTCTTAAGTACATTGTTATTTTGTCCATCATCAGCAACTCTATAGTATATTGTTCCAGTTCTGCTAAGGGAGGTACCTTAGGGGTTTTCCAGTATCTAGCGTATACTATCCGAGCTGCCACTGTCACGTAAAACAAAATTCTTCCATATTTCCTTTCCAATTCTTCTTCGGGCATGTTCAAAAGGTACATTTGTGGTGTCATTTTAAAATTTGTATTTAATATCTTTTCTAGATGTGCATGAATCTGTTTCCAATAGCTGTTTACTTTGTTGCATGACCACCACAGGTGGTAAAATGTGCCTTTTTCTTTCCCACATTTCCAGCATTTATCGGTGCAGTTGTACATCTTCGCTAATCTCTCTGGAGGGAGATACCACCGCAAGTGCATTTTGTAAATGTAAAATCCCAGGATTTTATAGGATGGATCAATGACTCTTCAGGCACTATTGAACTATTGACAGTCCTTAAGTTACAAGTTTTAAAGTAATTGCTGTGTTTTATTGTTTTATGCTGTAGTATATTTATTTTCTTTATATTGTTTTAATTCATATACTGTGTTATATGTTGGGTGTGGCCTTTTGCAGTTGGCAGATCATAATTTTGTCAAAGTCTATTGTTTCCAAATGCCGGCTGAGATCTTTTGGCACGGCACCCAGTGTGCCCATCACCACCGGGACCACCTGCACTGGTTTCTGCCAGAGTTTTTGAAGTTCAATCCTGACGTCCTGATAGTGGCTGAGTTTTTCCTGTTGTTTTTTGTCAATGCGACTGTCACCTGGGATGGCAACATCAATGATCCAAACCTTTTTCTTTTCCACAACTGTGATGTCTGGTGTGTTGTGTTCCAGAACTTTGTCAGTCTGGATTCGGAAGTCCCACAGTATCTTTGCGTGCTCATTCTCCAATACTTTTGCAGGTTTGTGATCCCACCAGTTCTTTGCTGCTGGGAGGTGGGACTTGAGGCATAAGTTCCAATGAATCATTTGGGCCACATAGTTGTGCCTCTGTTTGTAGTCTGTCTGTGCGATTTTCTTACAACAGCTGAGGATATGATCAATGGTTTCGTCGGTTTCCTTGCACAGTCTGCATTTTGGGTCATCAGCTGATTTTTCGATCTTGGCCTTAATTGCATTTGTTCTGATGGCTTGCTCCTGGGCTGCAAGGATCAGGCCTTCTGTCTCCTTCTTCAGGGTCCCATTTGTGAGCCATAGCCAGGTTATTATTATTATTATTATTATTATTATTATTATTATTATTATTATTATTATGTTACAAACAAGATGGGTTCTATAGGTTTGTTCTTGAGATGAATTTGTATGTAGGTACATTTTTAACATGTAACTCCAGCCATATATTGAAGCGATGCTCCTATGCCATCAACTCTGCTGGACTGGCCACGTTGTCTGAATGCCCGATCACTGTTTCTTAAAGCAGTTACTGTACTCTCAAGAATGGAAAACAGAATGTTGGTGGACAGAAAAGAGATTTAAAGATGAGCTTAAAGCCAGCCTTAAAAACTGTGGCACTGAGAACTGGGAAGCCCTGGTCCTTGAGCACTCTAGCTGGGAGTCAGCTGTGACCAGTAGTGCTGTGGAATTTAAAGATGCATGAATGGAGGGCGAAAGGGAGAAATGTGCCAAGAGGAAGGGGTGTCAAGCCAATCCTGATCGGGACTGCCATCCACCTGGAAACTGATGTCCTCACTGTGAAAGAACATGTGAGTCAAGAATAAGACTTCACAGTCACCTACGTACTCACCGCAAAGACACTACACCTGGGACACAATCATAATTGGGCAATGAGGGATCGCCTAAGTAAGTAAAATACGTATTATATATATTGGGAGAGAGAGAGAGAGAGAGCGAGAGAGAAAGAGAGAGAGAGAGCTTTGGATAGCATAGGCATGACACTCCTGTAGTGTTTGCTTTGCTGTCTATGCCCCTGTTCAGAAGATTTCACCTCACTTTCTGTCCCTGTGATAATTAGATTTTGAAAAAATTGGCTTGTTGTGGAAACAAGGATTGGTGATAAAGCTTCACTGGAAATACCTTTTCCCCATGATGAGTCTTTCAGGAATGAATTTCCCTTCTGAGGAGTAGATTTATTCCATCCTCTACATTCTGCTTTGTAAACGTTTGACATGTGTCCCTGTGACTTTCAAAAGCAGCCATGAATGCAAATGGCCACAGTTCTCTTTCTTTCCCTTTGAAGAAATTGCCTGCCCTATTTGCAGAGTCTTGAATTTAAACTGTCCTGGGAAGTAGAAATGAAAAGTTCTTGATAATGTTGAGATTTCCCAGGAAATATATTCTGTGGGTCTGCAATATAACCAGAACAAAACATGGGATAATCAGTGCCTTTTTTTCCATCTGGAGAGCGTGAAAAATGAAACAGCGATATCACAGTTACAAAAGCTGACACTACTTGACACTACCTGTTATTGAACGCCAGCATATTCCACAACAAGCAGGTTTCAGACCAGGGAAAAACTGTACAGGTTAAATTCTTAATCTGACTGAGTACATTGAGGAAGGATATAAGAAAGGTTGCATTGCAGGAACAGTTTTTGTGAAGCTTACTGCAGCCTATGACACGGTGCAACATAGGAAAATGCTTCATAAAATCTACCATATTACCCGGGACTATGACTTTACAAAAACTGTCCAGACCCTCCTAGAAAACCACAGCTTTTATGTGGAGTTGCAAGGCAGGAAAAGTAGGTGGAGGAGGCAAAAGAATGACTTACCCAAAGGCAGCGTTTTTGCACTGACCTTGTTTAACATCTTTACTAATGATCAGCCACAACCACCACTCACAAAGAGCTTTATATATGCTGAAGATCTTGGCCTAACAACACAAACATAAAACTTTGAAATAGTCAAAATTCAACTTGAAAGATCTATCCTGCTACTACAAAGATAACCACCTGAAGCCTAATCCTGCCAAGACACAAGTGTGTGCTTTCCACCTATGGAATTGTGAAGCTAATAGGAAACTGAAAGTTACTTGGGAAGGCCAAGAGCTCGAACACTGTTTCCATCCTAAATATCTTGGTGTCACCTTAGATTGAACACTAACATATAGGAAGCACTGCATAAACACCAAACACAAAGTACAGTAGAGTCTCACTTATCCAACATAAACGGGCCAGCAGAATGTTGGATAAGCGAATATGTTGGATAATAAGGAGGCATTAAGGAAAAGCCTTAATGCCTCCTTAAAACATCAAATTAGGTTATGATTTTACAAATGAAGCACCAAAACATCATGTTAGACAACAAATTTGGCAGAAAAAGTAGTTCAATACGCAGTAATGCTATGTAGTAATTAATGTATTTATGAATTTAGCACCAAAATATCACGATATATTGAAAACATTGACTACAAAAATGTGTTGGATAATCCAGAACATTGGATAAGCGAATGTTGGATAAGTGAGACTCTACTGTAGTTGCATGCAATAACATCCTGCTGAAGTTTACTGGCAGCACATGGGGTGCAGACCCAAAATTAATAAGAACATCAGCCCTGGCCTTGTCTTACTCAACTGCTGAGTATGCCTGCCCTGCTTGGCACAAGTCTGCCCATGTGAAGCAGGTGAACATAGCATTGAATGAAACATGCAGAATAATCACAGGATGCCTCAAGCTTGTACCTGTTGATAAACTCTACAAGCTAGCTGGCATTGCCCCCCCCCCCCCCAATGTGCAACGGGAAGTTGCTGCTACTGTAACTATGAGAGAAATAAGGTTGAACACTGTGAAAGCCACCCACTGAATGGCTATCAGCCTCCTCCCAGTAGACTCAAATCAAGGAAAAGCTTCATGAGAACCACCACTCCTCTTAATGTACTGGTAAGTTTATGTTGGGAGCCCCGGTGTCAAAGTGCATTAAAGCACTGAGATGGAGACCGAAAGGCCCAGGTTAAAGCCCCGGGAGCGGCGTGAGCGGCCGCTGTTAGCTCCAGCTCCGACCAACCTAGCAGTTCGAAAACATGCTAATGTGAGTAGATCAATAGGTACCACTCCAGCGGGAAGGTAACAGCGCTCTATGCAGTCATGCTGGCCACATGACCTTGGAGGTGTCTACGGACAACGCCGGCTTTTCGGCTTAGAAATGGAGATGAGCACCAACCCCCAGAGTCAGACATGACTGGACTTAATGTCAGGGGAAACCTTTACCTTTACCTTTATTGTTCTTTCATTTTTTGCACTACAAGTAATATATGTACAGCTACTCCAAAGATAACCACCTTTAAATAATTTGCTCATTTTAAAACAAACTGTAGTCTGCCCCCAAAGGGGCCGTGAACTGGCCCTCTGTTTAAAAGGTTTGAGGGCCCTGGTCTGAAACTTCAATCAGAACCACTTGCTAGATTATGAAATTGAGTATAAATAATGTTTATTTAATCTGTAGTCTTCCAGTCTCCCACTCTTGATTCTTCTGCTCTTTTCTCACTAGAGAACATCTGCTGAGGCAAAAAGACAGAATACAGCGATCCTTCTGTATCCACTGACTCTGCATCTATAGATTCTACCATCCACATCTCAAAAATATTTTTAGAAATCCAGAAAGCAAAGTTTGATTTTACCATTTTATATAAAGGACTAGCTGTGCTCAGCCTCGCGTTGCTGTGGCGAAGTATGGTTGTATGGGAAATAAAGTATTGAGGTATTGGTGGTAGTTAAGGTAAAGGGTAAAGGTTTTCCCCTGACGGAGCTTAACCTTCTAACTGGCAGCAATTGGATAAAAACAATTATTCCTCTCCCTCTAATTAGGACTTTATTTTTCTTTTCTTTTTGTTGTATGAATGTAGAGGCAACCACTGATTTTTGGTATCCACGAAGAGTCCTGTAGCCAACTCCCCGTAGATACCAAGAGTTCACTATATCTGCTTTTATATATTAAGCCTTTTGTCCACAAACGCCTTTAGTCTCAGGTAATCATGCACAGGATTACTGGTGTGTGGAGCCTTGGATTGAATTGTAAACAAATTACAGCAATTGAAAAAGGTCAGCTGATTGAGGCGATAGCGGCAAGATTAATGTGAGCTTTGTCTGTGCTTCCTGAAAAATATGTGATTTTTATAACTGAGAGCTGCAGGTAGAGAAGATGTGATAAGCTAATGATAAAAAAAATGCTTGCAAAGTCCCATTCCGCCCTGTCCTTGCAAGGTTACTATAGGAACAATTGTGACCTAACTGCTCCTCTCCTTGAACGCCTGGGCATTTTTCTTTCCCCCCCTTCTTACTTGAAAATTGTATGATGAGGTTATGCATTAAGGTTCTCTGCCCCCTCCCCTTTATTTTACTCTTGCAGTTCAGTGCCTTAAGCTTCCTGCTGGCGGGTTCGATTAGCTGAGTGTAGATGCTGTCAGCTATTTGATAAAATAGATGCCAGCATGATTTGACATAAATGAATATTTCATGGAAGCTGTTTTCTACATGACGGTTCACATGAAAACTGCATACCTGGTGAAAGCTGCCATAACCGGGAAAACCACGATTGTGTGGCAGCAAAGAATAGCCTGCCATGAATAATAAACTCTTGTTTATAGGAAGAGTGGGGAGGAGGAGGGATGGCTTATTTTTCACAATCCTTCACCTTCCCTCAACAACAACAGTATCTGAAACATGCCCAAATTACCCGAGCACCAAACTGTGTTTTGATAAACAAGGCCTTTACTTTTTGTGTTTGCAGGTGTGCAAAATTGTGCAACTTGTACATATACAGTTGCAAATGAACCTCACTTGTATCTAAGGAGCAGCTGTTTCCCCTCTTCTCTGTTCCATTTTGTCTGCATTAGACAATTTAAGCATGCCGGAGGACTCCTCGCTAAATGGGATCCTGAACGCCAGAAACATTTGTCACTGGGCAAATGACGTGAAAGGTTTTCTATGGTTTCCCAAATGGGAAGGCGAAGGCATTTCTCTCTTTTGTTTTCAGAAAAATCAATTTACACTTTCTTGTATTGTCCCCTTGGGCCTCATCCTGCTATATGCATACACAGAAATACAACAGCATCACATTTGATGGCATTTTTAAGATTCTGCCATTTCTCATGTTAGGAGGGAAAATAGAAGCCACCACTAGCAAGCAGAAATGAAATAACAAGGTAATGTCTTCAACAGATGCTGAAAAGCAGTTTCGCCAAGAGTTGGACACAGTTGTTGTCAAATCCTTCATCAAAGCCAATCAGAATTTTTAGAATGTACTTTTTGGGGACTGCAACTCACAATATCCACTGCTTAGCATGATCTGCAGCTAAGGTAAAGGTAAAGGTACCTATTGATCTACTCACATTGGCATGTTTTCGAACTGCTAGGTTGGCAGGAGCTGGAGCTAACAGTGGCCGCTCCCGCCTCTCCCAGGGTTTGAACCTGGGACCTTTCGATCTCCAGCTCAGTGCTTTAACGCACTTCGCCACCGGGGCTATCATAGTCCAAATTAAAAGGCAAAAGCAAAGGTTTCCCCTGACATTAAGTCTAGTCGTGTCCGACTCTGGGGGTTGGTGCTCATCTTCATTTCTAAGCTGAAGAGCCAGCATTGTCCATAGGCGCCTCCATGGTCACATGGCCGGCATGCCTGCATGGAGCGCTGTTACCTTCCCGCCAGAGCGGTACCTATCAATCTACTCACATTTGCATGTTTTCAAACTGCTAGGTTGGCAGAAGCTGGGGCTCATAGCGGGAGCTCACCCCGCTCCCCAGATTCGAACTGCCGACCTTTTGATTGGCACGTTCAGCAGCTCAGTTGTTTAACTCACTGCACCACCGGGGGCTCCCAATTAATTAAAGGTTATTCCAAATTAACCTTTTCAAAATCTGAAGTTAATTATCTTTGGACTCAACCAGATTGACAACTGGGACCAATTGGAAAAGCTACATTTAATGTCACTTTGGGCTCCTGTCATGCAGGAATGACTAATAAAAGCACCCGAAACAGATGACCCTCCAGCCTCTTAAAAGCTTTCTAGAGAAGGACATCCCACCATACTCGGATGCAGTGTATTCCACTGTTGAACAGCGCTTGCTGCCAGGAAGTTCTTTATAAATTTAGTGGAATTTCGTTTCCTGTACGGTAGTTATTAATTACTGTGCTGAACATGATCAACCTCTTAGCACTTCCTACACTTCAAGAAAGACTTCTGGCATTTTAAGCTGAACAGAGACTCATGATAATGCCTTTCCTGCATCCCCTTTCCTCTTTCCATTGCTTCTCTTCTTCCCCTACTCCTCTACCCAGAGCAGTTTTGCAAAACAGTGGAAAGACAGATATTGTGTCGTCAATAGCCCAGAAAATTCACAGTAACCCAGACATAGTCTCTTTTTCTACCATCTTCTGGGCCCATGTGCATATAGACGGGCACACATGGAGAGCACTGCTAATGCAACTTTAAACATGCAAAAGAAGGGTGAAATGAATAAAAAAGTGGCAGACCAGAAAAAGTAACAAGTTACTTAAAAGAAACACTTGTAGGAACAAAAAAGATCGAAGAATGGGAGAAGGAAAGCCTGTAATTTCCTGGAGGTACCAATACAGGAGTGGTAACAGTAGGCCAACTTAAGATCTAATAAAGTATATTTGGCCAGACTGGATGAATTCTTTGATACAAAGTTTCTGCAAAGAAAAGAAAAATGAAAATGGAGAGGAGAGTTTGGAAGTGATCTATAATAGATGTTAACAGAGATATTAAGTGCAATACTGATTTTTGTGGGATTTTCTGATTGGTATAGGCAATACTAGTTGGTATATACTAGTTGTTCAGCACTGAGAAATCTGTATAAAGACCAAGTAGCCACAGTAAGAACAGATCACAGAACAACAGACTGGTTCAAGAATGGGAAAGGAGTACGGCATCATACTTTCACCCTCCTTATTCAACTTGTATGCAGAACACATCATGCGACATGCGGGGCTTGAGGAATCCAAGGCCGGAGTTAAAATTGCTGGAAGAAACATTAACAACCTTAGGTATGCAGATGATACCACTCTGATGGCCGAAAGTGAGGAAGAGCTGAGGAGCCTTATCACCAAGGTGAAAGAAGAAAGTGCAAAAGCTGGGTTGCAGTTAAATGTCAAGAAAACCAAGATCATGGCAACTACACCCATTGATAACTGGCAAATAGAAGGAGAAAATATGGAGGCAGTGACAGACTTTATATTTCTAGGTGCGAAGATCACTGCAGATGCAGACTGCAACCAGGAAAGGAGAGGAGAGCAATGGCCAACCTTGACAAAATAGTGAAGAGCAGAGACATCACATTGGCAACAAAAGTCCGCATAGTTAAAGCAATGGTATTCCCCATAGTAACCTATGGATGCGAGAACTGGACCATAAGGAAGGCTGATTTGTTGCATTAGTTAGAATTCTCTAGAAGTCTAGTTCCTTGAACTACAACACTAGAGTTCCATAGCAATGAATTCCAGGAACATTATGCATGTGCCTTCAAGTCACTTGTTGACTCATGGATTTTCTTTGGCAAGGAATGTTCAGTGGTGGTTTTACCACTTCCTTCCTCCAAAATATAGCTTACATCACCTGGTATCATTTGGCAGTCTCCCATCCATTCAAGTACTAACCAAGACTGAACCTGTTTGGCCTCCAAGATCAGAAATGATCTGATGCCTTTAGGACTTCCCAAAAATGCATAGGATGAAGAAGTCATGTCTGAATACTGTAGTTATGCAATTTGGATACATTTAGCAGATGTATGGAATCGTAGTGGCATGGCAGGTTAAACTGCTAAGATGCAGAACTTACTGACTGGAAGGTTGGCGTTTTGAATCCGCAGGATGGGGTGAGCTCCTGTTGTTAGCCCCAGCTTTTGCCAACCTAGCAGTTTGAAAACCTGCAAATGTGAGTAGATCAATAGGTACTGCTGCAGTAGGAAAGTAACAGCGCTCCATGCAGTCATGCTGGCCACATGACATTGGAGGTGTCTACAGAAAATGCCAATTCTTCTGCTTAGAAATGGAGATGAGCACCAACCCCGAGAGTCGGACTTGACTATACTTAATGTCAAGGGGAAATCTTGACCTTAGCAGATGGATACATTAGGTTAGAGCACTGTGATTCTTTTGATCAGATGACTTTGATCACTTTGCTCTGGGTTCTGTTTTCCTTCTGAGCTGTCTTGTAATTTTCACAGTAACTGTCTAGACGAATGGAGGTGGTATGCCTTCTAGAACAAGGGTGTTGACTGGGCAGTTTTTTAAAAAAGCTTTTATCACATCAGCAGAAAGAGACACTTAGTAGCTACATTTTTTTAAAAAAAGCAGTTTTATCATTTTCCTATACAGTAGAGTCTCACTTATCCAACGTTCTGGATTATCCAACACATTTTTGTAGTCAATGTTTCCAATACATTGTGATATTTTGGTGCTAAATTCGTAAATAGAGTAATTACTACATAGCATTACTGTGTATTGAACTACTTTTTCTGTCAAATTTGTTATACAACATGATGTTTTGCTGCTTAATTTGTAAAATCATCACCTAATTTGATGTTTAATAGGCTTTTCCTTAACCTCTCCTTATTTTCCAACATATTCGCTTTTCCAACATTCTGTCGGCCCGTTTATGTTGGATAAGTGAGACTCTACAGTATTTTTAACATATACATTAAAAGAGGTTGCCTAAAATTTTATATGTGGTAGATTATAAATAGCATTTTTTTCAATGTTATGAGACACTTTGGATCTTAAGAGAGAAACATGGCATATAAATAATAATAATAATAATAATTCATTTTCAATTAAAGTGATTTCAAAATATTTAAGTTCTGATATTAGTTTAAAGCTGATAACACCAGTGATGATAACAATGATGTAAAACAAATCTTAGTTTCATTGTCTACCCCTATTTTACAGTCACAGGCTGAGCCTTTTGTAGTGAGAGTGGATAGGTACAGTGTATAGCTGTTTCCACTTTGCATTGGATATATCCACGTCGGCATCTTCTAAAACAGTATTGCAATGACTGGGTTCTGCTAATAAGATTATTTAATCTCTTCTGCTCACTCCCAAAAAACACTCTGATAAAACTTTGTGTGAATCTGAATTGTTTGGCAATAAATATAAATCATTTGACAGCAGACACAAAACCAGCTGTCACTGGGGAAAACTGCCAAGGGAATTGTCTATCAAGTACAATGACAGCTTCAAAGGTGTTTTCCATGCCCCCTTTCCTATTCTCTTTTGGTGAAGTCAAATAAATGTAAGCCTAGAAGGGTAAGGCTTTATTTGGCAAAATGTCATTAATCATTGATTTCTTTCTTTCCCCAAACTGGAAAGAGAGTCAGGGACAATTACAGGGCAAAAAAAATCTTATTTTGTGTAGAAATATATCCTGCATATAGTGCTGCAGGTTGCCCTACATGCTGTCCAAACCTTCCTAGTCAGGTTGAAGAAAAAACTATAGTGAATAAATAGGGCTTTATTTCTTGAATCTGTCAAGGATCTTGACTTTGATGGCTATTACATTTTGAATAAACAATGTGAGCTTGTTTGTTTTGTTTTGCTTCTTTGCTTTATGGCCATTGAAAAAAATAATGGGCTGGTTTAAAAATCAATAAAAATGAATTAAACAGATATTGTCAGGGGAGAGGGAGAGGCGTAGCTGTTGTCCATCAAAGTTCCTTCCTAAGCAGTTCAAGCCAAGACAAA
Organism: Anolis carolinensis; assembly: GCF_035594765.1. Classification (NCBI taxonomy): domain Eukaryota; kingdom Metazoa; phylum Chordata; class Lepidosauria; order Squamata; family Anolidae; genus Anolis; species Anolis carolinensis. Next base: position 72,245,899 of record NC_085846.1, read on the forward strand.
ATGCAGGCTTCAGTTTGCATTAGCAGCTCTCTGTGCAAAGTTACTTATCATAAATTGTGCTGAGAAATGATAGACAAGGCTCCAAAGCAGAAGTAAAAGGACTTGCTGCCTCCGGCTGAGCTAGTTCTCAAGGGGCATCTAGAAGATTATGTCAGGTATTCAGCTATGCTCACCATCTTCTGAGACTATCTCATATTAGAATGGCTACAAGATAGCCATGTCCAATGGAAGCTATAATTTTGGCTCAATGAGTTAACATATTTATATTTATGGTTTTACCTTTGGACATATAAGAAGCTATAGATGGCAATGTACATCTTCCCTCATCTCTATTCTGAAGTTCAGAGGCCAAGGAGAAGACTGTAATATGCTAGAATGCTTAGTGAGAAAGTAACATTTTTCATTTTCTTGCAGTTTTCTTCCCATCATATGCTGGCTTGCTAAATGGCATTGTTCAAAGAGTCCAGGGCAGGTGTCATTGTTGGGTCCATGACAAACTAGCTACTCAGAGTTGGCATTTTTTTATTCAAGACATCATACCATCTGAAGAAAGAATACGGGATGTACAAAGTTCCTTCTAAAGGTTCTGTACTTCTTTGGTAATGTCTGATGGCCTCTGGTGGTGGTGCAGTGTGTTAAAGCGCTGAGCTGCTGAACTTGCAGACCGAAAGGTCCCAGGTTCAAATCCCAGGAGCAGAATGAGCGCCCGCTGTTAGCCCCAGCTCCTGCCAACCTAGCAGTTCGAAAACATGCAAATGTGAGTAGATAAATAGGTACCGCTCCGGTGGGAAGGTAACAGTGCTTCATGCAGTCATGCCGGCCACATGACCTTGGAGGTGTCTACAGATAACACCGGCTCTTTGGCTTAGAAATGGAGATGAGCACCAGCCCCCAGAGTCGGTCACGACTGGACTTAACGTCAGGGGAAAACCTTTATCTTTACCTGATGGCACTTTTGGAGAAGGCCAAGTGTAGACTTGGAGCATGTTTACACTGATGAATTATTTTCCCCAGTCCACTGATTCTGCTGTGATCCCATCACACTCATCATAGCAATATTGCCATAACTGGCCATACATTTTACTCTGTTGAACTCCCCTTGCTGTTTGGGAGCAGTCCATATTTTTTAATTACATTTTTATTAAAATTTACAAATGTGATAAATACACACATAACATCCACACTACAACATGTAAGACATCCCTCTTGCCCACATCCTATACAAAGTTAACCCTTATCCCACACACCCATGTACCCCACACCTTGACATCCATCCCTAGTCACTGTGATGCCCATGACATTACTTATTTCCCCTTCTATCATGTCTGCCCATAAATTCCCCTTGGGACTATTTATCATTCACTTCTTTGATTCTCCTTCCAAGTATGCCATTACCCAATTCCATCTCTTTAGGAACTCTTCATTGATCCCCCCCCCAAGTTATTGGATATCTTGGTCATTTATGTAATCCATTAGTTTATCTTTCCAATCCTTTCCAGTTAATGCTTTTTCTCTTTTCAATTCTTAGCAATTATCATTCTTGCTGCTGATAACCAGAGCCGGCCCTAGGTATTTTTCAAGTGTAGGCGAACAGAATTTTGGCGCCCCCCAAACCAATCACGGAAAAATAAAAGCGTTGGATAAGCAATAATGTAGGATAATAAGGAAGTATAAAGGAAAAGCCTATAAAACATCAAATTACATTATTATTTTAAAAATTAAGCACCAAAACATCATGTTTTACAACAAATCAATAGAAAAAGCAGTTCAATACATGGTAATGTTATGTAGGAATTACTATATTTGCAAATTTAGCACTAAACATTGAACAGGGATATAGGGCAGTGTGGATTTAGATAACCCAGATAGCCCTCAGTATTTAAAAAAACCCTCTAAAATCAGGACAATAAATAAAGAACAACACTCTGAAAACAGAAGAAATCCAGACAGTAAACAATCAGGGACAGCTAACTCCTCCCAAAAAAAGATTCTCCCAGGCAAGAAGAAGACAGGCCTTGAAGCCACAGGGCCATTAAATGCTAATCAAGGTGATTAATTACAACATTCACACCTGCTTCAAAGAAAAGTTCTTTCTCCCACTCTGGACCTTCTATAGATATATAAACTCCACATACCTAGCTTCCAAGTTCCTACAGACCTCACAATCTCTGAAGGCCCCAAAGGTGGGCTTGCGTGGTGCGAAGGTGGGTCTGCGCTGGCCGGAAGGCCCAGCGCGGTCGCTGGAAGGCCCGAAAGAGAAGGAGGTGGAGAGTGGTGCCCTCCTCCCAGGACGATGGTGCCCCCGGGACGATGGCGCCACAGGCAAATGCCTATTTCGCCTTATGGTTGGACCGCCTCTGCTGATAACTGTATTGGGCTTTTTCTTCAGCATCCTGATTTAAGCCTTCCCTAAATAAGCCCAGCAGACACATCCCTGAATTTTTTTTGGCTTTATTGCTCAACATTTTATTTGTTTCCTTAATTACTTTGCTCCAAAATTCTAGAACATTCTCACATGACTACCACATATGAAAGAAAGTTCCTGTCCAGCAAACAGCTTGCTGAGGTTTTCCCTAATTGACCCCCCTATTGTATGAGGGCTATCCAGAAAATAGAATATGTTTTGGAATTAACAATGAACAAAGTATAGGAGAAAACATTTACCATATGCAATTGAAAGCCACACCCAAATACCACATCTCACGTAGTCGCCATTCAAATCTAGGCACTTACCATAGCGATGAATGAGCTTTGCAACTCCTTCCCCACTAAATTCTGCTGCTTGCTTCCTCAACCACTTGTTTCCAACAATGGGGGCATGCAGCGCCGGTCCAACAATGAGGCGAATTAAGCGGTCGCTTGAGGCGCAAAACATATGGGGGCGCAGTTGAGACTGCTTTTTCTGTTGATTTGTTGTAAAACATGATGTTTTGGTGCTTAATTTGTAAAATCTTAATGTAATTTGATGTTTAATAGGCTTTTCCTTAATCCCTCCTTATTATCCAACATTTTCGCTTATCCAACACTTTTATTTTTCAGTTATTGGTTTGGGGGGGGGCGCCAAAATTCTGTTCACCTACACTTGAAAAATACCTAGGGCCGGCTCTGGGGGGCATGGCTGGCAACGCAGCATTTTGGTGATGCTGCACAGCTGTGGGAAGGGGTGACCAGCTGGTTGAGGAAGGAAGCGGCAGAATTTAGTGGGGAAGGAGTTGTTAAATGGAGGTATGCTTATACTGAGAGTCAAGTATCGACACATATGCAGTAGAGTCTCACTTATCCAAGCTAAACGGGCTGGCAGAAGCTTGGATAAGCAAATATCTTGGATAATAAGGAGAGATTAAGGAAAAGCCCATTAAACATCAAATTAGGTTATGATTTTACAAATTAAGCACCAAAACATCATGTTATACAACAAATTTGACAGAAAAAGTAGTTCAATACGCAGTAATGTTATATTGTAATTACTGTATTTACGAATTTAGCACCAAAATATCACGATATATTGAAAACATTGACTATAAAAATGCATTGGATAATCCAGAAACTTGAATAAGCGAGGCTTGGATAAGTGAGACTCTACTGTGTATATATATATAGTGTGTGTGTGTGTATGTCTATCTATCTATCTATCTATCTATCTATCTTAGGCAAGAACCACTTCCTGGTAGGAAGGCTCAACTCTCACCAACCAGTTCCATCCAGTATTAACTTCTCCCTAAAACTCCATAGCAAAGCGGTGCCCTCTTGGACAAAGGTCATATGCCTAAAATTTCAGAATTTCTGAAAAATCTTAGGGTAAAAGACATTTTTAATGGATTACAGCCCCACCCTCAAATGTGTTGCATACAAATTGTCAAGAATGTAATGTGTTAGAGTCACAGCACAGGAAGGTGAATATGATTTTAGTAGTACGCGTAGACACAGGGCCGGCCCAACATAGAGGCCATTGAAGCTCCCCAGGTTTTCAAGCAAGCAAAGGAAACACTGGCTGTTTGGAATTATAGCTACAGCTAGCGTCTCTTTAAACCAGATGTATAATAAGGGAATTCACGTGTTTAACCCATTTTCCTTCCCGGAGTTAGATTTCCTCAGAGATACATGCCTCAAAAAGCAGGCTTGCAAATTAAACCTGTGTTTACCTTTAGCGATCAATGGCAAAACAAAGAATGCTAAATACAAGATATACTCAGGAGGAAAATAATGTGCTATGACAAAAAGCCATCTTTGGAAAGAAACTAAGCATGGTAAATGTATCACTTAGTTCGATCCCAAGGCGATGACTTCATGAAGAAGAAAAAGTAGGAGGAAATGAAGTCATACCTGACGATAGATATAGTCAGAGGGAGCATTTCAGGGAACCCTAACAATCTCTGCTACCTCCTGTAGGCATATACCGTATATACCCGAGTATAAGCCGACCCGAATATAAGCCGAGGCACCTAATTTTACCACATAAAAACTGGGAAAACATTGACTCCAGTATAAGCCGAGGGTGGTAAATTTCAGAAATAAAAATAGATACCTATAAAATTACATTAATTGAGGCATCAGTAGGTTAAATGTTTTTGAGTACAGTAGAGTCTCACTTATCCAAGCTAAATGGGCCGGCAGAACCTTGGATAAGCGAATATCTTGGATAATAAGGAGGGATTAAGGAAAAGCCTATTAAACATCAAATTAGGTTATGATTTTGCAAATTAATCACCAAAACAGCATGTTATACAACAAATTTGACAGAAAAAGTAGTTCAATATGCAGTAATGTTGTGTTGTAATTACTGTATTTACGAATTTAGCACCAAAATATCATGATATATTGAAAACATTGACTACAAAAATGGCTTGAATAATCCAGAACCTTGGATAAGCGAGTCTTGGATAAGTGAGACTCTACTGTATTTACATCAAGCTCTAATTTAAGATAAGACTGTACAAATCTGATCAAATCATTATTCTCATCTTCTTCAATGTAAATGTGCTTATGTATCCTTTTAATAATAATAGACTAAAATAAAACATGTAATAATAATAATAAATACAGGAAAATAATACATGTAAGAATAAATAGAATAAAATAAAACATGTAATAATAATAATAATAATAATAATAATAATAATAATAATAAATACAGGAAAATAATAAATGCAACAATAATAATAAGATCAGAGTGAAATAATAAATGTTTTAATAATACTAAAAATAGAGTAAAATAAATATAATAGTAGCAACAATAATAGAGAGAAAAAAATAAATGTAAGTAAAAAAGTAAAGGTTTCCCCTGACATTAACTCCAGTCATCTCTGACTCTGGGGGTTGGTGCTCATCTTCATTTCTAAGCCGAAGAGCCGGCGTTGTCCGTAGACACCTCCAAGGTTATGTGGCCAGCATGACTGCATGGAGCGCTGTTACCTTCCTGCTGGAGTGGTACCTATTGATCTACTCACATTGGCATTTTTTCGAACTGCTAGGTTGGCAGAAGCTGGAGCTAATATTTGAACCTGGGACCTTTCGGTCTGCAAGTTCAGCAGCTCAGTGCTTTAACACACTTCGCCAATACCAATAATAATACCAATAATAATAGAGAATAATAATAAATGTACCATATATTCTTGAGTATAAGCTGACCCAAATATAAGCCAACCAGGACCCAGGCTTATACTCGAGTATATACGGTAATTGCTTAAGCAAGGTAGTTTTACTTTCCTCCACTTCTAGCAAGTGGTATGCTATATACAACCTCTGACATATGTCTATCATTCCATGGTCTAAAATTAACACTACTATTCTGATGATAATACATTTTGTAGTTTAGATGTGTGCTATGTGGAGGAGCATCTTCTTTTATCTATTCCAACTCTCCCACAATTCTGTTTGTAAGGGAAACAGCACAGCATGTACCAGTTGACATTACATTTCTTTATTCAGATGTGTGCCTGTGGGAGTAATTTCTGGCCTTCGATTTTAGCTTGGCAGGTCTAGCTGCATCTGTCTTGCTAAAATCCCTATCCTTTCAATCAAAGCAGCAAGAGATCCCCATCTCCCAGTTCATCTGTGGATTCATTGAGGCAAATAGACCTTTTGTAGTGAACCCGGTGTGTTCTGAAGGTTTCGCACTGGTATCAGGACAGATCTGCAATGGAACACGACAGATGCAACATTGTTTTGCTCAAAGAATTGGGATGTGATGGAATGTGACACTCACGCTGAGCCCCTGTGGGGATTAAACTGAAAGCAATTCTGTGTGCATGAGTACCTGCGATGAATTTCATACAGGCCTAATATCGCTGTCTCATAATTGCACATTTTAATACTCCAGATTACTTCAAAGAGTGCCGGCTTACTTTCTATGCAGCTCTTTCTCTGTTGATATATCAGCAGCCTCGGGGTAGTAAAAAGCATCAGAAAATCCAGTTTTGAGAGCAAGTGAATAGGAGGGAAGGATAAAGTGCTAGTTATTGGGAGGCCAGGTAAAAGAGTCCCATTCTGATTGAGTGGGGATCAAATGTATTTTCAAATTTTGGAAACCATTTTATAAGATCTGCAATTATAAAAAATTGGAATAAATATAAAGCAAGAATATATCCTAAAAAACCCCTCTGGATCTCTCCATTGGAAGCAGGACAAAGGAGATTGTTAGGCTGGAAGAAGTGGCCCACATACAAAGATACATTAAAACAGATTGGTGGAGTGATGGAAATGAAATCCCAAGAAGAAATTAAGGAAAACTTTGTATATGTTTCGTGGTTCCAATATAGACAATTAAGAGAATATTATAATAAAGATAGGAAGGAAGGATTCATGCTTAAAGAAACATTCTGGGACAGAATTATGAATTCCAAGAAAAAAATTGATAACAAAGATATATTTTAAAAAAATCCTTGAGTGGCAAACTGAAAAAGAATTCATGAAAGAATGTATGACAAAATGGGCAATAAATATTAAGAAAACTATTCATATGGACCAATGGGAAAATATTTGGAATAAGAAATTAAAACAAATGTAATATGATTTAAAGGAGAACTGGATAAAAATGTTCCATAGATGGTACATAACTCCAAAAAAATTAGGATTTATAAATAAATCTCTACAGACCACCTGCTGGAAATGCAAAAAAGAACAAGGATCATTTTTTTCACATGTGGTGGACTTCTGAAAAAGCAAAGAAATTTTAGAAAGAGATACACGAGATTTCACAAAGAATATTGAATATTAAATATCAAATGAGACCAGAACACCTACTATTAGGAATCTCAGAAGAAAATTTAAAAGAAAATGACGAACTCTTACTTAATTACATGATGACGGCAGCGAGAATTGTTTACGCAAGGAACTGGAGACAAGAAAAGATACCGGACGTGGATCATTGGTTGATAAAATTAATGGAAATAAAGAATATGGATAGACTTTCATATTTACTACTAAACAACAAGGATTACCAAAGAAAATTACTGATTGGCAACCTTTATTGAACTTTTTTGTAAAGGAAAAATATATTAAAACAACATAAACATAGAATGGATGCGACACAACAACAAAAACAAATACGGAGCATAGGGAAGCAATGATAACAATGAACAATAGAAACATTGGGGAAAATCCCCCGAATGGCTATATCCAATATAGATAAAGATGGAAGTCGATGAAACCTTCAGCACTTTTTTTCCTCTCTCTCTCTTTTATTTTTTTCTCTTCTTCCTTATTTCTTACTTTACTATCAACCACAATGTTCCCCCACTTTTGTTGTATTCCTTTGAAAAAATCACATAAATAAAATTTAAAAAGATTGTTCTTGATCCTGTTCATGCAACTGGACTCCCAACTATTTCAGGTTTGTGGGTGGGTTCTTCATCAGGCATGCAGTGTGTTGAATGACCGGAAAACTTGTGCAGAGCTTGGACGAGAGCCCCTCTTTTTCAGATTATTGCTCCCAGGACCTTCATGTGAACAAACTGGGCTCATTAATGAAGGAGCCTTGCAACATCATGTACATTTTATTGGCAACTCATGGTTGTGATGCCAAGTCACAATCATTATGTCATGCTGAGTCATTCCACTGTGCTGAGTCATGATGCAGTGTATTTATCATTTTCTGTTAGTGCTTGACCTGAGTAAGAGACCATTTTATAAGACGATTATAGGGGGAGATTCCATTTTGTTTTGGTTGAATTTGTCTCTGTCTGTTAGTTTCTGGAGAGCATAAGGTGGGAGGGATGTCTGTTATTGCAAAAACATCCTGAACTCAAGGATTTCCTATAGGCATGTATTTGGTCTTTACATTTATCATCTTAAGCAATCACTCATGGCCGAGTATAATCGTCTTCCAAAAGTAGAGTGTTGAGGCCTCATCACATTGAGCCTGAGAAGCATCTTCTCCCCACTTCTCTGCGCTGGCAGGGGCCGGGCTGTGGCGCAGGCTGGTGAGCAGCCTGCTGCAATAAATCACTCTGACCATGAGGTCATGAGTTCAAGGCCAGCCCGTGGTGGGATGAGCACCCGTCAATTAAAAAAAAATAGCCCATGCTCGTTGCTGACCTAGCAACCCGAAAGATAGTTGCATCTATCAAGTAGGAAATAAGGTACCACTTATAAAGTGGGGAGGCAACTTTAACTAATTTATGACGTTGGAATGAGGAAGTGCCATCACAGTGGATGATGAAGCAGCTGC